>NC_091449.1:52861269-53161684 GCF_964237555.1 Oryctolagus cuniculus
ACAGGCAGGAGACAGACCCTGGACCTGAACCCATGGCCTCTGGATTCAGAGTCACTATCTGGTGGTTCAAGTTTTTTAAAGACATGCTATAGAAGAATGAAATGACTGCCACACATCCATCACGCAGCTTCAACTATCAATTTAGGGTCAATCTTGTTTCAGATAAACCCCCACTCCTTCCACTTGTGTGTTATCTTAAAGCAAATCCGGACACCACTCCCTCTGTGAACATTACAGTATGCATCTCTGAAGCAGGGTTCTGGGGCAAGCCCTGGGCCTTGTGGTTAAGACGCTGGCGTCCCATGTTCAAGTTCAAGTTCTGGCTCTACTTCCTATCTAGCTTCTTGCTAATGAAAACCCTGGGAGGGAGCACGTGATGGCCCAAGCACTTGGTTCCCTGCCACCAGTATGCGAGACCTGTACTGAGTTCCTGGTTTCGGCCTGGTCCAGCCCCAGCAGCTGTGGCCATGTGGGGGGCTCTTCCTAACAAACGAGTGAACAGTAAGGATGACGGTTCTCTGTTCCAGAACCCACTTCTTTAAACCCAGGCCCCTAGGTGGGAGGTGCCTTGCAGCTCAGTCCTGGGGGCTTCCACGCTGTGGGAGAGGAGAGCCTAGGCCACACAGAAATGACGGATGGAAGGAACAGATGTACAGCAGGGTCTCCTCAAAAAGTCTGCAGGGGGCACCGGGCCCAGGGGTTCGGCGACTCACCTGAAACAGCCGTGGCAGCGCAAGATGTAGCTCCGGGCCTCGCGGATCAGCATGCCGTTCACCGCCAGCACGTGCAGTCCCATCTGCAGCAGAACGTTCTACGGCCGACAGTGAGAGAAGAACTGAGCCACGTTTCTCTTCACGTGACTCTGCAATCGCATTGAAGCGCTGCACACACCCCGGCTGGCTCATGAGCCTTGGCTAAGGACAAGTCAGGCTGGGACCCAGAGCTCCCTCGAACTGTGCACGCCAGGGCCCGAGCACCCCATCAGCAACGTCTGAACGCACACATTCACCGTGGCGGGGCAGCAGACCCTCTCGGGTTTCCAGGTCCCTAACTGAGCTCAGGAAATGATGCCCCCGAGAGAAAACAGATCATGGGTTTTAAACACTAAACACCGCACACAAATCCTGTCTCAGGCCCACAGCCCTGGCCCACCTGCATGGCGAAGTCTGTGGTCACACAGCCAACTCGCACGTCCTTGGGGTCGTCACACTGCTCCAGCTCCTGCTGGATCTGCTTGATGTTGCTGGGGGTTATCCACCCACCCCCGTCGTCATCACTGTCCTCTTTGCTCTCTTCAAATCCATTCTCTTCCTCCTCCTCACCTCCGTCCATCTGCAACATCAACCGAATCCATGACTTCCGGCCCAGAGCAGCAGTGGGCAGCGGCTGCTGTGTCGTCAGCAGAGGACAAGCTGAGCCTTACCAGCAGCTCCTGGAGCTCCTGGTCGATGTTAGGCAGCGGGTTTCTCCAGAACACAAAGGAGCTGAATTCCAGGTCCTCTGGCTCGCTGGCTTGGTGTCCACGATCCACAGTGTCTTGTGGGCATTTGGGCTGAGATGAAAGGAAATCATGTTTTTTGACAGGCAGAGTTAGACAGTGAGAGTGAGAGAGAGAGAGGGAGAAAGGTCTTCCTTCCGTTGGTTCACCCCCCAAATGGCCACCATGGCCGGTGCACTGCACCAATCCGAAGCCAGGAGCCAGGTGCTTCTCCTGGTCTCCCATGGGGTGCAGGGCCCAAGCACTTGGGCCATCCTCCACTGCACTCCCTGGCCACAGCAGAGAGCTGGCCTGGAAGAGGGGCAACCGGGACAGAATCCGGCGCCCCCACTGGAATTAGAACCCGGTGTGCCGGTGCCACAGGCGGAGGATTAGCCAAGTGAGCCGCGGCGCCAGCCCAGGAAAAAAAGGAAAAGTTACAGATGAAATCACATGACACGCAGGTCTGACCGGACAGGGCTGGGCAAATGACCTCTCAGTCCTGGAACACTGGGTTTACCGTGAGCAGCGATGGGGATGGGACACGGGACAGACAGGAGCCCCAGAAACACGGAATTACCTTAGAAGGCAGGTGGAACCCCAAAATGTTGACAGGAGCTTCTGGGTGCCGAATTGAGGAGCTCACTTTAGCCTTAAAAAGATAATAAAATTTTTAATACCAGAACAGAGCAAGAAAATATACACTAGAAAACCAACATCATAGGGTAACTTAAAAAAAAAAAGTATTTTCTCCTGGCTATTAAAAGACATCCACTGCTTAAAAACATTGGGAAATATATATATATATATATATACATATAAAGAAAATGACAATCTTCAGTGAGCCCAATTCTACTAAGTAGCCGCTTTGGGATATGTGTTTTGTGCCATTAGAGGTGACAGCAGGGAACATTATCTCTAACACCCAGAAGAATCTCCAGTTACTTAGGATCAACACAGAAGACCCTGGAATTACTGACCAAAGAACATACTACTTTAAAGCTTTTGATATAAAAATGCCTAACTCCTGCCAAAACACTGCAGGAAAGGGTGATATTTACAAGTCAAGAGTGGATGGAAAAAAAAATAAAAAATAAAGACTGGATGGATGCAACAGAAAACCAGCAGCCAGGGACGCTGCGTACAGACTTCACGTAAAACCATTCCTTCAGCAGCACCTGCCCAAGCATTCGGATCAAGTCTGGACTCCGGGGTCACTCTCTGGAGGACTGGAACCCTGGCAGAAAGCAAGTGGGGGCTGTCCTGACTCGTACAGGAACCGGAGCCCATGGTGGCCCTGGAGACTTTAGGCCACGACCAAGAACTCTGTTAGGGCAGGCAGGGGAGTGGAGTGAGCGAAACCACCACCTGGGACCCCAACATGCCTCTGCTCTGCTTCCGATCCACTTTCTTGCCATTGCTCCTAGGAGGCAGCAGATCACGGCTCAAGTGTTTGGGCCCCTGCTGCCCACGCGGGAGACCAGCATGGAGTTTTAGGCTCCTGGCTTTGGCTTGACCTGGCCTAGCTGTTGCAGACATTTGGGGAATGAACCAGCAGATGGACTATATGTATTTCTCTCTCTCTCTGGCTTTCAAATAGATTTTAAAAAAGTTCTTTGTCATTACTATTTGAAATGACTTATTTGGCTCCCCAAATCATCTGACTAGAAACAGCCAATGGGACCTGACACAAACCCATCAGTCTCTCCAACTGCCAGCTTAGTCTCAGAAAGTACAGCCTTGAAAGCGGCAAGCACTTAGTGTTCCTGATTTCAAGAAACAGTCAAACTAGTTCTACTCTTGCATTTTCCAAGTGTAAATGATTCTCCCCCAAACTCTACAAATCAAGACCCTGAGACACATCTGTAACCTGTAACGTATGAACCTTATTTGGCTCCTGATCCAAAAAATTAACATTTATGAAGTAAGTGGCAAAGGTGGACGCTGCCTGGCTATTTGATGATGTGAGAGATGATATTTATTTTGTGTAGAGGTGTGTTTTTTTGTTTTGTTTTTTTGACAGGCAGAGATAGAGAGGAAGGACTTCCCTCCATTGGTTCACCCTCCAAATGGCTGCTACGGCCGGCGCGCTGCACCGATCTGAATCCAGGAGCCAGGTGCTTCCTCCTGGTCTCCCGTGCGGGTGCAGGGCCCAAGCACTTGGGCCATCCTCCACTGCCTTCCTGGGCCACAGCAGAGAGCTGGACAGGAAGAGGAGCAGCTGGGACTAGAACCCGGCGCCCATAGGGAATGCCGACGCTGCTGGCGGAGGATTAGCCAAGTGAGCCATGGTGCCGGCCAAGATTTTTTTTTTTTAAGAAGTCTTATTTTTAGAAACATACCCAGAAATAGCCATCAATGCAATAACCTATGGTGTCTGAGCTCAAAATCCTTTGGGCTGGGGGTCAGCACAGATGAAAACAGAGCCCTGGGAAGGTTAGTGCAGCGCCGACTGGCGGGCGGCCACACCCGTCTGTCTGTAGAGCCCGCCCTCCGGGTTTACCTTTTCCGGTTCTTGCTTTAGGTGAGACACCCCAACAAACTCTGCTTCCAGCTGGTAAGTGAGCGCCAGCACCTGGATATCCGTGGCAGAGAGGCTGGGGTAGTCTCCGGTTTTCTTTGAAAACTCAGTCACTGTAAAGCAGATTTACAACTTCAGTTAGGACGCAAACCCAGCGACTTCGGGCATCGACAAGGAAGGTGTCCAAAGAATTCCATACAGTCACCACTGGGGGACAAAACCTCCACACTGGGATCCTGGCCTGTTTCTGCTCATAGCTGACAAATCTGTCGTCACACCAGGAGTCACGCCAGCCAGGCGCACCATAACACCGTGTCAAGTACAGAGAACGGACAGAACACAGCCTTCACTCAGTCAGTGCAAGATTTGCACACGACGCGCGTTCTTTATAGAAATTTTGCTATCCTACAGGTACTTCAAAAATTTCGTAGAAGATCAAAGAGAAGTCTGTTTCGATGCAAAAACATGGAAACAGTCACGCACATGTAGCGCCTTCAAAATGCTCATGGAAAATGTGTATCGTGGGAAAACTTCGCAAGGATTCCCCTGGGGACATCAACGATGAACACAGTGCAATCGTCTGGATTTTACTGGCAAACTGTGGTACAAGAGGCTTGAGCCTCGCCTGGGATGCCCACATCAGAGTGCCTGGTTCGAGTCCCGGCTCCTCCACGCCTCCTGCTAACGCGCCTGGGCAGCGGCAGGTGATGGCCAAAGTCCCTGAGTCCTGGCCACCAGGTGGGACACGGGGGGGAGAAGTTCCTGTCTCCTGGCTGTGGCCTCGTGCAGTCCTGGATGCTCGGGGAGTGAACCCGTGGGCTTAAGGTCTCTTTCTGTCGCTCTAGCTTTCGAATAAACAAATCCTAACAATTCTAACATGAACAGAAAGACATGGGCTGCACTGGCACAAGGCACAGCCAGCACAGGCTCACGACCCAGGTAGAGGTGACCCGGCCGGCGGGGTGCAGGGAGCCCCCAGGCAGGCGACCACGGGCGCCTCGTCGGAGAGGAGACCCCCCCCCCCGGACGCCCCCCGGGACGCGCCGCCGCCGCCGCCGCCGCCGCCGCCGCACGGAGCAGCCCCCGGCCGGCTCCCCGCCTCTCACTCACCCAGGCGCACGTACTCCGGGAAGGGCTCCTTGAACCGCAGCTCGTAGGGCAGCACTGCGAGCCGCCGGCGCGTGGCCTTGTCCCGGATCTCGGTGACTACCTCGCGGATGGTGTAGATGTTCTTCCCGATGTCCTGCGCGGAGACCGGCTCGTCCCATACCCGCCCGACTTCACGCGCCCCCTCAGCCCGGGCCCCGCTCTCCGCTCCCCGCCGGCCGGAGCTCCCCGTACCTGCAGAGCCGCGTCCCGCAGGAACGCCCCGGCGTCCGCCACGACGTGGTCCACAGGCGCCATTTTGGCAGGCGAGCGCGTAGCACGCATGCGCGCGAAGCTTCCGCCCGTCGCTGCGTCCCGATCCCGGCCTCTGTGACCCGGGGAAGGCGGTGGAGGTTGAAGGGCGCCACCTGGCGGCTGTGCCCGTATCTCCCGGCTCCGCGCGCCCAGGGACACCTGAGGCAATCCCCTCCTTGGGGGCTACTTTTACTTTTTTGCCCCTAAAATTTATTTACTTTTATTAAGGCGAGAGGCAAAGAGAGCTTCCATCCGCTGGTTCACGCCTCAAATAGCGAGGGTCGGCCAGGCCCACACCAGGTGCCAGAAACTGCACCCTAGTCTCACCTGTATAGGTGGCAGGAACCCAAGTACTGGGGCCGTCATTTGCTGCCTTCCCAGGCTCATTGGCAGGGAGCTGATCTGAAGCGGGGGTGGGGGGTGGGGGGGAGATGGGATATGGACTCCCAAGCAGGGACTTAAGCCCCTGTGCCTCTGTCTCAACACCCATCCCTTCTTTGCCTTTTTTTTTTTTTTTTTTAAGTATTTATTCGAAAGTCGGAGTTACAGAGGGAGTGAGAGAAAGAGACCATCCACCTGCTGGTTCATTCCCTAAATGGCCACAAGGACTGGAGCTGGGCCTATCCGAAGCCAGGAGCTCCTTCTGAGTCGCCCACGTGGGTGCAGGGGCCTAAACACTTGGGGGCCATCTTTTGCTGCTTTCCCAGGCCATTAGCAGAGAGCTGGATCTGAAGTGGAGCAGCCAGGACTCAAGCCGGTGCCCAAATGGGATGTGGGCGCTGCAGGCAGAAGCTTAACATACTACTCCACAGCACCTGCCCCTCCTCCTTTGCTTTTAAGTGTGACATTTCGGGGCCAGCTTTGGCCACAGTTGACAACACCAGTGGCCCAAATGGGCGCTGGTTCCAGCCCCAGCAACTTGGCTTTCCAGCCAGATCCCTGCTAATGTTCCTGTGAAGAGAGCAGAAGATGACCTGAGAACTTGGGCCCGTGTCACCCACATGAGAGACCCAGATGGAGTTCCAGGCTCCTGGCTTTGGCCTGGCTCCTGCCATTTTGGCTGTTTGGGGAGTGAATCAGCGGATGGAAGATCTTACTCTGTCTTGGTAACTCTGCCTTTCAAATAATTAATAAATAAATAAATAAATATTTTTAAATGGTAAATGTGTACATGTCCTCATGATTGTAAGTCAATACAGATAACCCAGGGCCGGTGCTGTGGCACAGTAGGTAAAGCTGCCGCCTGCAGTGCCGGCATCCCATATGGGCGCCAGTTCGAGTCCTGGCTGTTCCTCTTCCAATCCAGCTCTCTGCTATGGCCTGGGAAAGCAGTAGAAGATGGCCCAAGTCCTTGGGCTCCTGCACTCATGGGGGAGACCCGGAAGAAGCCCCTGACTCCTGGTTTCTGACTGGTGCAGCTCTGACCATTGTGGCCATCTGGGGAGTGAACCAGCAGATGGAAGACCCCTCTCTCTCTCTGTTTCTGCCTCTCTGTAACTCTGCGTTTCAAATAAAAATAAATAAATCTTAAAAAAAAAAAAAAAGGTGGGAGCTGAGCAAGGAGTGAGGTCTCTGGATTTGTCCACAGTGTGTGTGGCCTTTCTTTGGTCATCAAGAGGAGGTTGGCATGCTCTGAAAATGCTGTCATGGCCAGCCTGTCGGGGTCTGCAGGTGCACGTCCTGTCGCTTTGTTTGATCAGGACCTTGAGTTCCTGTGAAGCTCTGGGAACAAAGTGTAGCGATAGGATGTCAACCGTGGAGGTGCTAATTGAATTTTTTTCTGTGATTTGGGGTCTTGCAGAGCTGGCCTGATCCTTGTGTCAGTCTCTTCATTTGGTGAGTTAATTTTTTAGTGAAGAATTGACTTGGGATCATCAGAGAGAAGACAGAGGAACTGCAAGCTGAGGGAGAGAAACTGATAAGTCTGCATCAGAGGCACAAAGGGCAGGTGCTTTTTTTTTTTTTTTAAGATTTATTTATTGGGGCCACCGCTGTAGCTCTGCAGGTTAAAGCCCCGGGCTGCAGCACTAGCATCCCATATGAGCACCGGTTTGAGTCCTGGCTGTTTCACTTCCAATCCAGCTCCCTGTTAATATGCCTGGGAAAGCAGCGGAGGATGGCCCAAGAGCTTGGGCGCCTGTACCTATGTGGGAGATCCAGAAGAAGCTTTTGGCTTCTGGCTTTGGCCTGGCTCAGTCCTGGCTGGTGCAGCCATTTGAGGAGTGAAACAGAGGATGGAAAATCTATCTCCCTATATATAAATCTTTCAAATAAATAAATCTTTTAAAAACATTTATAAGGCAGAGTTAGAGAGAGAGGGAGAGACAGAGAGATATTCCATCTGCTGGTCCACTCCCCAGATGGCTGCAATGGCCCTAGGTGGGCTAGCCCAAAGCCAGGAACCAGAAGCTTCTTCCAGGTTTCCCATGTGGGCCATCTTCCTCTGCTTTCCCAGGCACATTAGCAGGGAGCGGATCAGAAATGGAGCAGCCAGGACTTGAACCAACACCAATATGGATGCTGGTACTGCAGGTGGAGGTTTGACCCAATACACCACAATGCTAGCTCTTAGCTGCATATTGACCATTGATTATGAACCCATAACAGAGGGCCAGGATCTCTTAGTTTTTCCCCAGATTTATTTTATTTATTGGCAAGGCAAAATGATAGAGAAAGAGGAGAGACAGAGGGAAAGAGATCTTCTATCTGCTGGTTCACTCCCAAAATGACTGCAACAGTCAAGGCTGGGCCAGGCCAAAGCTAGGAGCCCAGAACTCCCTCTGGGTCTCCCATGTGGGTGGCAGGGGCCCAAGCACTTGGGCCATCCTCTGCGGCCTTCCCAGGTGCCTTAGCAGGCAGGTGGGTCAGAAGCAGAGCAACTGAGACTGGAATCAGTGCTGTGATATGGGATGCCACTGTCACAGGCACTGGTTTAACTTGCTTTCCCACAACAGCGGCCCCATCTTAAGTCTTTTAATAGCTTGACTCCGCCTTCCTGAGCGAGGCACGTAATTTGTGAGGATACAGTTCCTTGCTGAGTCAAAATGAGGGGGTGTTGCGTGACTTCCATGAGTTCCTTTCAAACCTAGATTCTGTAATGATGATGTCTGGCCTGTTGCACGCTGGTGAACTTGGCCGAACGTTGACTTGGGTCTTCAGTCATCTCCGCCCAAGCTTTCTTCTTCAGGTCTTTGCTGCAGCGTCACCCCTCGCTGTCACTTCCCTCTCCTGCCGCATGCCCTTTCACAACAACCCAGTGCCTGCCCTCCCTTCCTGCGCATCTTTCTTACCAACCTCCACAAGCCCCCTGTGCGACCTACCCTGAAACAGCGTGGCTGACGGCCATTTCCGGTTTTCTACTTCCCAGTATCTTTTTTTACTTGTCTTTAGAAACTGGTGTTATTTTCCCTCACCCTCACTTCCATTTCTTTTTAAAAGATTTAATTATTTTACTTGAAAGTCAGAGTTGGGGGGGGGGGGTGGTTTCCATCCACTGGTTCACTCCCCAGATGGCTACAATGGCTGATCTGAAGCCAGGAGCCAGGAGCTTCCTCTGGGTTTCCCATGTGGGTGCAGGGGTCCAAGCACTTGGGCCATCTTCTACTGCTTTCCCAGGCCATAGCAGAGAACTGGATTGGAAGAGAAGCAGCTGGGACTAGAACCGGCGCCCGTATGGGTTGCCAGTGCTTCAGGCCAGGGCTTTAACCTGCTGTGCCACAGCGCCGGCCCCTACCTCACTTCCATTTTTACCTCAGAGACTGTGCCGAGCAGCTTAAGACCACTCAGTGGTTGCTGCCACCTTCTTCGGGGGGCCTGGGCAGGCGGAGCTGCAGGCCAGTCTCCAGCAGTCTCCAGTGGCGAGCTGTTGGGTAGGCACGGAGGGCACCTGCAGGCTTGCCGAGCTGTCTGCCACCTCAGGCTGAGCAGCGGCGAACTCAGGAGCTGCCGTCTGTTCACCCTGAAATTCCTCCTTGTCACGCAGCGTTTCCAGCCTGCTCTTCCGTTTCAATCTCTATAGTAGAGACCCGGCGTGAGATGGTACCACGCATGCGCAGAACCTCCCAGGCCAGCATCCACCACCGGGGAGCCGCTGAGTGTGCTTCCTTGTTGTTGCATGGGATGGCAATGTCCACATGGCACAGAGGAGAATCTGTGTAGCAGTGGTAGGCAGGTTCACGTAAGGTGCCTCTGGGACAGGCAAGTGGTCAGCCCCAGGATTAGTAACCACCAGAGGACATGGCTCCCGCAAGGCTGCCTGGATCCGGTTAGTGACGGTTCCAGGTGCAAAGTGGCCAGCAATAGGAATAGCTCCGGTGGCAGCGCAGCCCTGTGGCCAGTGTCCTGGGAGGGTGTCACACGGACACCAGCAGGGTCTGCAATGGCAGCAGTGCCACCAGCCACCAACAGAAGCTTCTCGCAAGCCCTCTCCTGATGTATGATATAGACGCCACACTTTTCCTCTTGTAGGTGCACAGTTCCACTTGGAAGCCAAGGATGCTAGCAGCTATGTGGGTTCCTGCAGCAAGGAATTTGAGGACAACCTCCTCCTTCATTTTTCGGGACCTCAAGGGCTTGGGACATTGTCACAGCTTCCCTTCAAGTTACACTGCAAATCAAGAAAATGCCATGTGGACCCCTCTCCAGGTAGGCCAGAAAGGCAGTCTCAGTTTTTTGGTTTTTATTTTTAAGCCTTCTCAGTTCAGTTCCTCTGCAGAGTTTTTTGTTTTTTTTTTTTGTTTGTTTTTTTTTTTGTTTGTTTTTTTTTTTTTTTTTTAGATTAATTTATTCGAAAAGGAGAGAGAGATTTCCACCTGCCGGTTCACTCCTCAAATAACTGCAACAGCTAGGGCTGGTCCAGGCAAAAGACAGGAGCCAGGAACTCCATCTGGGTGTCCCATGCAAGGGGCAGGGGTGCAAGCACTTGGACCACCTTCTGCTGCTTCGCAGGCACATTGGTAGGGCGCTGGATTGGAAGCGGAGCAGGTGGGGACTTGAACTGGCACTCATACTGGGTGTCAGTGTTGCAGGTGGCAACTTAAGTTGCCCCACCACAATGCAAGCCCCTCTGCAGGTTCTGACGTTGCCAACCGTCTCCTCTGTTTGAGCCGCCCCTCCTTGCCTGACTTCCGCTTCTCGCCATCTGGGCCTCTTTCTTGGGACTCTCTTTTCCCTGCCTTGCACACATGCTCTGTCCCACAGAACCTGTTGGCCTGCTGTCTCTGTAAGGTCTCTCCTTGGGCAACAGTGCCTATCCTCAAGGCCTCTGTGACTGTGCTATGAGAGCACCTCCCAGGGATGGGCGTTTGGCACAGCACCTGGGACACTCACGCCCCATATCTGGGTGCCTGGGTCTGAGCCCGGGCTCTCGCTCCCAGTTCCAGCCTCCTGTGAATGTGCACCCTGCAAGGCAGCAGGTGATGGCTCAAGTGGTTGAGTCCCTGCCATGCACATGGCATGGAAGACCAGGACTGAGACGCCGGATCCTGGCTTCTACCTGACTCAGGCTGAAGTGGGGGTGGGGGTGAATCAACCAATGAGCCATGTCTTTCTGCCTCTCAAATTAAACAAATAATTTTAGCAAAACGATGCCCCCCAGATGTGTATGTCCAATCCGTCTTATTCTCTAGCCTGCCTTTTCTGGAAACTTCCATCTGAAAACTTCTGGCATTTTCACCTAGGAGGAAGGTTAATATTGAGATAATTACCTGCCTGCCTCCAGCTTTCTACACTTGTTAAAAGTCCCTATTTTTTAAGAACAGCATTACCAACAAAAGCATTCGAGAGAGGAATCGCTGAGTCATCTTTATCTCCATCCTCACTCACAACCAGCATTCCTCTGGCTAAACCTTATTGATGCCACTCGGAGATGTTTGTGGTGTCTGGATCCCTTCCACATCCATTCCCATTACTCAAATCAAGTTTTTATCTCTTGCCCTGAAAGTCAAACTCCTTCAACACGACAGTTGCTGGCTCTCATTTCTCCTTTTCCAATTGATCGTCCATGCAAACCTAAAAGGGATGCAGGGAAGATGTGGGAACTGGACTCCACGATACAGGAGGCTCGCTGAAGCGGGCAGGGGTCATTCTGTGAACCCTGGAATGCACAGTGAATTAGGCCAGTGATCCTCACACAGAGGCCGGAGCCACCAAATGCCCAGGACTCGTCTCTGTGTCTGACTCAGGGGTTTGCGCAGGCCCAGAGCACCGGCTCTCCCACCAAGTTCTAGGTCATGCTGATACTGCTGACCTGAGGGCCACACTTTGCAAACCACTGATTCAGAGGAATAACCAGGCAAAGAAAGAAAAGATCAGGCTTTGAGCTCTTGACTTCCTAGTAGACAATAACTATTAATAGAAAAGGTTTCTTGACACTTTGTAGCTGGGTAGCATTTTCACTCCTTCTTCTGTGTGTCTCTGTAACAGCCTCAGAGTCCCCCCTTAGAAGAGTTCCCACTGAGGCAGTGAGGCTGTGTGTAGTGTCTGGGGCACCTTTGGCGTTGATGGATCTGGGGGTCAGTCCTGGAGGCTTACCAGGGCAAAGGTATTGATGTGCAAACGTTTACATAGTGTTTGGGAGTTTAGGGTCAAGCCAGTGAGGAGCACTCTGGGGACTTCTCTCAAGGGTGAGCTGAGCACCTACGACAACCTTTTAAGCTCCTTTTTGTTTGTTTGCTTTTTAAAGATTTATTTTATTTGAAAGGCAGAGTGACAGACAGGGATCTTCCATCTACTTAGCTTGCTGTGCCAGGCTGGTTTTAAAAACATTTGTTTTCATTTTATTTGAAAGGGAGAGGGAGGGAGGGAGGGAGGGAGGGAGGAAGGGAGAGAGGGAGAGAGAAAAAGAAAGAGAGAGAGAGAGAGAGAGAGAGAGAGAGAGAGAGAGAAAGATCTTTGATCCATTGGCTCATTCTTCAAATGTCTACAATAGCCAGGGCTGAGTGTGGACAGGCCAAAGCTAGGAGCCAGGAGCCAGGAGCCAGGAGCCATGAACTCCATACAAGGGCTGGAGTTAGGCAACCACTGTAGTACAGCACATTAAGCTGTGGTTTCAGACACTGGCATCCCATATCGGAGTGCTGGTTTGAGTCCCAGCTGCTCCACTTCTGATCCAGCTTCCTGCTAATGCATCTGGAAAAGCAGTGGAAGATGGCTCAGGCGCTTGAGTCCCTGCACCCACGTGGAAGACCCGGATGGAGCTCCTGGCTTGCTGCAGTCATTTGTGGATTGAATCAGCAGATGGATAATCTCCCTCTCTCTGCCCACTCCCTTTCTCTGTTGCTGTGCCTTTCAAATAAACAAGGAAATCTTTAAAAAATAAATAAAAGAAGAAAAAGACGAAGAAGAAGAGAAAGAAATAATTCCACCAACTCACATCTCTCACATGGGTGGCAAGGACCCAGTACTTGAGTCCATCTGCTGCCTCCCAGGGTGCACATTAGCAGGGAGCTGGGTGGGAAGCAGAGGACCCAGGACTCCTATGGAATGTCGGAGTTTAAATGCCCACCCTAAGCTTGTGTTTTTTTCAGAGAGGCAAAGAAATTGCAAAAGAGCATTACAAAAATTGTGGTCATTTAAAAGTTTACATTGGGGCCAGTGCTATGGCGTAGTGGGTAAAGCCGCCACCTGCAGTGCTGGCTGGCATCCCACGTGGGTGCTGGTTCAAGACCCAGCTGCTGGCCGGCACCACGGCTCAATAGGCTAATCCTCTGCCTGTGGTGTCGGCACCCCGGGGTTCTAGTCCCGGTCGGGGGTGCCGGATTCTGTCCCAGTTGCTTCTCTTCCAGTCCAGCTCTCTGCTGTGGCCCAGGAAGGCAGTGGAGGATGGTCCAAGTGCTTGGGCTCCTGCACCCGCATGGGAGACCAGCAGAAAGCACCTGGCTCCCAGCTTCGGATAGGCGCAGCGCGCTGGCCATAGCGGCCATTTGGGGGGGTGGGTGAACCAACAGAAGGAAGACCTCTCTCTCTCTCTCTCTCTCTCTCTCTCTCTCTCTCTCACTGTCTAACTCTGCCTGTAAAAAAAAAAAAAAAAAAAAAAAAAAAAAAAAAAAAGACCCAGCTGCTCCACTTCCAATCCAGCAGCTCCACTTCCAATCCAGCTCCCTGCTAATGGCCTGGAAAAGCAGTAGAGGATGGCCCACACCCCTGGGTCCCTACACCAAGTGGGAGACCAGGAAGAAGCTCCTGGCTCCTGGATTCGGATTGGCACAGCTCTGACTGTTGCGGCCACCTGGGGAGTGAACCAGTAGGTGGAGGACCTCTTTCCTTCTCTGCCTCTGCCTCTCTGTATTTCTGCCTTTCAAATAAATAAATTTTTTTAAAAAAGTTTACATTAACAAATGAACACCTTCAAACATGTAAAGGACTCAAGTCATTTGGCAGTAATGGCAGCTTTTGTGTGTGAGGCCCTTTATTAAAGGGTAAGTTTTACCTTGTGTCTCAGTGTAGATCTGAGTTCATGTTCAGGGCCAGGAAATGTGGAGGCCATGAAAGTCAATGCTTCTTAATAACAGGCTAGGGCCGGCGCTGTGGTATAGCAGGTTAAAGCCCAGGCTTGCTATACCAGCATCCCATACGGGTACTGGTTTGAGTCCCTGCTGCTCCACTTCTGATCTAGCTCCCTGCTAGTGTGCTTGGGAAAGCAGCGGAGGATGGCCCAAGTCCTTTGGCCCCTGCACCCACACAGGAGACCCAGAAGCAGCTCCTGGCTTCAGCTCAGCTCTAGCCATTGTGGTCATCTGGGGAGTGAAGCAGTGGATGGAAGACTTTTCTCTCTCTCTCTCTCTCCTTCTCTCTGTAACTCTTCAAATACAATAACTCTTTATAAAAAAAAGATAGACATTTTCTTAAGATGGAAAATTCTCTTAAAAAATAGTGGGCTAGAGAAAAAGAAATCATGCAGGAAAAACACTATTAGAAATCAGGTAGTATCCCCAAAATTCCTCTGAACTTTCCCGAGAGTCTCCCAGACTTTGTTTTTCTGTCTTTGCTTCTGCCTGCACGTTCTGCTGGCAATGGCTGCTTCCTTGGTCTCCAACCAACAATTCAGTTGCTCCCTCCTCTGATGATCCGAGTCAGATTTTCTCCCAAGGACAAATTTGAATTCTTCTTCCTCACCACATTTAAGAAATCTCCAGTTTTTCCATTTAATGAGCAGTTATTATGTGTGCCTTGGAATAAAGTCAGTTTTCTGTCTCGCTTCTTTGAGTAGGTTGGAGGTCAAGGACAGCTTTTTAGGGCATTTTCCCATAAGTGAGCCTTTCAATTTATTTTTTTTTAACTTTTAGGAGGCACAGCATATTTATGATTACATATTTCAGATTTTTTTGTGTCTTAAAAAAAAAGTTTACTGGCCAGTGCCGTGGCTCAATAGGCTAATCCTCCACCTGCGGTGCCGGCACACCAGGTTCTAGTCCTGGTTGGGGCGCTGGATTCTGACCTGGTTGCTCCTCTTCCAGTCCAGCTCTCTGCTGTGGCCCTGGAAGGCAGTGGAGGATGGCCCAGGTCCTTGGGCCCTGCACCTGATGGGAGACCGGGAGAAGCACCTGGCTCCTGGCTTCAGATCAGCGCAGTGCGCCAGCCGCAGTGCGCTGGCCGCGGCGGCCATTGAGGGTGAACCAACGGCAAAGGAAGACCTTTCTCTCTGTCTCTCTCTCACTGTCCACTCTGCCTGTCAAAAAAAAAAAAAAAAAATCCTATACCATAGGACCTACAGCAGTGTGTTGCGCAATAAATGTTGGTGAAACGTATCTATTCCACAAATTAAAGAAGTCTCCTGTGGACAAGGCACTGATCTGGAAGCTGAGACAAAGCTCCTGTCTTAGTAATTCTTATCATGAGAAACATGGATTTGTAAGATTTTCTATTCTTACAGAAGTCACACAGTGCTAAGTCTTGAGGACACATGGAAAAATAAGAAAGTGAGAAGTGGGCTGGTGGGAGGGGAAGGAAGAGATGAGTTGCATTCGTTTTTTTTTTTTTTTTGACAGGCAGAGTGGACAGTGAGAGAGAGACAGAGAGAAAGGTCTTTCTTTTCTGTTGGTTCATCCCCCAATGGCTGATGCGGCCGGCACACCGCGCTGATCCGAAGCCAGAAGCCAGGTGCTTCTCCTGGTCTCCCATGGGGTGCAGGGCCCAAGCACTTGGGTCATCCTCCACTGCACTCCTGGGCCACAGCAGAGAGATGAGTTGTATCCTAAACAGAGTGATCGTGAAAGGCTTTGCTGTGTGACAGCTAAGCAAACATCTGAGAGAGAGAGGGTGGGAAGTGGTCGTTACTGTCTCACTATATGGGGAAAGAGCTTTTCAGGCACTGGGAGAAGCAAGTCCAAAGGTCCTGAGGCCAGAGTGGCCAAAGGGCAGAGTGGGGGTGAGAGAAGAGAAATAAGAAGGGACTGTGGGGAGGGGAACCATGCGGGTGACCACCTATATTTCTAGCTTTCACTGCTTAATGCACCCTGCATGCTTTTTACTTAGTCCTCTTGCTCTTTGGTGAACACTTACTGAAAGCCCACCCCACAAGGAAGCCTTTCCTCACTCCTCTAAAGCAGAATTAGGAAAACGCCCGACAATGAAATTGGAGAAGCGTCAGTTTCGTGGCAGGGTTTAACAGGTTTAACGAATTAAGAGATGGCTGTATATTATTGAAAGGCAAGGGACTGAGTTCAACCAATTTCATTTGTGTGCATGATTGGATCCATCCAAATGCTAAGGCTCCCCCCACCCAAAAAAAAAAACAAAACGGGGTAATTAGGTTGCTAGTATTAATTTTAACCAATGGTAATTAAAAGTGAAAAACAGTCTTCATCCAACTTGTCAAAGCTGAGGCCCTGCGCCGTTAGTAAGGGATGTTGACATAAAATGTTCTTGCTAAGTTGTATGCACCTGCAGATGAAGGGAACAGGGGTTGGCTGGGCGTGATAGGGGGCATTTTATGCCCCCAGGCAGGGGCTTCGAAGCTGTTCTACTTCATGTCCCAGATGTTCCACGACGGACAGGTCTGTTGCTTCTACAGTCTAGAACCGCGCCTGGCACGTGGCAGGCATTGAGTCACCAGGATTATCAAACACAAATACAAGCGGCACAATCCAATGTGATTTTCAGATAATCTTAGTATAAATATATCCCATGTAGGATATTGGGCAGACACGGTTGTTTACCCGAAACTGAAATTTATCTGAGATTTCACTTTAATAACTTTATTAACCCCACTAAGGAGCTCAAATACTCGTGATTTGTTTGACCCAATTGAAAGAGGATCTCCTCGCACCTGTAAAATGGGTCTAAATCACAGCACGCGCCTCCCTAGCGTTGCTGGGCAGATAAAGCCAGCACGTGGCACCTGGCGAGCCCTCAGTTTATACGACTGCTGGGAAACAAATTCATGAGCGGCAAAAGTTTCGCCTTATACACACGGCCACAGGACCCGGGCCTCTTCGAGGCCAAAAGCTCGCAGGCCAGGCCTAGGTTGCCGGCACCTGAGAGCCCGGCCAGCCTCTTCCGGGTCAGGTGACCGCGCGCGGCCACGTGACCCGGCCCGAGTGCGGGCGGTGGAAGGCGGAAGTGGGAGAGGAGTTGGGCGCCGCTTCTGGGGCCGGGGCAGGTAGCGAGCGCGGGCGCGGCGGGCGCGGCGGGCGGGCGCGGGGCGCGGAGCGGGCCGGGGGCGGCGGGCGGCGCGCGGTGGGCTGGGGGCGGCGCGGCCCGGGCGCCGGGGGGCGGCGGCTTCCTGTGGGAGGGGCCTGGCGCGGCGGTTCCGGCCTCCGAGGAGGGGTGTCCCGGCTCCCGCCCGAGCGGGGTGGGCGCGACGCGGCCCGCGTGGGGCCGCTCCGAGGTGGCCGGCCGGGAGCCGGTGCTTCCGGGAGCGGCGCGGCGCGTTGGTGCCGGGGGGCTGGAGGGACAGGCATCGCGATCTCTGTGGAGGGAGCAGGGGAAGGGCGAGTTGGGACGGAGCTGGGAAGGGGGTGCCGAGATGGACATAGGGCGGGCAGGGCAGGGGAGCAGCCCGGGAGATGCCGCCTGAGCCCCACTGAGGGCGTCTTCCCCGCTGCGTCTTTGGCAGCGATGTTTCCCCGAGACTTGATTTCGGGCTCAGTCCATCTTTAAACTTCAGGAGGGATCACAGAATCTTGGTCGTCTTGCTCTCGTCACACCCACTTAGTCCCGCGGGCGTCGGGTTTCCACTTCTTGGGAACCTAACCCTTCAGGATCGCCTTTCTTTGGGGCTTTTCCCCCTTGATCAAGTCGTCTTCGAGGCTGAAGACAGAAAGCGTGGGCGCTCTGCTGTGGCTGCAGGAAGGTTTCAGCCTACGCTCTTGACCATGACCTAGCCCAGCACCGCCTCGGCCGGAACACCGGCTAGAGGACCGTGTACCTGTGTGCTAACGACTTCGGGTCTGGCTGTGGTTTAAATTATTCAGCTTCCCTTACCACGTGACTGCTTATCTTGACCAGCTGTAGCTAGGTAGAAGTCTGTGTCCTGTGCCTTAGAACTATGACCTGGCGCCTGATGTTGAGATTAAATACCCATGTCACAGCTGTTCATCTTCCTCTTTCTGTAAATGTTCACTGAATGTTTTGCAGAAGTGAGTCTCATGCGTGCACACACAAGAGCCAGAGTCGTTCAGGGTTACAAGTTAGAGAACAAAAGGACTTTACTAAATGTATGAGGTGTTCAGGTTTTTGAAGTGTTTGATGAGCATTTAGAAGTTAATTTTTGCAGCAGCCCTGTGATTTAGATGGGGAAAGGTCTTTTTTCCACGTCATGAGAAACAGACAGACTTAAAGGAGTCTTGACTTTTAAAACCAATGTGTTCTTTCTTGTTTACTGGTCTCTTCCTGCTGGACGTAAGAATCTTCAAGGGCAGATACCGTGTTTTATTTGGCTTCTTTGACCACTAGCCAAGTGCCTGGCATGTTGTGGGCACTTGGTCAGTGTTTGGCAATAAATGAATTTCTAAAGTCATACAGCTGTTAAGTGTTGGGCAAGGGATTTGAACCCAAGTCTTGGGTCTCTAGTAGGCAAGCTGCTGTTTTCTGTGCTGCTGGTCTATGTGAACATGATAGGCATAAAAGAAGGGCTTGGATCGGCTTCTCATCACTTAATGAGTACTTTCTCCTTTACCAGGAGCGTACGCCCACGTCTCATTTAATCCTCTCGGAGATCTTCTGAAGGCTGGGGTTGTCCCTGTCCCGCAGATGCAGAGACTGAGGCTTGCTGAAGCCCTTGCCTTCGATTCCAGAGCTAGTACATGACCCAGCAGCCACTCAGGCCCACACCTTCTGTTTCCAGACCATCCTTTTCCATTTATAGAAGTGATAGAAAGTTTTATTGAAAAAAGTTTTTTTTTTTTTTTTTTTTTTTTTTTGACAGGCAGAGTGGACAGTGAGAGAGAGAGACAGAGAGAAAGATCTTCCTTTGCCGTTGGTTCACCCTCCAATGGCCGCCGTGGCCAGCGCGCTGCGGCCGGCGCACCGCGCTGATCCGATGGCAGGAGCCAGGAGCCAGGTACTTTTCCTGGTCTCCCATGGGGTGCAGGGCCCAAGCACCTGGGCCATCCTCCACTGCACTCCCTGGCCACAGCAGAGAGCTGGCCTGGAAGAGGGGCGATCAGGACAGAATCCGGCGCCCCAACTGGGACTAGAACCCGGTGTGCCGGCACCGCTAGGCGGAGGATTAGCCTAGTGAGCCGCGGCGCCGGCCTGAAAAAAGTTTTTAAAGTACAAAAAGTATGATGCTTTAAAGAAAACATACTACGAATTAGAGAAAAAATTGTCCATGTGCAGTGTAACTGAGGACTAGAAAACCCGCTACTGCAGTGTCTTAGTCTGTGTGGTGCTGCTTAACTATACCATGGACTGGGTCGTTTGTAAGTGAGAGAAGTTTATTTGAATCATGGTCTGTAGGCAGGGAAGCCCAAGAGTTGAGGGACTGTGTCTGATGAGGGCCTTCTTGCTGTGTTGTAACACGGTGGAGGGCATCACATGGAGAGAGAGAGAGAGAGAGAGAACGAGAGAACATAAACACTAAACTGCTTTTCCAACAAACCTGTTCTTGCAGTAATGACATTAATCTACCCGTGAAGGCACGGCCCCCATAACCTAACCGCCTTTTAAAGGATCCCCCTCTCATCACCTGCACTGGGGGTTAAGCTTCTGACACAGGACCTTTGGGGAACACATTCAGCCACAGCATTGCCATGGCTGCCTCTTCCCAGGACAGTGCTCCTCCCACCAGTATTGCAGGGACCTGTTCCATGCCAGGCAGTTTCTAGAGTTGCAAGTAGCCTCATGGTGCTGGTGAGCCCTGGAGATACGCTGTAAGCATTCAGTCCACACCAGACTGGAAGACTTAGCATAGGAAAAAAGTAAAATGTCTCTTGGGCATTTTTTTTTTATAACATAGTAAATGAGCAAACAAATAGAAGTCATCAAATTATATTTTTGATTTATTGAGTTAAATGTAATTAATTTCATCTCACTTTTTAAAAATGTGCTTCCTAGAAAGTTAAAAAATCATGTATGGTTCCCGTTGTATTTCTTTTGGACAGAGCTGTTCTACATACCAGGAATATAGCAGTATAGAAGAAAGGCAAAGTCTTCCACCTTTGTGGGTCTTAAATCTGATTGGGGAAAGGTACAATAAGGAAACCAGCTAAGCAAAATACGTATTGTAATATGGCAGAGAAGAAGAATGTGAAAAAAAAAAAAAAAAGAATGTGGAGTGTTGGGTAGAGTTGCAGTTAACTTTTAAAAACATTTATCTGAAAGAGAGAGCTCCCATTCACTTGTTCCAGCCAGGGCTGGGTCAGGCCAAAGCCAGGAGCCCAGAGCTCAATCTGGGTCTCCCATGTCAACTACTTGACATCATCTGTTGCCTCCTAGTGCATTAACAAGAAACTGGATCAGAAGCAGGGAACCAGGACGTGCACCAGGCACTCCTGTGTGGGTTCCTGGTGTCCCAAGTGGGGACCCAGCTGCTAGGCCCAATGTGTGTCCCAGGGAGGCAGTTTTAAGTCTAAGGTTTTTAGAAAAAATCCCCTTAGGAGGTCAAGGTTAAGTAGAGATGTCAGGGAGGTGGGAGAAGGGGCCATGTGACTGAGTGAAGGAATAGTAGTGCTGACAGAGGGAAGAGCAAGTAGAACAGCCCTGCAGGAGGGCATCTGGTAGGTGATGGCAGCAGTACGGATGCCCACATGGCTGGAGGGGAGTAGAGAGGAAGCGAGCAGAGCAGTGTTGCATGTGGGAGGAGAGAGGTCTGAGCCTTGGGGGGCCTTGCAGGCCATTGTGAGGATGTTGGTTTCTTGCCAGGGTGGGTTGGAGCCACTGGCGAGTTCTGAACAGTAGAGTGGACATGATCCACCTTCCTTTCAGTAGACTCACCCTGGTTGCTCTGTGGAGAGGGAGTGGAGGGTCCTTGTGTGGGAGCAGGGAGGTAAGTCAGGAGGCCAGTGGCACACCCAGGTGAAGGATGCTCTCTGGGGGCTTTTGCAGTACAGCCAGTAGGCTTTGTGGATGAGTTGAATCCGATGGGAGGATGAGCAGAGTCCTGGGTGATGTCAAGGTCTCTGGCCCGAGCACCTGCAAGAAAGGAGTTGTCATTAACTCAGATGAGGAAGACTGGGAGCAGGGATGGGGCTCCGTTTTGTGCACGTTGATTGTAAAATGCCCAGCAGACATCCAGGTAAGGGTACCACGGGCAGTGGATACAGAAGTCTGGAGACAGGCTGGGGCTGGAAATAGATCTGTCGGAGCTATTATATTTAGAGTGAAGAGACTGCCGAGGTCACACAGGGAATAGTGTGGATACATATTCAAGAAGAATGCTTCTTGCTAGACATTAACTCTTGAAATAAATCTCAGTTTGTAGTATTATAAAGTAGGTGTTTTAAGTACAGCGAAACTGTAGTATATCTCCGGGAGCCTGGTGTTCTCTTCTTTTTCACTCGTCATTTACAGACCCTTTTGAAAACTGCAGGCTAATGGGCTTGTTTTTCTGAAGGAGGCTGCTCTTCCAACTGTGCATCTTTGTAGTGCTGCTGAAATCAATCTGAGTGCCAGTTTCTGGAATCAGTCTGGCTTTCTGGGTTGGCAACCAATTTAGAGACCTCCAGGAAGGTTGGGAAGGAGACAGGAAGGATGGATAATGGATTTTTAGTGTTTAAAATAGTCAAACATGTATCTAGCACATGCTTGCCGTGGGTCCCACCACTTTAAAGATTCGAAGTAAGTGCCCCCACTGAGGTGAAGTGACCCACACGAGGTCACGTGGTGAGGAAAGGGAGGAGCTGGGCGTTGGATCTGGTGCTTCCATCCGAAGATGGGGGAGTGGAGATAGGAACAGAAACCCCCACTGGAGTCAACCTGCAAGCTGCTCCTGGGCCAGTTTTTAGTCAGGGCCATTGTGGACTCTGGCATTTCTGGGAGGTGGGAACAGAAGGGAAGGTGCTGTTTGCTTCTGATTCCAGGTCGTCTTTTAGAAGGTGTAGTCCTCTGCTCCTGCCTCCCCATCCCCAGCTTAGAAATAAACATTCAGTGATTTCAGTCTAGTGCTGTAATTGCTTCTAGAAGAAACCAAGCATCAAGACATGGGAGTCCTGACTTCAGCCCAGTCCTACTCCTTGACTCGCCCAAGCCTTTTACTGTTTTATCTTGAGATCTGCTTTCTCTTTTATTTTATTACTAACCTATGATTCCACTGTGCCGCCAGTGTCCCTCCCTCTCTTTTTTTATGTGCTTGATTTTTGTACAGATGTCATTTGGCAGAGTTCAGTTGTGTGTGATTGTTTTTCAGTATGGGCCTTTGGAGAATGGAGGGTAACTCAATGCTGGACAGAGGAAAGAGGCCAAGAGAGAAACCCTAGTGTTGGAAACAAGTGAAAAACCATGACAGCGGATGCAGGGCTGATCTGTACTTAGAAAGAAGCTCTGCTGTTTCTACAGCTGGTTAATCAAGAATAAAATCTTGATGCTGGGAGGTAGCTTTTGTTCTTCCTTGGTTCATTGTTCTGTGCAGGTCTTTTTATCTCCAGATCAGTGTTTGCTGGTTTCTTGATTCAAGGCTGGGTAAAGAATTTTGGAGACTGAGGTGCCTTTAATCCCAGAGCCTAGAATTTTAGTATCAGGGATAAATGGTTTAGCTTATAGTTAATATTTATTTATTTATATTTGAAAAGTAGAGAGAGAGAGTGTGTGTGTGTAAGTGTGAATTAGATGGAGACCTTCCTTCAACTGGTTCATTCCCCAAGTGTCTGCAACAGCCAGGGCTGGGCCAGGGTGAAGCCAGGAACTTGGAACTCAGTCTTGGTCTCCCATGTTGATGACAATGACCCCAAAACTTGAATCATCCTCTGCTGTTTCCCAGGGTGCGCATAAGCAGGAAGCTGGAATTGAGAGCAGAGCTGGTGCTCAAAACCAGGCACTGTGATACAGGATGTGGGTGTTCCAAGCATCAGCTTTACTGCTGTGCCAAATGCCTGTCTTGTCTTTTTTGAAGGTGAATTTTATGTATTCCCCAAATAATGCGTGTTGGTAGTAAAAAAAAAAAAAAAAAATCAAGTAATGGGGCTGGCATTGTGCAGGAGTGGATTTGGCCACTGCCTGCAGTGCCAGCATTTCATATGGGTGCTGATTCCAGTCCTGGCTGCTCCCCTTCCGATCCATTTCCATGCTATTGCATCTGGGAATGCATCAGAAGAGGGTCCAGGTGCTTGGTCCCCTGCGCCCATGTGGGAGACCCGGAAGAAGCTCCTGGTTTCAGACTGGCCCAGAGGTGGCTGTTGCAGCCATTTGGGTAGTGGACCAGCGGCTGGAATACCTCTGTGTCTGTCTCTCCCCTTCTCTCTATACTCTGCCTTTCAAATAAATAAGATAATTCTTAAAAAAAAAAAAAAAAAGGTAACATTGTAAGACAATAGCACTGCTTGCTTTTTAACCTTTTTATTCTTGATTTTTGTTCCATAGTGGGAGTGACTTAACTTTTTTAACTGTCTTCTGTTACTTCTTTATTAGAAAATGGTATCCATTTTCTATTAATTTTTAAAAGATTATTTATTTATCTGAAAGTCAGAGTTGCACAGAGAGAGAGAAGGAGAGGCAGAGAGAGACAGAGGTCTTCCATCTGCTGGCTCACTCCCCAGTTGGCCACAAGGAGCTGTGCCAATCCGAAGCCAGGAGCTTCTTCCGGGTCTCCCATGCTGGTGCAGGGCCTACTTTCCCAGGCCATAGCAGAGTTGGATTGGAAGTGGAGCAGCCGGAACTCAAACCAGCGCCCATATGGGATGCTGGCACTGCAGGTGACGGCTTTACCTGCTATGCCACAGTGCTGCCCCCTCTCCTGTTAATGCTTAGTTTGCCAGTTTTATCTGTGATCATTGCACCATGAAAGATGCTTGTAACGACAGCATCCCATATTGGAGTGCTGATTGGAGTCTTGGCCGCCCTTCTTATCTATCTCCCGATGGCGTAAGGGCTTGGGCCCCTGCCACCCATGCGGGAGACCTGGATGGAGTTCCTGGCTCCTGGCTTCAGCCTGACCCAGCCTGGCTATTGCAGTCATTTGAGAAGTAAACCAGCAGATGGAGGATTTTCTCTCTGTCTCTCCTGCTCTCTTTGATATCCTGCCTTTTAAGCAAATCTTAAAAAATGTGTTGATCTCATAGAAGTTAGAAAATTTTGTACATGCTTATGATTACAAATGCTGTTCACAGCTGAGCCTCATAGCACTCTAGGATTAGGTTTCCTTTCTCCTGCAGCTTTTGCTTTTCCAGGAGTAGGTATTTCCCGCGAGCATTCTAATAAAGCTAAAGTACTTCTTCCAGTGCGGTGACGTGCATCTTATAACCTGTTTCCTCCATTCACTTTCCTGTTTTTTTTTCCTTAAGATTTTATTTATCTATTTGAAAGATAGAGTGACAGAAAGAGAAGGGGAGGGAGGGAGGGAGGGAGGGAGAGAGAGAGAGAGAGAGAGATCTTCCATTGGCTAGTTCACTCCCCAAATGGTTGCAGTAACCCAAGCTGGACCAAACTGAAGTCTTGAGCCAGGAGCTCCTTTCAGATCCCCACATGGGTGCCAGAGCACAAGCACTTGGGCCATCTTCTGCTGCTTTCCCAGGCACCTTAGCAAGGAGCTGGATTGGAAGTGGGGCAGCTGGGACTCAAACCTGTGCCCATATGGCATTCTGGCACTGCAGGCTCGACTTTATCCTGCTGTGCCACAACACCAGCTCCCATTTACTTTCCTTTAAAAAAAATTTTTTTTTAATATTTATTTTATTTTATTTGAAAGAGTTAGAGGGATGGAGGGACGGAGAGAGAGATCTTCTGTTGGATCACTCTTTAGGTGGCTCCGATGACTAGGGCTGGGCCAGACTGAAGCCTGGAGCTTCCTCCGGGTCTCCCATGTGGGTGCAGGGGCCCAAGCACTTGGACCATCCTCTGCTGCTTTCCAAGGCTCATTAGCAGGGAGCTGGAATGGAAGTGGAGCAGCTGGGACTTGACCTGGTGCTATGCCACAATCTGGGCCCCCCATTTACTTTTTTTCCCCAAAAAAACCTTTTATTTAAGGAATACAAACTTCATGCATTTCATACGTACAACTTTAGGAATATAGTAATTCTTCCCACCATACCCAACCTCCCACCCACACTCCCACCCCTCATTCTCCTCCCTCTCCCATTCCCAGGCCCATTTTCCACTAAGATCCATTTCCAATTAACTTTATACACAGAAGACCAACTTCATACTAAGTAAAGAGTTCCTTTGCACGAAAAACAAACAAACAAACAAAAAAAAACCAAAAAACTGTTCCTCAACAGTCCAGGCAAGGGCTGTTCAAAGTCATTGCATCCTGAAGTCAATTTCACTTTTTTTTTTTTTTTAGAAACTTGATTAACTTTATTTTTTTTAAAGATTTAATTATTTATTTGAAAGTCAGAGTCAGAGTCAGAGAGAGAGAGAGAGATCTTCCATCTGTTGGTTTACTCCTCAGTTGGCCACAAAGGCCGGAGCTGAGCCGATCCGAAGCCAGGAGCCAGGAGCTTCCTTCGAGTCTCCCACATGGGTGCAGGGGCCCAAGGACTTGGGCCATCTTCCACTGCTTTCTCAGGCCATAGCAGAGCTGGATTGGAAGTGGAGCAGCTGGGGCTTGAACCAGCACCCATATCGGATACCGGCACTGCAGGCGACGGCTTTACCTGCTATGCCACAGCGCTTGGCCCCAAAACTTAATTAACTTTAAAGAAGCACCCAAGAATGACACATCTTTTGTGAGCACTTAGACATAACTATGAGACATGAGAATATCCTCTACTTAATACATTAAAAGAAAGTAAAGGCCTTGAGACTAGTTTTATCATTAATTAAGGAAGCTTCTAAGAAGACAAGGAATGGCGTTGGATACTTAGGCATAATTAAAACTTATGAGACATTAGATTATCCTCTACTTCATACACTAAAATGAAATCTTTTGAGAACAAGTTTTACTGTTAGCTCTCATAATACAATTTTTAAAAAAGATTTATTTATTTGAAAGTCAGAGTTACACAGAGAGAAAAGGAGATGGGGGGGGGGGGCTTCCATCTGCTGGATCACTCCCCAATTGGTCACAACAGCCAGAGCTGTGCTGATCCGAAGCTAGGAACCTGGAGCTTCCTCTGGGTCTCCCATATAGGTGCAGGGGCCCAAGGACTTGGACCATCTTCTGCATTCCCAGGCCATCACAAAGAGCTCGACTGGAAGAGGAACAGCCAGGACTTGAACTAGCACCCATATGGGATGCCGGTACTGCACTGCTTTACCTGCTACGCCACAGCGCCAGCCACTCTCATAATACAATTCTTTGAGGATAGAGGTCCTGCATGGGAAGTTAGTGCACAGTGACTCCTGTTGTTAATTTAACAATTAATACTCCTATGAATGACCATTTGCTTTCTTAGAAACCAGCTTGTGCCTGACTGGTTACTCTCCAGGTCTGCTGTAGTCACGTCTTGTGATTTCTCTGTATCATTACTCTGGGAATTCTTTTTGCTCCTCCCTTGTGAATAGCCATTATCCTCTGTTGTCTTAACTTACTTACTCTTCATGATGTCCTTTTTTCAGTAGCTTTCTGAAAAAGCCAGTTTTGGAAGTTACTTGTTTGATACTTTGCACCTCTGAAAATACCACTGATTTCCTGTTGTCCTTAGCTGATGGTCTTGGTTGTGTGGTTCTAGATTGGAAATAATTTTAGCTCAGAATTTGAAAGTGTTGCCTTGTCCTCTAGCACTCAGTGGTAATGTTGATAATGTCTCATGCCATTCTGATTCCCGTGCTTTGCAAATGTGACTGGGGCCACATACAACATTTATATTCATGTTCTGGAATTTTGTGGCATTGTATCTTAATGGGATTGGTTTGCATTTCTCCTTTTTATTTATTTTTATTTTTAAAAAACTTTTATTTATTTGAAAGGCAAAGTTAGAGAGAGAGAGAGAGAGAGAGAGAGATCTTCCGTCTGCTGGTTCATTCCATAAATGGCTGCAATGGCTGGAGCTGGGCTGATCTGAAGCCAGGAGCCAAGAGCTTCTTCTGATCTCCTGCGTGGGTGCAGGGGCCCAATTTAGGCTATCCTCCACTACTTTCCCAGACACATTAGCAAGGAGCTGGACTCGAACTGGTGCCCATATAGGATGCTGGCACCGCCAGTGGCTTTACCCACTACACCACAGTGCCAGCCCCTGCGTTCCTTCTTTTGGGCACATGGTTAGGTCCTTTTTGTGGAAAAACCTATCCTTCAGCTCTAGAAAAACTTATGGCCGGTGCCGCGGCTCACTAGGCTAATCCTCCGCCTTACAGCACTGGCACACCGGGTTCTAGTCCCGGTTGGGGCGCCGGATTCTGTCCCGGTTGCCCCTCTTCCAGGCCAGCTCTCTGCTGTGGCCCGGGAGTGCAGTGGAGGATGGCCCAGGTGCTTGGGCCCTGCACCCCATGAGAGACCAGGAAAAGTACCTGGCTCCTGCTATCGGATCAGCGTGGTGCGCCGGCTGCAGCGCGCCACCGCGGCGGCCATTGGAGGGTGAACCAACGGCAAAGGAAGACCTTTCTCTCTGTCTCTCTCACTGTCCACTCTGCCTGTCAAAAAATTAAAAAAAAAAAAAAAAAACTTATGGTAGTGTATCTTGATTTGTTTTTCTCTTCTGTCAAGTTCATGCACTGGATCTTTTAAGCTAATACACCATTTCAGAAAGACTTTTCTCCTACCTGCCACCTTCTTTATCTGTTAGTTGTGTTGTGGAGTACACACCTTCACTTTATTTGTCAACTTTGTTTTTGCTGTCAGAGCTGTTCTTTCCAGGACCACATTTTTATTCTGTGAATATTTCTTTTTATTAAAAAATGGCATTCTGTTCTTGTTCCACGGACAGAATACTTTCTTTTATTGCTCTGACTTGTTGTTTTGGGTGTTTTCTTTGACTTCCGTTTTATTTAACTCTCAAAATCATCCTTTTAAATCATCCTTTATAAATCATCCTTTTAAAGTGTGCAGTTCAGTGGTTTTTAGTGTTTTCATAGTTGTGTAACCATAAAAACTAATTGCAGAACACTTTTATTTTAAAAAAAGTACTTACTTTTCTCTTGATTTTCATGTACTTGAAAGGCTGAGTGACAGAGAGACAAAGAGATGCAGATTGTGAGATCTCTTGTACACAGGTTCACTCCCCAAATGCTCACAGTAGCTGGGGTGGGCAGGCGGAGGTCAGGACCCAGGGACTCCATGCAGGTCTCCCTGTGTGGGTGGCAGGGATCCAGCTACTGGAATCATCGCCTGCTGCCTCCCAGGATACGCTTTAGTAAAAAACTGGAACCAGGGATTGCGCTGTGGCACAGCGGGTTAATGCCCTGGCCTGAAGTGCTGGCATTCCATATGGGTGCCGGTTCTAGTCCTGGCTGTTCCTCTTCTGATCCAACTCTCTGCTATGGCCTGGGAAAGCAGTGTAAGATGGCCCAAGTCCTTGGGCCCCTGCACCCACGTGCGAGACCTGGAAGAAGCACCTGGCTCCTGGCTTTGGATCGACACAGCTTTGGCCATTGCGGCCAGTTGGGGAGTGAACCAGCAGATGGAAGATCTCTCTCTCTCTCTCTCTCTCTCTCTCTCTCTGCCTCTCCTCTCTCTTTGTAACTCTGACTTTCAAATAAATAAATAAATAAATAAATCTTTAAAAAAATAAATAAAAAGTAAAAAACTGGAACCAGAAGTAGAGGCAGGATTGAACCCAGGCACTGTGATATGAGATGCGAGCGTTCCCGGCTGGATCTTACCTGCTGCGCCAGATGTACCCGCCTCACAGAAGACTCTTATCACCTCAGCAGGAAACTCGGACCCATGAGCTGTTCCTCCCCTCACCCCAACCCTCTTGCCTTGTGGCAACTGCAGCTCTGCTGTACTCATCATTCTGTGTCATTCTTGCTGTATTCTCATTGTTTTAGCAAATCCCAGAGGCAGGCCACTTAGGAAGGAAAAGAGATTTTTTTTTAACTCACTGTTTTGAGGTTCGAGGACGTGGTGCTGGCACGGCCTCCGCTGCGGTGAGGACCTCTTGGCTGCATCACTTCATGGTGGTGGGCAGTGGTGGGAGCGAGCGTGGGAGCAAAGCCATCAGCTCACCGAGCAGGAAGCCCGCAGTGCGGCAGGGGGCCCAGTGTTGGGGTGCTGTCGCAGTCCTCTTGCAAGACCTCAGCCCAGTGCCCGTGGGAAAATCATCTTGATCCGTTTCGGGGACACCACTGCAGTTGACATCAGGACCTCCCACTAGGCCTGCCCTCCTTAAAGTTTTGACGCCATCTGCCAGTGTCGCCATCCTGGGGATCAAGCTCCCAACACAGGAACAGCATCAAAAGTTTGCATCTTCTTTCTGTTTTATTGCCTTATTGTAGGTAGTTCATGTAAATGGAATTATACAATAAATTAGGCTTTTTTTCCGGTTTTTCACTTAGCATAATATTTCTATGTTTCATCCATGTTATAACACGAATTGGTACTTCATCTCATTTTATGGCTGAATAGTAGTCTGTGGTGGGGCCAGTGCTGTGGCGTAGTGGGTAAAGCCACCGCCTGCAGTGCCGGCATCCCATATGGGTGCTGGTTTGAGACCCAGGTGTTCATCTTCCAGTCCAGCTCTCTGCTGTGGCCTGGGAAAGCCACAGAGGGTGGCCCAAGTCCTTGGGCCCCTGCACCTGCGTGGGAGACCCAGAAGAAACTCCTGGCTCCTGGTTTCTGATTGGCTGAGCCCTGGCCGTTGTGGCCATTTGGGGAGTGAACTCGCGGATAGAAGACCCCCCCCCTCCGCCTTTGCCTCTCTGTAACTGTGCCTTTCAAATAAATAAATAAATCTTTAAAAAATAGTCTGTGGTATGGATATTTCACATTTTATTTATCCATTTATCAGTGGATGAACAATTGCATCGTTTCCTGTTTTGGGCTATTATGAATAATCCTGCTGTGAGCATGCTGTGCAAGGTTTTTTGGTGGATACAAGTTTTCAGTTCTTTCAGAGATACATATTTATATTTTATATATAAATTCTACATATTCATAAAATTTATATATATATATGCTGGGTCTTATGGTGACTCCAAGTTCAGCTTTTCGAGGACATGCCAACTATTTTTTGACACTGCTCACCATTTTCCTTTCTTGCTAGTAATGTATTAGGGTTTCACTTTCTCTGCCTTCTTGCCAACACTTCTCATTGTTTGTCTTTTGATTTTGTCCAAGCTGGTGCATGAGAAGTGGTTTCTCATGGGGAGTTTGATTTGCATTTCCCTGCAGACTAATGAAGTCCAGATCATCTTTTCATAGGCTTATTGGTCTTTTTGATGTCTTTTTTTTGGAGAAATGTCTGTTCAGGACATTGTCTTTTTTTTTTTTTAATTTATTTGACAGGTAGAGTTATAGACAGTGAGAGAGAGACAGAGAGAAAGGTCTTCCTTCTGTTGGTTCACTCCTCAAATGGCCACAATGGCCAGAGCTGAGTGGATCCGAAGCCAGGAGACAGCAGCCAGGAGCTTCTTTCGGGTCTCCCACGTGGGTGCAGGGGCCCAAGCATTGGGCCATCCTCCACTGCTTTCCCAGGCCATAGCAGAGAGCTGGATTGGAAGTGGAGCAGCCGGGACTCAAACTGGTGCCCACATGGGATGCCAGCACTGCAGGTGGCAGCTTTACCTGCTACACCACAGCGCTGCCCCCGCCCCGACATAAATTTTTTAAAATTTATTTATTTGAAAAGCAGAGAGACAGACACACTCACATATACATGCATACGGAGAGATCTATCCACTGGTTCACTTCCCAAATGCATGCAACAGCTGAGGCTGGGCCTGGCGGAAGCTGAGAACTGGGAACTTAAGTCAGGTCTCCCAAGAGTGTGACAGGGACCCATGTACTTGGGCTATCCCTGCTTCCTCTCAGGGCTTGTTAGCAGGACGCTGGAATTGGGAGCAGAGGTGGGACTCAAACACAGGTGCTGCAGTGTGAGACACGGCTATATTAACTGCCCAACACCAGCTCCCTTTGTCATTATTTGCAAATATTTTCCGTTCTTCTTTTCTTTCTTTCTTTCTTTCTTTCTTTTTTTTTTTTTTTAAGATTTACTTATTCATTTGAAAGAGTTACACAGAGAGAGAAGGAGAGGCAGAGAGAGAGAGAGAGAGGTCTTCGATCTGATGGTTCACTTCCCAGATGGCCGCAATGGCCGAAGCTGCACTGATCTGAAACCAGGAGCCAGGAGCTTTCTCTGAGTTTCCCATGTGGGTGAAGGGGCCCAAGGACTTGGGCCATCCTCTACTGCTTTCCCAGGCCATAGCAGAGAGCTGGATCAGAAGAGGAGCAGCTATGTCTCGAACCAGCACCCATGAGGGATGCCGGTGTTTCAGGCCAGGGTGTTATCCCGCTGTGCCACAGCACCACCCCCCTTTTTGTTTTTTGATGGTGTCCTTTGAAGCTAGTGCTTTTTCATTAAAAAAAAAAATTTGTTATTTGACAGGCAGAGTGACAGTGAGAGGGGAGAGAAACAACAGCTGGGGCTGGTCCCGGCTGAGGCCAGAAGCCTGAAACTCCGTCTGCATCTCCTGTGTGGGTATCGGAGGCCTGAGTGCTTGGACCAGCCTCTGCTGCTCTCCCAGGCGCATGAGCAGGGAACCTCAGACGCAGCACAGCTGAGCCATTAACCAGCACTCTGAGGTGGCATGTCCGCTTCATAAATGGAGACTTAACGCGCTGTGCCACAGCACCGGCCCCCAAAGTTTTTAATTCTGATGAATTAAAAACAAATATATCTGGGTTTTTTATTGATCCATACCTTTGGAATCATATCTAAGGGACCCAATCTTAAGTGATGCATTTTTTTAAACCTCTTTTTTTTTTTTTTTTAGATTTATTTATTTGAAAGGCCGAATTACTGGGATAGGGGGTAGAGATTCAGAGAGAGAGGTCTTTCTTTCTTAAAGTGAAACTTTTTTAAATTAAGTTTTTTTTTTTTTTTTTTTTGACAGGCAGAGTGGACAGTGAGAGAGAGAGAGACAGAGAGAAAGGTCTTCCTTTGCCGTTGGTTCACCCTCCAATGGCCGCCGTGGTCGGCGCGCTGCGGCTGGCGCACCGCGCTGATACGATGGCAGGAGCCAGGAGCCAGGTGCTTTTCCTGGTCTCCCATGGGGTACAGGGCCCAAGCACTTGGGCCATCCTCCACTGCACTCCCTGGCCACAGCAGAGAGCTGGCCTGGAAGAGGGGCAACCGGGACAGAATCCGGCGCCCCAACCGGGACTAGAACCCGGTGTGCCGGCGCCGCTAGGCGGAGGATTAGCCTAGTGAGCCGCGGCGCCGGCCTTAAATTAAGTTTTAAAAGAGATTTTATTTATTTGAGAGAGTTAGAGAGAGAGAGAGAGAGAGATGGAGAGACAGGGAGAAAAGTCTTCTTTCTGCTGGTTCACTCCCCAAAGGGCTGCAGCGACTGGAGCTGGGATAATCCAAAGTCAGGAGCCAGGAGCTTCTTCTGGGTCTCTTTTGTGGGTGCAGGGGTCTAAGGACTTGGGTCATCTTCTGCTTTTCCAGGCCATAGAAGAGAGCTGGATCTGAAGAGGAGCAGCTGGGACTTGAACTGGCGCCCTTATTGGAGGCTGCTACCACAGGCGGAGGATTAACCTACTGTTAACTACAGCACTGGCCCTGAGAGAGGTCTTTTATCTACTGGTTCACTCCCCAAATGGCTGTAATGGCCAGAGCTGGGCCTATCCAAAGCCAGGAGCTACATGCCTCCTTTGGGTCTCCCACACGAGTACAAGGCCCAAGCACTTGGGCCATCTTCCACTGCTTTCCCAGGCCATAGCAGGGAGCTGGATCAGAAGTAGAGCAACTAGGATCCGAACCAGCGCCCATATGGGATGCTGGCACTGCGGGCACTGGCTTTACCTGTCACACCACAGTTCCGGCCCCTGTTTTATACATTTTGAATTGGTTTTTGTATAAGGTTTGAGGTAGGGGTCCACCTTCATCCCTTTGCCTAATAAGTAAGTTGTTGCTGCATCATTTGTTGATGAGACTGATCTTTTCCCACTGAATTATCTTTGGCACCTTTGACTAAAATCTGTTGACTATAAATGTATGGGCTTGTTTCTGGACTGTAGGTTCTGGTCCATAGCTCTGTGTCTGCCTATATGCCAATGTCAGGCTGTTTTGATTACTGCAGCTTTGTAGTAACTTTTTTTTGTAAAGATTTATGTATTTATTTGAAAGTCAGAGTTACACAGAGAGAGGAGAGACAGAGAGAGAGGTCTTCCATTTGACGGTTCACTCCTCAACTGGCCGCAATGGCCAGAGCTGTGCCAATCCAGAGCCAGGAGCCAGGAGCTTCTTCTGGGTCTCCCACGCGGGTGCAGGTGCCCAAGGACTTGGGCCATCCTCCGCTGCTTTCCCAGGCCATAGCAGAGAGCTGGATTGCAAGTGGAGCAGCCAGGTCTTGAACTGGCGCCCATATGGGATGCCAGCGCATCAAGCCAGGGTGTTAATCCACTGTACCACAGCGCTGGCCCCTGTAGTAACTTTTGAAATCAGAAAGTGGAGTCTTCCGATTTCATTCTTCTTCTTTAAGATTGTTTTGGATATTTTGCATCCCTTGTATTCCCTAATGAATTTTAGGATCCGCTGGTGAGTTGTTTTCATTTCTGGATCTCCTTAAATGGTTGCATTTAAACGTGATTCACCATTAGGCTTATCTAGGAACCCAAGTCGGGGAGCCGAGGGGTGGGGGACAGTGACCTCTCAGATCTGAAGTCCACTTTGCCTTAACTCTCCGGATCTGTGTGGCACTGCTTCCCTTCCCTCAGCTGTGCCTTCTGGGAGACTGACAGTTCAGTCTCCTGCTCGCCCTTACAGAGAGCCAACTACTTGGCTGAGCTGGGTGGAGAAGAGACCCCAATTGTTCCTCATAGAAGCTTTTATTTTAGAAGATGCATGCCAGTGTTTATGGAAGACAAGTTCAGAAGACAGTGTATTATTTTTCTGAGAGATCTGGGTACATCTAGCAGGCTTAGTGAAGGGAGAAGTTTTGGCTTTCATTAAACCCATTACTCCCTTCCGTTATGAGATCTGTGTATCTGTGACCTCTGGTTATATTTTAGACATCATTCTCCCTCCTTCCTCCTCCAGGCTGCATCAGACTTATGCTAACTCGTTTTTTTGTAGTCATTTGGATGCACATACTTTCCACTCCTGTTAGGGTAAGAGAACGTGTCCTGAGTACGTATCCAGCTTTCTCTGTCACTGAGACAGGTGTGGTGTCAACACTGACCTGAGGCTCTGTAAGCCTCCTCCAGTGTTTGGTGTGGATTTGGACTTGAGACTGCATATGTCAGGAACTGTGTCTAAGACGAGAGCCTGAGACAAAAGCTAACAGATTGGATGTTAGTGTTGGGATCTGTCTTCCCTTCCACGGTTATGGTTAGACGGGAAAGCCTTTACAATTCAAAATACCTCCCTTGTAATGTCAGGGTGCTGTCGGCTTATTGGCTCTGGGACTGAAGACCGAGCCCCGGGTATAACACGGATTACGGTTAACAAACGAGGGGCTGTCATTGCGAAGGACATGAGCAGGATGAAGCCGTGGCGGCCTTGTCTCTGTGTCTCCTGCTTCCCAGGTGCCTTTGCTCCTTCTGAGCCTCCTTTAGAGCTGATCCAGTTGATTTTGTTGTGGGGCCGTGAAGTGTGGATCACAAGCTTTGGGCTTTTTCCAGTTTAACAGGCCATGTGGGGTTTTGAGTTGCATTTGCTGAGTGTTAGGAACAAAGGCTAACACCAGCTAACACCCAGGAGAACAAACTCATTTGAAAAGTACCATTTGTTGAGTTGCCTCAGGAAAGAAAGATCCCAATAGATGTAAAGATTTTTAAAATATTCCTTTATTTTTGAAGTCTATAGATAATGAATCTCCAGCTTTTAGTGCTTTAACCCCGGTTACTAAAAACCCCGAGGCTTAATTTATAATCATTAATCTTTCCTTCATTTCTCAAGATACGATCTTTTTTCCCTTTAAAATTGTTCAATTATGAAAAAGATCAAACATATAAAATGGTTCAGACACTAAGATAACAGTCATAAAAACCACCATCTGGACTTAATGAATTTGAACATTTTGCCGTATTTGCTTCAGAATTTTCTTTTTAGAGATAAAATGTTGCTGAGATAAAGTTCCCTTGGTCTCCCTCCTTACTCCAGTTGTCCTGCCCTCTCCTTTGCTCCCCAGCACAAACTTCTGTTCCAACTCGGTGTGGCTGCTTCCCATCCATGCTTTTATACTTTGACTACACTTGTGTGTCCGCAGCAGCATATTCAATAGTTTTGTGTAGGTTCAGGTGTATAACAGTGACATCAACGCTTGCTTTTTATTCTTCCTCTTAGTTATGTTGTGTGGGATTTGCACGTGCAGATTGACTTCTCGTATTTCAAGTACTTTATGGCATTCCATTTTAGAAATGTGCATACATCACCATTCTCCATTCGTGGGCAGACCTTTGCTGTTATAAGCATTACTGTGATGAACATTCCTTGAACTTGGCCCTTTCTGCATATGTTGGAGAATGTTTGCCCTGACAAATGCCTGAGAGTGGAATCCTGGGGGATACTCTTTCTGGGCCTTTCATTCTACTGGAACTGGTCAGGTGGCATCCAATTTGTGCTGCCTCCCGAAGTGGGTGAGACTTCTCATGCGTACGTATCGTCAGACTCCTAATGTCTTTCTAATCTGATGGGTAGTGAGGAGAGTTGACCTTTTTACTGCTTTGCAACACAAATTTAGTCTAAGAGAATTAAAACATCTTTTTAAATTTCAGAAAATTGATACTCTAATGCATTCAGTAAACATTTTGGAGTCCCTACTGAGAGCCAGCTACCATTTAGCTGACACTAGGGCTACAGGGTAACTGATGAGACAAACATCTCAGCCTTCAAGGAATATCCGTTCTAGGGCAGGGAGACAGACATAATACTATAAATACAATGAGTAGCATGCTGCTGCTAAGTGCTAAGGAGAAGTCAAACAGAGAAGGAAGGCTACTCATCAATGTGCAGAGGTAAAGTTGACATGGAGGTAGGGGAAAGAAGGCCCCTTAGGAAAGGGACCTCTGAGAAAATACCTGAAGGCAGAGAGAGAATCTCCCTGGGTGTGCACCACTGAGGCAGAACACTTTTGGACACAGGAAGCGGGAGTGCACAGAATCGAAGTGGGTGTAGGCCTGCACATTCCTGGAACGGCAAGGCACCCCATGTGGTAGCGGGGTGGAGGAGTGGGCGAGGGGCTCAGAAAGGGGCTCGAGGGTCATTTTTGGGACTTGGAGCTTTTGCTCTGAATTAACCAGTGTCTGGCTGGTTTTGCACATCAGAGTGACATGCTGTCCCATGTGCACTGAAGAGACCACCTGCTGCATTTGGAGGTCAGGTCCAAGGGGGCCAAGCACAGAAGCAGGAGAAAGAGTCATTCGAGGAGAGATCCCAGCACTTTGGACCAGGCAGACAGTAGAGCTGGGAAGACATGGTGGGGCTTGGAAGGATTTTAAAGGTAGAACCAAGGTGATGTATGAATTGGTTGGAGAGGGTGTGAGAGGAAAGGGAGAAGGAGCGAGCTCTGGGTTCTGGCCTGAGCCACTGAGATGGGGAGCAACGGGGAGCCGGTTGCGGGGGAATGTCAGCAGCTCAGTCTGGCCGGTGGATCTGAGGGTCTGAGGTCTAAGGTTGAGGACCTTACTGGGCATAGCAATTTGGGACTGTCAAGAAATAGATGCTGTTTTCAAACACGAAACAGGCAGATAACCAAGAGAAGAGGTGTAAGGGCTCATTTTGGGTCCCTGGGTCCGTGAGGGGGAGGAGCCAACATAGCAGCTGAGAGGTAGGGACGAGGGGTCCTGGACGCCGAAGGCTGAGGAGAGGTCCCCTGTGCTGGCCGCTGCCGGAGGCCGTGTGTGAGCAGAGGACAGAGGCTCGCCCTGGGCTGTGGCGATGCCTTCTCTCCAGCTCTGACGGGAGGGGTTCGGGGTTGTATTCCTTTTGCTCTAAGGTACATTTCAGAGGTTTCCACTGGAAGTAAAATACTTTTCATGGACTAGTGCAGAGAAAACTTAGAATTCCCTTTAATCGTTTTGGAGGCTGCAGATAACTTACAAATAAGGCACACTGTTGGGTTAAAAATCTTAAAGCCTGAAGTTGTTTGGCTTTAGGTGTGCGAAATGTCAAAGTCACTGCCACGTGGCTGTAGCTGCATGCAGCCTTCACACAAAGGGCTTCCATCCCAGAGTCCCGCGGGGAGAGAAGGGCTTCCATCCTTGGAGTAATACGGGGAGCTAAGAACCTTGTCTTACGGCCGAACAACTTTGGAAAACAATCTGGAGGGGAGGTCACATTTAGATGGAATGCAAGAAAGTATCGGTGCTGCAGAATCCGCGGGGATTTTCTAGTATTTTATCCAGCAGTTGTTGAGTGTGGTTCTCAGACAGCTGGAGGCCCCTGAGACTCTGGGGTTTGCAGGGTCAGAACTTTTTCATAATAACAGTCCTTGTTGGCCTTTTCTCTGTGATCCCTTTTGTACTGATGCTGCAGAGGCAAAAGGCAGCAGAATTGTCAGTGCCCGGCAGGGATCCAACTCTGTTGCCTTCATCATGTCCTTGGCCACAGCAGGTCCTGAGTGACAACAGAGGAAAAAGCCAGTTTCACTGAAGAGCGGCCCGTCCAGGCCGGCGCTGGGGCACGGCCGGTGAGGCCTCCGCCTGCGATGCTGGCATCCCGTATGGGTGCCGGTTTGTGCCCGGCTGCTCCGCTTCCGGTCCAGCTCCTTGCTGATGTGCCCGGGAAAGCAGTGGCAGACGGCCCAAGTGTTTGGGCCCCCGCCAGCTACGTGGGAGACCCAGAAGAAGCTCTGGGCTCCTGGCCTCGGTCTCGCCCAGCACTGGCCATTGCAGCCATTTGGAGAGTGAACTAGTGGATGGAAGGTCTCTCTCTCTCCATCTGTCTGTTTCTCTCTCTCTCTTTCTCTAACTCTGCCTTTCAAAATAAATAAACTGATGAAGTAGTAAAATCTATCAGTTTTTATTGAGTTCTGACCCTTGAGCATATCTTTTCAATCTTCTGCATATTTTTTTAAACATTTATTTATTTATTTGAAAGAGTTACACAGAGAGAGAAGGAGAGGCAGAGAAAGAGAGGTTTTCCATCCACTGATTCACTCCTCAATTGGCCACAATGGCCAATCCAAAGCCAGTAGCTAGGAGCTTCTTCTCGGTCTCCCACGCAGGTGCAGGGGCCCAAGCCCTTGGGCCATCTTCCACTGCTTTCCCAGGCCACAGCAGAGAGCTGGATTGAAGTGGAGCAGCCGGGACTCAAACCAGCTCCCATATGGGATGCCAGCACTGCAGGCGGCGGCTTTACCTGCTGCAGCACAGCGCTGACCCCTCAGTATTCTGCATATTAAAATGGGAACTGTGCCTAATGCACTTCTCTTGCATTTTGAAAAATAAAGGTTGTATTGAGAAAAGGCCTTTGTACAGTGTTTGAATTGAGAGCTGAGTTAGCTGCTTTTTTCGTGAAATATCATTTTTACTTAAAAAGCAACTAACAGACAAACTAAAGTTACCAGGTTTGGGTATTTGGCAGACATTTTCTTCAAAATGAATGAAACGAGCCTGACATTTCAAGGAAAGCAACTGACAGTGTTTGTTGCCAATGACAAACCATGATTTCTTAAGTGAAAATTAAAATTTTGGAACACTCATGCCTACCACCAAGAGCTCGACAGCTTCCCGGGGCTGACTTGTCTGATGAGAACAGTAGTGACATTCACAAATGTGCTTTTTTGATATTGTACAATGAAATATGTCAACATTTGGAATATCCACATCACTCAGCGAACCAATGTTTTCCAAATGACAAATGACGGTGTTCCGAGCTTCCATAGGAGTGAAAGATCCATTCAGAGCGCAAGGTAGACTTCTGTGTGTAGCCAGAGCAGGGGGGCGGGGAGTCCTGGGGCCTGGTGAGGTGAAGCCTCTTCCCCTGCCTCGAGGTGTCCGTGGAGAAGTGTAGTCAGCTCTTTTCCCCGGGAACAAAGCCGGCTTCGTTGTCGCTTTGTTGTTGAGCTGTGACTTCCTCTTCGTGGATGTTGTTTTAGGCTCCTTCCTCTGGACTTGGTTACAACGTCCCTCTCTCCTTCCTAGACTCTCCGAGACCTGCCCAGATCCAGCAGTCGTTGCCAGACAGACAGTGCCGGGTTGCAAGTGGCATGGCCGCAGTTGGGCGGACTTCCGTCCCTTTAACTATTCAAACTCGGTTCTTCGGTTCTTGGACCTTCTTGTCATATACTCTCTAATCGCGCAGCTCTGTCTTGCAGCTCCGTGGTGATGACATGGCATCCGCCAGCGCCAGCCGGGCAGCAGCGGCCCCGCCTTTTGAGAAGTCTCAGCTCACTCTGAAAGGTGAGTGCCCTGTGCGGGGGTTTATCTTTTCAAGTCCAGCCCGGTCTCTGGGGAAGAGGTGGGACTGCCCTGCCCCTTGGCCTGGAGAGCCAAATTTTGTGAAATGGTTTGAGTGTAGCTGTTCATTCTTGGAGGATTGTCTAACTGTAGCCGGGATTCTTGGAACAAAAGGGCAGTAACTTGGAAAAGGGAAAAATTAAGAGGTTTTGGCTAAAATTCTGTAACCTGGTGATTCCTTCCTGCTCCAGGGATCTTTTCTGTCCGTGCTCATCCCCCAGGTGGTCTCATCCAGCCTCATGGCTTTTAATGCCCCCAACAGGAAGTCACTCCCAGATTTGTGCCTTTAGTTTGGGCCTTTCCTCTGAACCCCAGGTTGTATATACCCATAGCCAGTTTATCATCTCCACTGGAATGTTGAATAAACATCTGGAAATTCACCGTGTCCAGCGTTGGCCTTCCCACATCTTGAGTTTGGCTGGTGAGCATGTCTGGTTGGCTCGTTCTTCAAGATGCACCCAACACCCAGCCACCACTCACCGCCCTTCCCATCCCAGCTTCTTCCAGATGGCCCTAGTCCCCACCCTGGACTGAGGCAGCGGTCTCCTGACCTGTGTCCCTGCTTCTGCCCTCTGCCTGCCCTCAGTGATCTTGTTAAAAAGTAAGCTGGATCTGGTCGCTTTTCTGCTCGTACCCAGCAGAGCTCTCCATTTCTCTCCTAGTAAATCCATGATCCCTTACGCCATGACTCGCATTTCTCTTCTGTTAACTTTCCACATTGCTTCTGTTCAGACCACACAGACTTCCTCACTCTTCATGGCGAAACACTGGGCGGGCAGGCTTGTATCTCTGGGCCTTTGCACATGCTGTACCCCCTGAGTCAGATGCTTTTATTTTGCTTCCTTGCTTTCTTGGATCTTTTTCAAAAGTCACCCTCTTCAAAGTGGACTTCCTCACCCCTGATGAAAGCCACCCTCTGCCTTGCGTTCCTCAGACCTGTCTGCCTTTCTACTTTATATATACATATATATGCATATTTTAAGAGATTTATTTATTTGAGAAGCAGAGTTATAGACAGAGAGGGAGAGATAGAGAGAGTTCTTCCATCCACTGGTTCACTCTCCAAATGGCTGCAGCAGCTGGAGCTGGGCCAGTCTGAAGCCAGGAGCCAGGAGCCAGGAGCCAGGAGCTTCTTCGGGTCTCCTGTGTGGGTTCAGGAGCCCAGCTACTTGGGCCATCCTCCACTGCTTTCCCAAGTGCATTAGCAGAGAGCTGGATCGGAAGTGGAGCAGCCAGGACTTGAACTGGCACTCATAAGGGATGCCTGAGCCACAGGCAGAGGCTTCACGTACTATACCACAGCGCTGGCCCTCCCTGCTTTAGATTTTTCTTCTTGGCTTCTGTTGCTGCACAACATATGATGTATTTTTATTTATTTTCTTTAATTTGTCAATAGACTGCGAGCTCCATGAGAGCGTGCATTTTCGACTGTTTTGGTCACTGTTGATAGCTTAGCTGTTAGAACCGTACCTGACACCCGGAGGGCCCTCAGTCAGTGTTGACTGCATGACAGATGTTGCTCTGGGAGGCAGCACAGGACGGAGCACTGCTGTGTGGAGAGCAGCGCTCCGTGTCACAGCTCAGTCTCCACCACTGGGTGTCTGGGGGCAGCGGTTGTCTCTCAGGCATAGTATTGAAATGTCAGTGTTACCCACGGATTGAATCCATTTGTGTGGCTCCCAGTGCTTTCCTCCCCTTCAGTCCTTCAGTGCCCTAGTAGCAGCAGTTTCTCGGGCCCTGTTCCAGGGCACATCCAGGGGATGTGTCCTTGTGATTCTGAGAGCCAGCTGGCCTTCTTTACGTCTGAGATACGTCTACCAATGCAAGGGGTCATCAGACTGGAGTTTTTGTCACTTTTTTTTTTTTTCAATAAAATGTATCTACTTATTTGAAAAGGCAGAGTTACAAAGAGAGAGACACAGAGGGAGATCCTCCATCCACTGATTCACTCCCCAAATGGCCACAATGGCCGGAGCTTGGCCAATCCGAAGCCAGGAGCCAGGAGCCAGGAGCCTCCTCTGGGTCTCCCATGCTGGTACAAGGACCCAAGGACTTGGGCCATTTTCTACTCTCCCAGGCCATAGCAGCGAGCTGGATTGGAAGTGGAACAACCAGGACTCGAACTGGTGCTCACATGGAGTGCTGGCACTGCAGGTGGTGGCTTTACCCGCCATGCCACAGCCCTGGCCCCTTCATTCTGTGAAAATCCCGTTTTCTTGGTACACTTGTATTTCCTACTTCTTTAACTATAAATGTTGTTTAGCATCTTATATATTTAAGGGCAATTTGTGTTTCTTTTTCTGTGGATTGCCTGTTCATATTCATTGTTTCTTATTAAGGTAATGATTTTGGGGGGGATAATCTTGAAACATCTTAATTGTTTTTCCTGGGATCTCTGGCTGCTGTAGCCCTTTTGAGTTGAGAGATGGGTTAGAGTGAATCAACAGGGATTTGAACTTGAGACTGCAGCTTTTATTGCCTTACCTGATAATTAGCAAGCCGGGGTCGAAGCACAAGCTTTCCCATAGCACCTGGGAACATCTTGTGGTCCCTGATTTGGGGCAGTATTCTTCAGGGACACACACCAATTTCTACAGATTTCTCTGCTGCCTTTCCTCAAGGTAGATTTTCTTACTGATGTGGAAAGAACTAACTTGATAACCTAGGAGCATCTCATTAGATGTGCAGTAACTTCCAGGGATTTGCTAATACTGTCGAGGAAATCAGTAGGGGAGAAGCAGAAAGAACAATCTGAACACCGTGGGTGGTTTTTCCTTCCATGTGTTCGATGACAGAACCCGTAGTGTAATTTGGGGGGTGTGACCATATGGTTCCTTCCATTTGCCTCCGTTCCCTTGGGCCCCTCCACAGTGTTCTCCAAGGGTTCCCAGGTACGCTTTTAGGTGCATCAGGGCCCTTAGACGTCAGCCATCTCTCACCTGGTATGGAACGTGAGACTCAGAAATCCAGCGCTGGAGACCATAGCGTAGCAACTGACAGGCAGGCAGCCCGGCTTTGTGTGGTGCCTCCTAAGAGCTTTTTAAGGGTACGATTTTGGCAGATGGAATTTTTACTTTATTTGTTGACCTTAAAAACCAACTCATGAAGTGAGCATTTGGTGAAGAGTACCTAATTATGTATTTTTGGTTTGTTGTATTCTGTCAGCTTCTCTTATGGGATCTTTAATTGAGCCCTGGACCTGAAAAGCATTTGTTTCCTATTCTGCTATGGCGGATATGGATGGGACAGTTGGCAAAGTTCAAGTAAGGTCTGTAGAGTAAGTTATACTGTAAGGATAGTGAAGCTCTTGCTTTTCATGGTTTTGTTAGAAAATGCCTTTGCTAGGGCCAGCATTGAAGTGCAGCAGGTTTAACTGTTACCTGCAATGTCAACATCCCCTATGGGTGCTTGTTCGAGCCCTGGCTGCTCCACTTCTGATCCAGCTCCCTGCTAATGTGCTTTGGGCCCCTGCAACCCATGAGGGAGTCCAGGATGGAGTTCCAGGCTTCTGGCTTTGTTCTGGTCCAGCCCCAGCCATTGTGGCCATTTGTGGCGTGAACTAGAAAATGGAATTTCTCGTTCTCTCTTTCTGGTTCTCCTTCTCTCTTTGTAACTCTGCCTTTCAAATGAATAATTACATTTTAAAAAAAGATTTATTTATTTATTTGAAAGGCAGAGTTACACAGTGTCGCTCCCCGTCTTCGTGGAGGAACGACACAGGACCCTGCGCTGTTCTTTCGTCTGCTCGGCCCTCCCCGGGTCTGCTGCTGGTTCTTCCCGGGTTGGCTACTATCCCTTCCACCTCCGTGGAAGGGCAGTTCCCCCTGGCCGCATTCCCCACTTCCGCAGGGGAGCGGCACACCGCCGGCCGGCTCTCTCTGGGGGGCTGCACAGGTGTTCCTTCAGCTAGATGTTCCCCTTAGATGTTCCTGGTGCATGCCGTCTCTCTCCTCCTTTATAGTCCTCCTCCGCCAATCCTAACTCGGCTGCCCACACGCCGAGTACGCTGCTCTCCAATCAGGAGCAAGTCCTACAGTTAATTGGTTGAACTGGAGGCAGCTGTGCGGAAGCTGTTTACTTCTCTCCCAGCGCCATATTGTGGGAGAGCAGATGCATAGAATAAGTCTTAATTCCAGTAACTCAGTCTAGTCCGGTTTGCTCCCCACAACACAGAGAGAGAAGGAGAGGCAGAGAGAGAGAGAGATGTCTTCCATCCACTTGTTCACTCCCCAAATGGCTGCAGTGGCCAAAGCTGCGCCAATCCAAAGCCAGGAGCCAGGAGCTTCTTCCAGGTCTCCGACATGGGCACAGGGGCCAAAGGACCTGGGCCATCCTCTACAGCTTTCCCAGGCCATAGCAGAGAGTTGGATTGGAAGTGGAGCTGCCAGGTCGTGAACTGGCACCCATATGGGATGCTGGCACTGCAGGCAACGGCTTTACCTGCTACGCCACAGCACTGGCCCCAGTAATTACACATTTAAAAAAAATGTTTGTTACTTTAAGTCTGAGTGAAGCTCAGTATTCATGAGAAGAGGGGTACAATTTCTACAGCTGACTCAGCATTTTAGGAAGAACTGTGTTTGTGTATGAGAGAGAAGGCCAGAGAGAGAATGCAGTAGTAAAGCAAATAAGTAGAGTTAATCCTGGTGACTCTGAGTGAGGATATATAAGAATTATTTGTATTATTCTTAAAATTTCTGTAGGTCTGAAATAATGTCAACAATTTTAAGAAATGGAAAGAAAAGCCTAGGGAAAGAAGCCAGAGGATGAAAAGGGAGAGCACTGTGGCAGAGGTCAAAGAACTGCCTTGCTTCTAGCCTTAGCTCTGCTTCTGACCAGCTCTGTGAATTTTTTTAAAAATAGATTTAAAAATTTATTTATTTACTTATCTATTTTCATTTCATTTGAAAGGCAGAGGAGCAGAGCAACAGAGAAATCGTCCATGTGCTGGTTCATTCTCCAAAGTGCCTGCAGCAGTCAGGGCTGTGTCAGGCCGAAGCCTCAGGAGCCCAGAACTTAGTCCGGGTGGCAGGGACCTGTGGATTTGAGCCCCCACCTGGGCCTCCCGTGGTACCACTAGCTGGGGGCTGGATTGAAAGCCCAGGAGCTGGGGCTTGGACCGGGCACTCTAATGGGGGATGTGGGCATCCCCTGCTTCAAAGACTGATTTTTGGATAAGTTATTTCACCTCCCTGAATCTTAGTTGGTTCAGTTCTGAAACAAAGACTTTGAATTTGTTGATTTTAGAGAGATTTTCTAGCACAAGCATTAGAGGACTCTTAACTACTGGTCCCTGTTTTTCAAGTTAAAGGCATGCAGAGCTGCCCATCACCACTAGATGTCCTCAGGTAACCTTGGTCTGTGGGCAGAGAACTTGATTTTTATGCTCTGGGCCCTATCTCAGCCCCACAAGGCTTTATTCTTATTGTCATGTTTTGCTGCTTCTGAATCCTAGCCACAGGTGGTGGTTGTTATTATTATTATTATTATTATTATTATTTTTGTTTCTTGACTTCCTCCCTGTTGTTCCTTTGGGGTTGGGGGGATGGTTTGGCAGAGAATATCCTGGAGTTGGCATTGACATTTGCCAAGTCGTGGACTCCTACAGAACTGTCACTGTTCCACAGGCTGTGGGAGGGAGAGGTCTGCTTGCTGCTTCACGGAGAGGAGCTCAGGCTGGGCTACTCTGTTGCCGCCTGCTTTGGGGCACAGGATGCAGGCTGTGAAGGTGTGTGTCACCATAGTGACCCGGGCCTCCCCCATGCACGAGGGTGTCTGTCCCTCCCCAGTGTAACACTGGCTTAGCTCAGTGCGCTGCGAGAGTGGCTTGCTGGTGCCAGGTGAGCATCAGAAGTGCTGCCCCACGAGGGCTGTGAGCAGAAGAGGAAATGCAGCTGGCTGGCGCCGACGTGGGAGGAACAGTGAGCTGCACCAGGCATTGAAGAGAGCACTGGAACAGGGAAGCCAAGCTCTGCGTCACGCAGCCTGCTGGGGAGTCCTGTGCTGTGTGGCTCCCTGGCTGTGTAGCCTGGGGCAGTGGCCTTGCTTCTCAAGCCCGTGTCCTCCTGGCCAATGGATGTGTTCCTTGTTTTGCGGATTTATTTGAGGCTCCAGTTGGATAATGTGTGCAGAGTGGTAAAAGGCGCTCATTCCATCGGCAGTATGCTCTTCATACTTTTCTTTTTACCTTGTGTGGTTTGCAAAGGGAGAAAACAGAGCCTAGCCCCAGGGGATGTTTGGTGTGACGAATGTCCTGTGGACTTGATGGAGTCTACGTGGACTTTCCCCTTCTGGAAGAGAACGGAGCAGTTTTAGGGACTTTAAACCATTTGTGTCCTTGGGAGGAGTGTTCAGAAGTGCATGCGAATGTGTACTTTTGTCATTTTCCCAGAGCAAAACACTGCAAGCCATCTTTCAACAGTGAAGGAACAGCTAAGATATCTACATGATGGGCTTATTTTGCAGCCATTTAAAAGCTGATTTTAGGGGAAATGAACTTTTAGAGAATTGGGGAGATGAGAGGTGAAAGTCTGGAGGGCAATTTACCAGTCCTAAGTTCATAATGCTAGTTATCCTGGTAGTTTCAGATTAGGGTTCTTTCATTACACCTCATACACACACACACACACACACACACATTTATTGGTGTGTAAGAAGCAGGACAAAACAAAATTGATTTGTTAAAAGAAGCAACTTAAGAAAGCCCAAGTGTCCACCACAAGGGGGCATCGGAAGCCCTGCTACTCACCTGTGACTTTTCCTGTCTTTGCGGGGCAGTGGTGTCAGCAAAGCCCAAGGTGCATCATCGGCAGCCCCGGATTAACTCATATGTGGAAGTGGCTGTGGACGGACTCCCTGGTGAGACCAAGAAGACCGGGAAGCGCATTGGGAGCTCTGAGCTGCTCTGGAATGAGATCATCATTTTGTAAGAGAACATCCCTTCCTTTTGCTCACAGTCGGAGGGGACAGAGGGAGAAGGCTCTGGGAGGGGCTGATGGGAGACCCAGTTTCTGGTAGTCTCAGGCTCTGCTGCCTTTGGTACCCAAGGTGCCTCTCTTGAGGGGTTTCCACCTCATTAGCTCATAGAGTGTTCATTGTTAGCTAGAGGGTGGCAGGGTCAGTTGGGGGGGGACAGAGTGTATACTTCCTCCTGTTCGGTCCCCTGGCCCCCAAGATGCCAGCAGCATAGTCTGAGTGTTGTCTTCCAAGTGCCCGATTTGCTTGGATGTGATGAACCAAGTCTTTGTTTTCCAGGAATGTCACGGCTCAGAGCCATTTAGACTTGAAGGTCTGGAGCTGCCATACCTTGAGAAATGAACTGCTGGGCACTGCCTCTGTCAACCTCTCCAGTGTCCTGAAGAACAATGGGGGCAAAAGTATGTATGATGGGGATGACCACGTGACCCATCTGTGGCGTGGGGGGCTTGGCAGAGGGACCCGGGATGAGATTTCCTCCAGGTCAAGGGGCTGCATGGCCGTGCACTGGGCTGCTGTCCCTGGAGTTTCAGGAAGGCCAAGAGCCTCTCTGCCTCCACACCGAGTCCAGCACCTACAGGAGTGGGTGCAGTGCTCTGTCTGCTGGGTCCTTCCCTGGGGGTAGAAATGTCCCCTCTGCCTCTGCTCTTCCTGACCTGTAACATGTGTGATACGTTGCATTCAGCTGTCAAATGCCTCCAGCCTAAATCATTGCTTCTCTAGTGTGAGCTTTGGAGTGGAACAAAGGAGCTGTGTGTATGGGCGCACGTGTGCATGTGTGTGTGTGTGTGTGTGTGTGTGTCTAGGTGGGAGGATGGCATTACAAATAGTGCCCTGTGCTTAGGAGGTGCTCAGTAAACATTTGTGGGGTGTTGGAATGTTCTGGAAGCTCTGTCTTAATTGTCTGGGGGCCCCTCTGTGCATGGACATACCAGTCTTCACATCTGTTTGTTGCTGCCTGTGGTCCGCAGTGTGGCCAGGCTGGGGTTTGGACTCTCCCCATAAAGCCTCTATTCAGAGCAGCACCATATGTGACGAGCGGAGGCCACAGAAAGAAAGGCCCCTTCTTCTCCTGATGTCTGCTGTCGAGAAAATATTTTCTGAAGCGGGATTTAGTTAAGGAGACATGTGGGGGCTGGGGTGTTGAGTTCTGGGACAGCGTCGCATTGATTCGTGATTCTTTCTGAGGGGCCGCTGGAAAGTGTGTGCGCCCCTCTGGGCCTGTGCTTTCTGTCGGGCATGCCGCGGTGGGGGCCTTCGCCAGCCATAGGGGATGTGTACAGCCAGGGACACGCACGCCTCTGTTTTCATTTTGTGGGGAGCTCCCTGATGCTTTGTCCTCTGAGTGGGTCTTTATTTTCCCAAGCCCTACCCTGCCTGTGTAAGTTGATTGTCAGAGACATTTCTGCTCATTTTTATTATGTTATTTGGAAATAGACCCGTGGACATTGTCCCATTTGGATGCAGTGGCCACCACGAGCAGCTTGCCTTTCTTCGTTTGTCCAGTCAGCATACAATTACAAGTGATTGTAGAACAATTGGGAATTACAGAAAAGCACACAAACACACTAAGAAAATAAAAATTGCTGGTCGGCACAGCTAATTATTGTTAACAGTTTGAGCTGAATCTCCTTGTGAGCTTTATACAGATGTATATTACTATTTAAGAAGCTAGTGAAACAAAATTGAGATCATATGTGAATTTATTATTTTGCAACATGCATTTTCCTCTGTAAAATACATCAGTAGGGGAGGGTGTTTGGCCTGGTGGCTAAGACGCTGGTTAGGATGCCTGTGTCCCACACTGAGAGTGTTGGAGTTTGATGCCTTTCCGTGACTCCTGACTTCAGCTTCCTGCTAACGCAGACCCTGGGAAAAAGCGGTGATGGCTCATGTAATTGGGTTCCTGCGATGCATGTTGGAGACCTGGACTGAGTTCCTGGCTCTCAGCTTCTGCCTTGGGCCAGCCCTGGCTGTGGTGGGCATTTGGTGAGTGAACCAGCAGTTGGGAGCTTGCTCTCACTCTCTGTTTCTCTGCCTCTCAGCTTTATGTATTTGCTTTAGTTGTGAAGAAATACATACACGGTGAAGTTTCCTTCCCATCCTGTTTTTAAAGTGTACGGGTAGCTCAGTGGTATTAAGCACATTCACGACGTTGGACAGCCATTTCCACCTCTGTTCTTCAGAACTCTTCTCATCTTGCAAAGTGGAAACTCTGTACCCCATTAAACAACAACTCCTCTTTCTCCCTCCCTCCCAGCCAGCAGTACCACCATTCACCTTCCTGAGTCTGATTAAGGGCCTCATGGAAATGGGAATCATACAGTATCTGTACTTTCTTTTTTTTTTTTTTTAAGATTTATTTATTTATTTATTTGAAAGTCAGGGTTACACAGAGAGAAGAGAGGCTGAGAGAGAGAGAGAGAGAGAGAGGTCTTCTGCTGGTTCATTCCCCAAATGGCTGTAATGGCTGGAGCTGCGCTGATCTGAAGCCAGGAGCCAGGAGCTTTCTCCGGGTCTCCCACGTGGGTGCAGGGGCCCAAGGACTTGGGCCATCTTCTACTGCTTTTCCAGGCTATAGCAGAGAGCTGGATTGGAAGTGGAGCAGCCGGGACTTGAACCAGCGCCCATATGAGATGCTGGCACTGTAGGCAGCGGCTTCACCCACTACACCACAGTGCCGGCTAATATCTGTACTTTTTTTTTTGCCAGGCAGAGTTAGACTGTGAGAGAGAGACAGAGTTATAGACAGTGAAAGACAGAGAGAAAGGTCTTCCTTCCGTTGGTTCACTCCCCTAATAGCCACTACGGCTGGCACTGCGCCGATCTGAAGCCAGGAGCCGGGTACTTCCTCCTGGTGTCCCATGTGGGTGCAGGGACCCGAGCACTTGGGCCATCCTCCGCTGCCCTCCTGGGCCACAGCAGAGAGCTGGACTGGAAGAGGAGCAACCGTGACTAGAACCCGGCGCCCCTACTGGGACTAGAACCTGGGGTGCCGGCGCTGCAGGCGGAGGATTAGCCAAGTGAGCCGTGGCGCCAGCCCCGTTATCTGTACTTTCATTACTGACTCATTTCACTTAGCTTAAGGTCCTCAGGTTCATCAGTGTCAGACAGAGCTTGTGTCAGAATTTCCTTCTTTTTTGCAGAACTGAATAATATTTTGTGATATGGATGTTTCACGTTTTGTTTATCATCTATGTGTCAATGGACACTTGTGTTGCTTCTTTCTTTTGAAAATATTTGAGGCAAAGAGAGAGAGACAGACAGACACAGAGAGAGCTCCCATCTGCTATTTCAATCCCCAGATGCCCTTGGTGGCTGGAGCTGGTCCATGCTCCTACTGGGAGCTGGAAAGTACTTGGGCATCCTCTGCTGCTTTTCTCAGGCTCATTAGCAGGGAGGTGGATCTGAAATGGAGCAGCCGGGACTTAGTGTGGGGCCCAGATAGTGTGCCGGCACTGCAGACGCGGGTTAATGCGCTGCACCACAGCAGCAGCCCCTCAGCCTTTTGTGCTTTGAAACGTGTTCCCATCCTGAGATCAGGTAGTCATCTCAGTTGTTTGCCTAGTTCTTTGTGATTTTATCTTTTGTCTTTTTTTTTTTTAAAGATTATATTTATTTGAGAGGTAGAGTTACAGACAGTGAGAGGGAGAGATAGAAAAGAAAGATCCTCCATCTGTTGGTTCACTCCCCAAATGGCTGCAATGGCTGGAGCTGCGCCTCCTCACAGTCTCCCACGTGGGTGCAGGGGCCCAAGGACTTGGGCCATCTGCCACTGCTTTCCCAGGCCACAGCAGAGAGCTGGATTGGAAGAGGAGCAATCAAGACTCGAACCGGTGCCCATATGGGATGCTGGCGCCGCAGGCGGGGGATTAACTTATTGCACCACGTTGCCGACCCCGATCTTTGGCTTTTAATTCTTCGTCCACATAAGTTAGTTTTGTGGCTGGCATGTGTAGGGATCTAATTCCTTTCTCCCTCCCTCCCTCCCTCCCTCCCTTTCTCCCTCCCTTCCTTTCTCCCTCCCTCCCTCCCTCTCTCCCTCTTTCAATTTATTTATTTATTTGAAAGTTGGGTTACACACTGAGAGAAGGAAAGGCAGAGAGAGAGAGAGAGAGAGAGAGGTCTTCCATCCGCTGGTTCCCTCCCCAAGTGGCCGCAACAGCCAGAGCTGTGCCTATCTGAAGCCAGGAGCTTCTTCCAGGTCTCCCACGGAGGTGCAGGGGCCCAAGGACTTAGGCTATCTTCCACTGCTTCCCCAGGCCATAGCAGAGAGCTGGATCGGAAGTGGAGTGGCCAGATCTTGAACCGGCGCCCATAGCTAGCCACTTGCTTGAGTACAACTCATTGAATAATCTGTTTTCCCTAGAGGTGTGAGTTGCTACCTTCAGCACATATTAAAAGCACATGGGTGCTTGGGGTTGCTTGGAGACTTTGCATTGTTGAGCCTTTCCAGGTCCCTGTGTCTTGACTGTGCTGTTGGTAACGTTCTGTTTTAATACCTGGCAGTTCAAGCTTTTAGTTTTCTCATAATCGCTTGCCTTTTTTCTTCACATTGTGGCATCGTCACGTTATTTATTTTGTCAGGTCCCCCCTCCCCCGTGCTTTGGAAAAGAATCCCTTCAGATTTTCCTGGAATCATGTCATATGTGAAGTTGATTTAAAGGAGAGTTTCTACGCTATATGCTTCCACCGTGGGATATTTAAAGTCTCTAAATTTATTAAAGTGATTTTGAAGTTACCTTTAGATAGATTCAATTTTGATTTTCACAAGTTTCAAAATTATTTTCAGTGGGATCTTTTCCTGTTATGTCTTCTAACTCAGTGTTGTTGCTAGATGGCTCCTGGTTTCTGCGTTTTCTTTCTTTTTTTATTTTAATGGATTTATTTTTATTTGTTTGAAAGGCAGAGTAGCAGAGAGAGGGGGCAAGTGAGTATGAGAGACATACATACAGACAGAGACAGAGACATCTTTCGCCTGCTAGTTCATTCCTCAAGTGGCTGCAGTATCTAGGGCGAGGCCAGGCTGAGCCAGGAGCCTGACAGAGCGTCTGGACCTCCCGTGTAGATGGTGGGGGCCCAAGTACTTGTGCCATCTGCTGCTGCTTTCCCAGGAGCATTAGCAAGGAGCTGGATTGGAAGTGGAGCAACTGGTACTCAAACTGGCACTGTTATGGGATGCCATTGTCACAAGCAGGGGTTTAAGTCACTATGCCACAAGACTAGTCACTGCCTTTTCTTTTATAATCTGTCAGCTTGCTGAATTCTTTAATGCAAGTTTTCAATAGTTTTGTCGCTCCCCCTCTTCGTGGAGGAACGACACAGGACCCTGCCTAGGCTTCATATCCGAGTCACGGCACCATTATGTCGCTCCCCCTCTTCGTGGAGGAGCAACACTGAACCCTGCGCTGTTCTTTCTGTCTGCTCGGCCTTCCCCGGGTTTGCTGCTGGTTCTTCCCGGGTTGGCTACTATCCCTTCCACCTCCGTGGAAGGGCAGTTCCCCCTGGCCACATTCCCCACTTCCGCAGGGGAGCGGCACACCGCCGGCCGGCTTTCTTCGGGGGCTGCACGGGTTCCCTTAGATGTTCCCCATAGATGTTCCTGGTGCATGCCGTCTCTCTCCTCCTTTATAGTCCTCCTCCGCCAATCCCAACTCGGCTGCCCACACGCCGAGTACGCTGCTCTCCAATCAGGAGCAAGTCCTACAGTTTATTAGTTGAACTGGAGGCAGCTGTGCGGAAGCTGTTTACTTCTCTCCCAGCGCCATTTTGTGGGAGAGCAGATGCATAGAATAAGTCTTAATTCGAGTAACTTAGTCTAGTCCGGATTGCTCCCCACAAGTTTCTTTTGGATTTTCTTTGTAGACATATAATATGGATTCTAAGGCAAATCCTAACCCAGGAGATAGTTACCACTGCTTTTTTCCTTACTAGTTTTATGTACAACTTTATGTGTTTGTGGTCGTGGAGCAGTGCCCCTTGTAGCTCGTCTCCAGGTGTGAGTTTGCATGGTAGTAATCTTTTTTGCTTCGAAATTATTGCTGCTTTTATAAATCAAAAAGAGTATTGAATTAAAAAAAAAAAAGCTTTATTTATTTGAAAGGCAGAGTGACAGAGAGAGGGAGGGACAGAGAGAAAGAGAGAGAGATCTTCCATCCATAGGTTTGCTCCCCAAATGAATGCAATAGCCAGGGCTGGGTCAGGCCAAAGCCAAGAGCCAAAAACTCCATCCAGGTCTCCCACAAGAGTGGCAGGAGCCCAGCACTGGGTCATCTTCCACAGCCTTCACGGTGCATTATCTGGAGGCTAGTGGGAAGTGGAGCGACTGAGACTCCAATCATCAGGCCAACGTGGGCTGCTGGTGTCAAAAGCAGCACTTAACTTGCTGTGCCACAACACCAGCCCCAGTGGTAGTGAATTTTTAGCAAATGTCTTTTAGATAATAATTGGGATGATTATATGATTTTCTTCTTTAGTTTATTTAAATTGATTTCAAAATTGTAAAACCATAGACTTTCTAGTTGCTCAAGGTAGAGTATTCCTTGAAAATCCTATTTTTTTTTTTCTGACAGGCAGAGTGGACAGTGAGAGAGAGAGAGAGAGACAAAGAGAAAGGTCTTCCTTTGCCGTTGGTTCACCCTCCAATGGCCGCCGCAGCCAGCACGATGCAGCCAGTGCATTGCGCTGATCTGAAGCCAGGAGCCAGGTGCTTCTCCTAGTCTCCCATGCAGATACAATGTCCAAGGACTTGGGCCATCCTCCACTGCACTCCCGGGCCACAGCAGAGAGCTGGCCTGGAAGAGGGGCAACCAGGACAGAATCCGGCGCCCCAACTGGGACTAGAACCCGGTGTGCCGGTGCTGCAAGGCGGAGGATTAGCCTAGTGAGCCGTGGTGCTGGCCCCTTGAAAATCCTAACATCATTTAGGCATATTTTTTTGGGAGTTTTTCATCAGTACTCATTGGTGAGATTTGTATGTAGCTCTGCTCTATTTTTGTCAGCTCTGGATTTGGGGATAAGCTAATTTTACACAGTAAATTGAAGCACTTTCCAGCTTTGGGGACAGACTCTGTAACATGGGAATTATCTGTTCCATGAGTGCAGGAAGGAGCTCAAGCATGAAACCAGCTTGGTCTGGCGTCTTCCTTTGAAATAATTCTTTGATGACTTCTTCAGTTATTTTCCCCATAATTATTGGTTTGTTCAACTTTCCTGATTCATCTTGAGTCAATTTTGTTAATTCATTTTTTTCTGAGAAAATAATTTTCTGAGAATTTTAAATTTATTAGTCTAAGGATTTTAAATAACATTGTCATTTATTAAAATGTTTATACTTTTTTGCTTACAACTTTTGGCATTTATATATGATTTTGTTTAATTTTTAGAAGTTTTGGCCTTTAATTTTCTTTTCATAGAAAAACTTGAATTTACTTGTCCATTATGCCATATTTGCAGATATTAACTTCTGTATTTAACTTCATTAACTTTTTCCCACTATTTGTACTAGATCTGTTTGCTTATTCACTCATTTCTAGCTTTTCAAGTTAAAAAAGTAGTGCATTTATTTATTTATTTATAGATTTTTTATTTATTTATTTGAAAGAGAGGAGGAGACACGCACACACAAGCAGAGAGAGAGAGAGAGAATTTTCCATTCACTGGTTCATTCCCCAAATGGCCGCAATAGCTGGGACTGGGCCAGGGCAAATCCAGGAGCCAGGTGCTTCATCCAGATCTCCCACATGAGTGGCAGGGGTCCAAGCACTTGGGCCATCTTCCACTGCTTTTTCCAGGAGCATTAACAGAAAGCTAGATTGGAAGTGAAGCAGCTAGATCTTCAACTGGTTTTTGCAGGGGCAGGAGCAGGAGCAGGGGCAAGGGCAGGGGCAGAGAGGTCTTCTATCCACTGGTTCACTCCCCAGATGGCTGCAATGGCTGGAGCTGGGCTGATCCAGAGCCAGGAGCCAGAAGCTTGGTGCAGGGGGCCAACCACTTGGGCCATCTTCTGCTGTTTTCCCAGGCACATTCGCAGGGAGCTGGATCAGAAGAGGAGCAGCTGGGACTTGAACTGGCTCTCATATGGGATGCCGGCACTGCAGGCAGCAGCTATGCTACGCCACAGTGCCAGCCCTTCTACGCATTCTTATATGTCTCTTCTGGAGGATGTATGTGCATCCTGTTGGTCATATACATACCTAGAGGCTCGTTTTACAGGGTGTGTGTGTGTGTAGCTGTGACACACACCAGTAGTGTTGCACCAGTTTGCCGTCCCGTACGTATTGCTGTGTTCTGTTATGTGCAGTTACCGCTGTGTTCTCTTGGAGCCCTGAGTCAGTGCAGAGGGTGTTTCCTGAGTTTCCCCATGGTTGTGTTGTCTGTGGTTTTGGTTGCAGCTGCTGCTGCCATTTCTGGCACTAGCCATAGCACGTTACGTGTGTGACTGGGTTGGACAATGGACGTTTTGGACAGAATCTGATGGAAAATGTGGATTATAATAGGGCAGCAGTTGTTCCTAGAAAAACACATCTTTTAGAATGACCGTGGTATAGGCTATGTAGTAACATTCTGGCCATGTTTCTCAAAGCTGATTTATTTATTTATTTATTAAAGCATTTCAAAGAGTTATTTCTTTGAAAGGCAAAGTAACAAAGAAAGATCTTTCATCCACTGGTTTATTTCCCAAGTAGCCAAAATACCTGGCACTGTGGCATGCTGAAGCCAGAAGCCAGGAACTCCATCTGCGTCTTCCACATGGGTGACAGGGACTCCAGTACTTGAGCCGTCGTCTGCTATTTCCCAGGTGCATTAGCAGGGAGCTGGATTGAAAGAAGAGCTGCCAGGGCTGGAACAGACACTCCAGTATGGGATGTGGGCATCCCAGTGGTGGCTTAACCTGTTGTGCCAAAATACTCACCTGCTTGTTTTAAAATTTTTAAAAATGTATTTATTTGAGAGACAGAGAATGAGACAGATTTATGTAGAGGGAGCTCCTATCCTCTGGTTCACTCCCCAAATGCCTGTGACGTCTAGGGCTGGGCCAGGATCGGAGCCAGGAGTGAAATCCAGGTCTCTCAAGTGGGTAGCAGGAACCCAGTCACCAGAGCCATCACCACTGCCTCCGTGGTCTGCACTGGCAGGAAGGTGGAATCGGAGCCAGAGCTGGGAATTAAGCCCAAATGTTCTGATTGGGATTGAGGTGTCTCCATTCATAGCAGTGCTTTTTCTGATGATTGCCAATTTATTGTTCAGAGAAGTGTAGACTCTTGGGTCTGACTACCTGGGTTTGAATTCTAATTCCACCAGTTCTGTGTTATTGGACAGTCACTTCACTGTTAGCTATTCTAAGAGTAAATGAGCTCGTAGCCATACCTGATGCGTGTAATGACTGTGTGAGTAGTAGCAGCCGCAGCTCTTGGGTCCCCTCTGTAGCGTTCTCCCCCAGCATTGGGATGTTTGAACCTGAGATGGACAACAGAGACCCTGTTTGTTGCTGTGGGACCTTCTCACCGAAGTGGGACGTGGTCCTGAGGCTGCTCCAGAAGAGAAGACTGAGGTTGGACCAGAGCGGAGCCCCTGGGGTTTGTGGTTGTGGTGGTGGGAGATTGTCATCAGTGTCGTACATTTTAGCACCTGGGTCTTGCCCTGGCTCTCAGCGTGGAGCTGCTGGGCTGCAGATGTGTCCAGAGTGGTGTCCACATCTGAATATAGCCAGGTGGGTAAGAGGGCTGCGACCAAGAGGTGGGTAGTTCTTCTTCCTGTGACCCAGTTATCTGGAAAGAGGCCTTGCTGGAAGGGGGCCTGACTGATGGGCAGTGGTGCCCTGCCTGGTATTATTCTTTTCCGTAGTCACAATTTTTTTAAGATAAATTTTTATTTATTTGAAAGAGTTACAGAGAGAGGTAGAGCCAGAGAGAGAGAAAGGTCTTCCACCCACTGGTTGACTCTCCAGATGACCACAATATCCAGAGCTGAGCTGATCCAAAGCCAGAGCAAGGAGCTTCTTCTGGGTTTCCCACGCAGGTGCACGGGCCCAAGGACTTGGGCCATTTTCTACTGCTTTCCCAGGCCACAGCAGAGAGCTAGATCGGATGCGGAGCAGCTGGGACTCAAACTGGTGCCCATATGGGATGCTAGCGTCAGCCCCACATATTGAGTTGAAAAACCTTTTGCCTGGGCCTGCGCTGTGGCATTGTGGGCAAAGCCGCTGCCTGCACTGCCGGCATCCCATTTGGGTGCCGGTTCAAGTCACAGCTGCTCCACTCCTGATCCAGTCTCTGCTGTGGCCTGGGAAAGCAGCAGAAGATGGCCCAAGTCCTTGGACCCCTGCACTCATATAGGAGACCCAGAAGAAGTTCCTGGCTCCTGGCCTTGGATCTGCACAGCTCTGGGCGTTGCGGCCAATTTGGGAGTGAACCAGCAGATGGAAGACCTCTCTCTCTCTCTCTGTCTCTCCTTCTCTGTGTAACTTTGACTTTCAAATAAATAAATAAATCTTAAAAAAAAACAACAACAACAACAGCCTTTTGCCAAGGAGAACTCTCAAACACCCCCGGCTGCAGCAGTTCACAGCAGCTGTTCCCCCTACTGGATGATTTCATTCTCTCTCAACTTGTGCAGGGGGAGCCCCCCAAGAGCCCCTTCTCTCTTATCACTGTCCTTTCCTACTGCTGGCCTCATCAACCCTGCAGCTCATGGCAAGACTGTGTTGTTCCCCTTTGAAGGAAGGGACTGTGGTTGGAAGTAGATTTTTATTGACACTTCTGTGTTTTAAAATACTTTTAAATTCAGAGAAACGCTGCAGCATTAGAACAAGGAACTGTTGCAGGAAAACTGGTGAGATGAGTCCAGGTTGGTGTCCTGGTGTCGATGACAATTTATGAGACCGGGCGCAAGAGTGAGAAGAGAAGAAGCAAAGTTTTGTTTGAGCAGGCGCCGGAGAAGCCCTGAGCAAACTGAGGGCTGGTGGAGGGAGAGGCCAGGCTGCCGAGGTCTCCAGTCCAGGGGTATTTGTGTGTCTTTAACATGTCATTTCCAAGGTGCAGATGTAGAGGTTACACAGTAGCTGTTGTGAAGGCAGGGACAGGTCTTAATGGAGCATTTTCCTGCTTGTTTTGGTCAAAACCTAAGTCTTGTCCGTTGGCAATTATTTGTTAGCATGGACTTGCATCCTGTTTTGTTTGTTGTGTGTGCGCTGGCACGGAGCTGTGGAGGGAGTTACAATGGCATGCTTCCATTCCCCGGCTCCCTCAGAACTCCACTGTGTCTTCCATTCAACTGTTAATATTTTGAGGCATTTGCTCTCACATTGTCTGTCTATACATACATATATAATTACTTTCTAAAGCATTGTAAATTGCAAGCCTTGTATCTTCTTTTATACTAAATATTAAAGTGATGTACGCGTTTCCTAGAGAAGCATGGTCTCATATAAGTATGCACAACCAACCAAGTTAAGAAATAAAATGTTTTTACAATGTTACCTAATTCAGATCTTCTCAAATTATTTTATGTATTTGAAGGCAGGGAGAGGGAGAGGAGAAGGAGAGAGAAATTGATTGTTTGAGTTGGGGTATCCTGTCTGCTGAGTCACTCCCCAAATGCCCACAACAGCTAGGTCCTGCTGGGTGGAAGCTGGGAGCCACGACCTCAGCCTGAGTCTCCAGCGTGGGTGGCCGGGGCCACCATTGCCCAGTGGTCACGGTCATGCCCTTGACGTGGATTCCCTCTTCGGTCTAGGATGGCACCTGAGATGATGCAGAGCGTTCTCTTGTCCTGTCTCACACCTAGACGGCTTCTCAGGCTATCTGTCTTCCCAGCAGTGTCCTTGAAGAACAGGCCACTTTGTAGACTCTCTTTCAGTTCGGCTCCATCGTGATTAGGTTCCGGTGTGCGTTCCTGGCGGGCACCCCCACAAGTGCTGCTGTGTTCTCAGTGATGGGGCTGGGACGCCCGTGGCTCGGCTGTGTGTGCTCACAGTGTTAACTCTGATCATTTGGCTAAGGTGCTGGCTGCCAGGTTTCTCTACTGCAAAATTACTATTTTCTTTATACTTAAAAAGTAACTTATGGGGAGATACTTCGAGACTGGGTAAAATCTGTTGTTTATCACACCATCACCTACTTGTTTTATCCCGTAGTGATTTTATTGTTGTGATTGCAAACTTCCTCTTCCAATTTCATTATTCCTTCTGCATTCGTTAGTTGGCGTAGAATTTCGAGGAAGAGCTTTCCCTCTTATATGCTTGCGTGTAGGTTTGTATAACCGGTCTCGAGCGCTGAATTCTTGGTTTTCCCATGAGTTATAATTTATTACTGTGGGTTTTTTGTTTTTGTTTTTTTTTTTTTTTGATGCTCCATCCCTGATGTGGCGGGGGTGGGGGTGCCTTCTCCAGGTTGCTCCTATATCCTTTCAGCATCTCCCCATTATATTTTGATCCAACTCTAGTCCAGTTTAGATAGGATTTTCTGTATGATAAAGGTGAAATTTAAGATCAGAAAAGAAAGGAAAAGAAAGGCAAGCAGGTGGTTTTGGGACTGGCAGTCAGAGGGAGGGCCCAAGGCTGCAGATTCTTGGGCCTCTCCCACACCTGCAGAATCACAAGCCCTGGGGGCGGGGCCGGGCAGCCTCTGTTTTGACAAACTCTCCAGGACCAGATGTGCACCCACGTGTGAGAATCACTAAGCTAACAGCGTGAGAAAAGGTACCTGCCCTACACCAGCATGTTTGATGGTTTTCATTTTTTTTTTTTTTTTTTTTGACAGGCAGAGTGGACAGTGAGAGAGAGACAGAGAGAAAGGTCTTCCTTTTGCCGTTGGTTCACCCTCCAATGGCCGCCGCGGCCGGCGCGCTGTGGCCGGCGCACCGCGCTGATCCGATGGCAGGAGCCAGGAGCCAGGTGCTTTTCCTGGTCTCCCATGGGGTGCAGGGCCCAAGCACCTGGGCCATCCTCCACTGCACTCCCTGGCCATAGCAGAGGGCTGGCCTGGAAGAGGGGCAACCGGGACAGAATCCGGCGCCCCAACCGGGACTAGAACCGGGTGTGCCGGCGCCGCAAGGTGGAGGATTAGCCTATTGAGCCACGGCGCCGGCGGTTTTCATTGTTTTGTTATCTAACAGTGAAGCCTTGAATCCGTCTGGGGTGGGATAGGGTATATCTGCAGCTGTATTCCTTTCCTACTGGGTTTTCACCTTCTTCCTGGATGTTGTAGAGGGACCATAAGTGTCAACTTGCACATCTCTCTTCTCAAACTTCCTTGGCTCTTCAGCCTTCATTTTTTCTGAGCTGACTTTATTTATACTTGTACGCCAGCACATGCACACATGTATGTGCGTGCACACACACACACACATCATCCTCGGGGCCCTCAGAACAGTCCACAGAGAAGCCATGTAGGAATTTCAAAATTATTTCACACCAAAATAAACGTGTTGTTGAGTTCCAGTTTTCCACCAGGTTTTTGAAGATCCCTGTCTCCATACGCACAGATGTGCAAATATGTCTTTCTGTGTCTGCCTATGCAGCATGGTGAGTTCACACTGAACCCTCTGATTCCAGTTCACCCCCGCAGGGTCCTGTCTGGCCTTCCTGCATTCCTGCTGGGAACCCTGGCCCCCGACATCATCTGTGACTTCACTGCTCCTCTCAGGTCTCTGGTTCACTTCAGAACTGCCGCAGCCATGAGCTGCCGGGAGATGAGGGGTGGCCTGTGGACAGCAGTCTGCCGGAGCGCCTGGTTTTCTGTGCATGGCTCTTCTCTTTCCCAGGTGTGTCTCAGATTGAAAAAAGAAAGGAAAAACAGAAACCAGCTGCCTGTCTATTTAGAAATCTTACCAGTTCAGGGTTGCGAGAGCTCTCCAGTCCCATGCGGTGGGCCTCCCTCCTCGCTCCCCTGTTGGGATGGTGTCGGGGCAGATGAGCCGTGGGGCTCTGGGAGCTGGGCCTGACCCACAGTACAAGCATTTCTCTTCGAGTAAGTGTGCTGTTGTCTCCGTTTTTCAACTGAAGCATAAATCTTCATCTGATTGTCGGCACTTTGGTTGGAGAAGAGAGAAAAACATTTAAGACTTGCTCTTTAGTTAAAAACAGTTTCAAACTTAAATTTTTTTTAAGATTTATTTTATTTATTTGAAAGACAGAGTTACAGAGAGAGGCAGAGACAGGTCCTCCATCCGCTGGTTCACTCCCCAGTTGGCCGCAACGGCCGGAGCTGCGCTGATCTGAAGCCAGGAGCCAGGAGTTTCTTCCGGGTCTCCCATGTGGGTACAGGGGCCCAAGGACTTGGGCCATCTTCTACTGCTTTCCCAGGCCACAGCAGAGAGCTGAATTGGAAGAGGAGCAGTCGGGACTAGAATTGGTGCCCATATGTGATGCCGTCGCTTCAGGCCAGGGCTTTAACTCGCTGCGCCACAGCGCTGGCCCCTCAAACTTAAATTTGAAAAATTGCTCACAAGTGGCATCCAGTTGAGGAGGAGACAGGCAGGGTGCAGAAGTGGAAGGCAGCATGTGACAGTCCTATCATCTCGTAGGGAGAGGGTCTCACTTGGGGCAGAACTACAAAGCCCAGTGCCTTGAATAGGCTGAGGGGTAGAAATAGCTAAACCAGTCCTGCATAGCCCGTTAGGTATTTCAATGAGCCTAGTAAACTGCTAAGATCCAGGTATTTCACTGTTGTGGAAGCCTTACTATAATATTGGACTCTGAGAATTTTTCTTCTGATTATAAAAGTGATATGAAATTTTATGTCATATATTTTACCACATTTAAAATAAAAAAGAGGGACCAGTGTTGTGGCACAGTAGGTTAAGCTGCCACCTGTGACGCCAACATCCCCTATCATTGTTGATTTGTGCCCTGGCTGTTCCACTTCTGATAAAGCTCTCTGCTAATGCTTCTGGGAAAGGAAAAGATGGCCCACATACTTGGGCCCCTGCCACTCATGTGGGAGAACTGGATGGAGTTCCTAGCATTTGGCCTTGGCTTTGCCCAGTCCTGGTTGTTGGCAGCCATTTGAAGAGTAAATCAGCAGACAAGATCTCTCTCTTACCCTCTCCTTTTCTCCCTTCCCCCCATCCCTTTTCTCTTTTCCCCCTTTCCTTCTCTGTCATTCTGCCTTTCAAATAAATAAATTTTAAGAGAAGTGCTCCTAAAATTAATATTTTTCTAGTTATGATTTGATGCTTATTGGTAAAAAAGATAGAAATACTGAGCACTTAGTGTGTATCAGGCATTGTTCTGGTCTTTCTCTCTCTCTCTCTCCCTCTCCCAATATACATAGACACATTGAATCTCCTCCATACCTTGAGATTGGTTGTGTTGCCTCTGCTTTGTACAGGAAATGGAGGTTGAGAGGCGTTTGTTACTTGCCCAAGGTCCTGTAGTATAGAGGTTGGAAGTGTTAAATAAATAAATCTTTAAAAAAAATTATTTGAAAGGCAGAGTTAGAGCCGGCGCCGCGGCTCACTTGGCTAATCCTCCGCCTGTGGCGCTGCCACCCCCGGTTCTAGTCCCCGTTGGGGCGCCGGATTCTGACCCAGTTGCTCCTCTTCCAGTCCAGCTCTCTGCTGTGGCCTGGAAAGGCAGTGGAGGATGGCCCAGGTCCTTGGGCCTTGCACCCGCATGGAAGACCAGGAAGAAGCACCTGGCTCCTGGCTTTGGATCAGTGCAGTGTGCCAGCCATGGCGGCCAATTGTGGAAAAAGGAAAAAGGAAACCTTTTCAGAAAAAGGAAGACCTTTCTCTCTGTCTCTCTCTCACTGTCTAACTCTGCCTGTCCCCCCCCCCCCCCAAAAAAAAAAAAAGAAAAGAAAAGAAAAGAAAAGAAAAGAAAAGAAAGGTGGCGTTAGAGACAGAGAGAGATCTTCCATCCACTGGTTCACTCCCCCTAAGTGGCTGCAACAAAGCTAGGAGCTAGGAGCTTTTTCCGGGTCGCCCACGTGGGTACACAGGCCCAAGCAGTTGGGCCATCTTTCGCTGCTTTTCCAGGTGCATTAGCAGGGAGGTGGATCAGAAGTGGAGCAGCCGGGACTTGAACTTGTATCCATAAGAGATGCTAGCACTGCAGGCAGCTTTAGCCTGCTGAGCCAAAGCGCTGGCCCCAGCAGCTTTGGATTTTAACCCAAGCCTTTTTGTTCCAGGGCCTCTGCCTAAAACTTTTGTACTGCTATCTTCCAGTAAAAGAGAAGGTTAAAACTATTTGCAAGTCTGTTACTCCAATCTAGTTCCATGCATATTGTTTGCATATCCATTAGGGTTTTCTTCTGGAAAGTGCTCACATGACGTGTTGCTGTGTGTGTTTGTAGTCCCTCTTTTCTTAAGTGGAGTACTCTATACATATTGCTTTGTTACTCATTTTCCATGCTTTTTTTCCGTGTCAGTGAAACTAGATCAGTTTATTTTTATTTTTATTTGAGACAGCAAGACAGACAGATGACAGAGAAAGCTCCTATCTGTTGACTCATTCCCCAGATGCCCTTAGTGTGTGGGGCTGAGTGAGGTAAAAGCCAGGAGTCGGAAACTCAGTGCAAGAGGATGGCAAGAACCTAGCTGCTTCGAGGCATCTCCACTGCCTCCCTGGATCTGGGTTAGCAGGAACCTGGAGTCAAGATCCAGAGTTTGGTATCAACCCCAGGTGCTCATTGTGAGATTGGGTGTGTCTGTTCCTCTCTCTGTCTCTCAGATTTATGTATTTGTAGGCAGAAGAGGGGGTTGGGGGATAGGGGTGACAGAGAGAGAGGTTGAGATCTCTTCCATCTGCTTCTTCACTTCCCAGATGACCTCAATGTGCAGCATCCGGTCTAGGCAGGGACTCCAATACTTGGATTATCTTCTGCTGCTTTTCCAGGCTCATTAGCAGGAAGCTGGGTAGGAAATGGAGCCCTGGGACTCTTACTGGTGCTCTGATATGGGCTGCCAGCTTCACAAGCAGTGGCTTAACCTGCTGTGCCACAGCACTGAGCACAGTTGCGAGTGTCATAACTGCTAGGCTAAGCACTTGCCCTAGACCAGTTTTAACAGGTGCAATAATGGCTTTGTTTTCATTTTGTATAAATGCACCCACAGTTTAATCCGTCTTTTATTTCTACTGTTTTACTAATATAAGCCATGTTTTTTTTTGTTAAGTTCTTGTAAAGCTGTCTTTGAACTTCCCCCTACCACAGGGTAAATCCTGGACAAGCAGTCAACCGGGTCAAAGGGCAGGCGTGTTTGAGATTTTTGCACCTGCTGCTTGCATCTGCCGCAGAGCCTGGACTGATGGGCGCGCTGGCAGGGGTGTGCATGTGCGCCTGTTTCCTGTGCCTTCAGTGCCTCTGCCAGTCTGTTAGGTGAAAAGTGATTTCTCGTGTTGTTTTAGCTTTCATTTCTTTTCCTTCCTCCTTTCCCTTTTCTGCTTGAGAAGCCTCCAGTTCAAAAGTGATTTCTCGTGTTGTTTTAGCTTTCATTTCTTTTCCTTCCTCCTTTCCCTTTTCTGCTTGAGAAGCCTCCAGTTCAGTGTTTGCCCTCGCTGTCCTGCTGTAGCTGCCCGTGCTGAGGTCACCAGCGACCCCCACGTTGCTCAGCCCACAGGTCTGCTGTCATGCTGCACTCTCTTAACCTGCAGGCTGGGTCCAGCCATCAGCCCCTTCTCCCTAACATTCCTTTTCTCTAGGTTTTGAGGCAAAAACGGTTGGTTTTCTGCCTCCCTTGCCGCTCTCCTAGTTTCTCCTGGTTTTCCTTCTCCCCAGTCTTTTTTTTTTTTTTTTAAGATTTATTCATTTATTTGAAAGTCAGAGTTACACACAGAAGGAGAAGGAGAGAGAGAGAGAGAGAGAGAGGTCTTCCATCTGCTGGTTCACTCCCCAACTGGCCACAATGGCTGGAGCTGTGCTGATCCAAAGCCAGGAGCCTCTTCTGGGTCTCACATGTGGGTGCAGGGGCCCGTCTTCTACTGCTTTCCCAGGCCACAGCAGAGAGCTGGATTGGAAGTGGAGCAGCCAAGACTAGAACCGGTGCCCATATGGGGTGCTGGCACTGCAGGCAGTGGTTCCACCTGCTACGCCACAGCGCTGGCCCGTCTCCCCAGTCTTAAAACACTGGGATGCTCCACGCTGGCCTTGTCCCAAGCCAAGTTGTGCATCCTCTCCCCTGCTGTCATCCAGCCTCATGGCTTTGCGTTTGGTCATTACACCTATGACTTGGACTTGCAGCCTGGGCCTCTCCCCTGGCAGCCCAAGAAAAACCCTGTTTATGTTGAATGAAAACCCCGCAGTTAGCATGTTAAAATCTGAGCTACCTGCTTCTTTCCCCATCTCCAGCAAGGGCACAAGCTCTGTGTTGCACAAGTTGACATCCTTAGTGTCCTCCTGGATACCAATTTCTGCCATACCCCATCAGATCCACCAGTGGCTCTGTCTGCGTTCTGAGACGGGACCGTTCCTCACTCTGCCCGCTGCTGTCACCCATGTCACTCTCCCTTCTTGGCTGTTACTGCAGAATCCTCTTAATCCTTCTCTCTGCGTCTACCTCTGTCTCCCTACAGAACAGTTTTGAGCCCAGAGCCAGAGTAATTTACATCTGACAGCAAATCGCATCTCTCACCCGTGGTTCCCCATGCCGCCGAAATCAAATCTAAAGCCCTCCGCTAGTGGCCTCACAGGCCTCCCGGTCTTCCCTTGACACTCCCGTTACCTTCTCCCAGCTCTCCTCCCCTCTGCAGACCCCACTGCCCCCAGGTCTCTCTGCCTGCTTTATCCCACTGCTTCGGGCTTGCCTCATAGCCTCTCACTGGCCTCAGCTTCCTGAAGTGCTCCTCGGTTTTTGAGGACACAAAGCAGCCGTGCGGAGCGTTTCAGGACCAGGACTTGCCCCTCGCCCCCTTCCGGTCTATTCATCTGGCCCCTCCGTGAGGCCCTCCTCGACCGCACTGCTTTTTAGGAAGAGTATACAACTGAATGCTGATTCCCAGGTCGTCCCACCTTCTCCGTGAACTTTGCCCTGCTGCTGTCAGCTGCCGCGTGCCCGTTTAAGTCAGTGCTCATCCTCACGCCCAGCCCCCGGCAGCGCTGGTAGCCCCTGTCTTTCCTGGCCGTTTTGTACAAATGGGAGCACATGCATCGCCCTGCGTGCAGTGGTCTCAGCAGAGCTGTGTGAGCCATGTCGCCTTCCCCGGCACTCCGGACTTCCTGTCCCTGCTTGCCTTTCTTTTAGGCGGTTTCCTCACGGAATACTATATGTTTTGTTTCTTTTCTCATCTGCTGTCCTCCACAGCTGAGGTAAGCTCCTCAGGGCGTGGGGAGGAGGAGGCATTTTGAGTGTCGCTCACTCCTGGGCAGTGCCGCCACGTTGTGCCTACGACACAAAAACGTGGACTGTGAGATGGGCCGTCTCCGCTGGTGAGGGAGAGGATGCCTTTCCCTGGGACTCCCCTCCACGTGGCTGGCGTCTGGCTCACCTCTGATGCAGAGAAGGGACCAGCGTGGTGCAGGGTGCCCCCTCTGGGGAGGCTGCCAGCCCCGCTCCCACATGGGAGCCTTTGTTCGTGTCTCCCGATCGGGCTGCGGTGATATCAGTGACGACTTGGTGGGCACCAGACGCCAGGCTGTAGCATTCAGAGCCGCGAGCAGCCTCTGAAAGAGCCCTGTGTGCAGCTCTCCCTGGGCCTGCACCTCGGGCAGATGCGCCCAAGCCAGAACCTCAAGGAATTCCCCAAGAAGCCAAAGTCAACCCTTCCCCGGCCCCACGCCCCCAGCTTCTCGAAGTCACAGCCGGACCATTTTGTGGCTTCAGTGTCAGCCCAGAGCTGTTGGAAAGAAAAGGCCCTTTTAGCCAAGAGTCTCTGAAAGTAAACACACAGGCCCTGCCACGATGTTCAAACAGGCCTGTGCTATGTGGCGCCGGCCGGGGGCTGCCTGTGAGCCTCTCTGGGAGGAGAGGAAGAAAAGCTCTCTGTCCAGGGCCCCTTCCCGGGGAAGACCACCGCCTCTGCAGCGTTCTGTGGGGTCGCGGCTTTTGGAATCAGTCCACCTAGCGGGAATGCGTATTTGAGCAAGGGTGACTCCGCTGGCCAGAGTGGTTCCTTTCTCTCTCTTTTTTTTTCTTTTTAAAAGATTGATTTATTTTCTTTGAAAGACAGAATTACAGGGAGAGACAGAGAAACTGAGATCATACTCCATGCACTGGTTCACTCCCTAAATGGTTACAGAGGCCAGGCCAAAGCTACGGAGCCAGAAGCTTCATCTGGGTCTCCCATGTAGGTTCAGGGGCCCGAGCACTTGGGCTGTCCTCTACTACTTTCCCAGGCACCTTAGCAGGGAGCTAGATTGGAAGTGGACTCGAACCAGTGTCCATATGGGCTGCTGGGGTCACAAGTGGCGGCTTCACCTGGTACACCACAATGTCAGCCCCCAGGTGTCCTAACTGCAGAGCCAAATACCCATCCCCAAAATGTCATCATTTTAGTAAGTAATAAAAATAAAGAAGACCATTCATGAGACAGTTTCTGTTGTGTTTCGGCTTCAGGTCTTTGAGATCTGGCGTGTCTGTTACACTCATAGCCCGTCTAGTCCAGAGCACTCAGCTCCATGGCCCTAGTTGGGGGGGCGGGGGTGGCCCTCGCAGTGGACCCTGTGAGTCTAGAGGTTGAGTGACTCAAGGAAGACATGGGAAACTTCTAAATCAGGTTACTGTGTGTACAGTTCTGGAAATCTCTTCCATTCCTCTCCAGCCTGGACCAGTGTGTTTCTCATCAGCCACATGGCATTCAGGTCCCAAACCCACAACTGTTACAGGCATGAAACAGTGGCCTCGAATTGGCGATAGGAAAGTGAGTCTGCTGCCTGGATACGAGCTATTTCCTTCCCCTTGCCAAGAAGAAAGCTGAGACGCTTCGTCTGATGTGTGGGCCTCTGCGCTGCCCCAGTCATTTGAGAGTGGCTCCCGCCTGACTGTCCGTTCCCATCTCCCAGGTTCTCCAGGGGTGGGGCTGTGGTTGCTGGAACGGTGTTAATATCAGACCTCATTTGTCTCCTTGGAGTGCTCGATTCTCCCTTTTCCTTCAGTCGCCCAGGGTTCATGCAGTATTGTTCTTAGAGGAGGAGACCTGCCCTTGTGAGAGAGCGACTGTCTGGAGGGGAGAGGATCCTGGCACAGGATAAGAGAGCCACAGTCACCCAAGCGGCAGTTAGCGCCACTCTCAGGACCAGAGTGGGCGTTTCAGCTCCGTGCCAGGCCTGGCCTGGGGATGCTGTTTATCACGTAAAAGATAGTGAGGCCCACATTTTCAGAATGTGGTATCCGTGTCTTCCCTCCTGTCTCCCCGAGTTAACTACTATTTATGTGCACATGCATGCCATGACTTTATCTCTTGGAGTGTGGACATTCTGGCCAACGCTAAAGTCACCTTAAACATGGCCTTCCTTTCCCCAAACCTTTCTCAGTAGAAATACTGCTTCTGTATATCTTTATATCTTTGATTGCTTAGTTTTCCTTTTTTTTTTTTTTTTTTTTTTTGACAGGCAGAGTGGACAGTGAGAGAGAGACAGAGAGAAAGGTCTTCCTTTTGCCGTTGGTTCACCCTCCAATGGCCGCCGCTGCAGCCGGCGCACCGCGCTGATCCGATGGCAGGAGCCAGGAGCCAGGTGTTTTTCCTGGTCTCCCATGGGGTGCAGGGCCCAAGCACCTGGACCATCCTCCACTGCACTCCCTGGCCATAGCAGAGAGCTGGCCTGGAAGAGGAGCAACCGGGACAGAATCCGGCGCCCCAACCGGGACTAGAACCCGGTGTGCCGGCGCCGCAAGGTGGAGGATTAGCCTATTGAGCCACGGCGCCGGCCTAGTTTTCCTTTTTTGACAGGCAGAGTGGACAGTGAGAGAGAGACAGAAAGGTCTTCCTTTTGCCGTTGGTTCACCCTCCAATGGCCGCCACGGCTGGTGCGCTGCGGCCGGTGCACCGCGCCGATCTGAAGGCAGGAGCCAGGTGCTTCTCCTGGTCTCCCATGGGGTGCAGGGCCCAAGCACTTGGGCCATCCTCCACTGCACTCCCTGGCCACAGCAGAGAGCTGGCCTGGAAGAGGGGCAACCGGGACAGAATCCGGCGCCCTGACCGGGACTAGAACCTGGTGTGTCGGCGCCGCTAGGCGGAGGATTAGCCTATTGAGCCGCAGCGCCGGCCTCCTTTTTCTTCATACAATGTCTAGATGTGTAAGATGAGAGAAATACTGTTACCTTGTCTCTGTTCACAATGACCCAATATTGTCATTTTTTAAATTCATGTATATATTTGCAAGAGTTACAGAGAGAGAGAGAGAGAGAGAGAGAGAGAAAGATATCTACCATCCACTGGTTCACTCTCCAGATGGTCACAACAGCCAGTACTGAGCCAGCGATGCCGGGAACCAGGGGCTTCTTCTGGGTCTCCCATGAGGGTTCAGGGGCCTAAGCATTTGGGCCATCCTCTTCTGTTTTTCCCAGGCCATTAGCAAGTAGCTAGATGAGAAGTAGAGCAGCCGGGACACAAACTGGTGTTCACATTGGATGCCAGCATCACTGGCAGTGGCTTTACTTGCTATGCCGCAACAGCAGTCCTGGCCCGGTGTTATTTATCCCACTTGTGTAACTTCTCATAGCACTGAGAAACCATAGCCGCAAATAAATGGGAAAGCTTCTGTATATATTTTAAAAGATCTGTGGAATACATCAAACGAAAACTCAGATGCCTTCATGTTGGGGTCTATGGTGCCCCTAGCACTGCCTCTGTAGTTTATGTATCTTCTTGTATTTGCATGTGCAGTGGTATCATACAGTGTGGGGAAAGGATTTGGAATGTGTCTGTGGCGTGGGTGTCATATTCTCCCTTTCTGTATTTGAATTTTTATAATGAACATGTTATTTGAATTTTTTTGAAAGACAAAGAGAAACAGACAGACAAATCTCCTACCTGCTCGTTTAGTCCTCAAATGTCTGCAACAGCTGGGGCTAGGCCAGGCTATAGCCGGAGGCTGGGAACTCAGTCCAGGTCTCCCATGTTGGTGGCAGGGACCCAACTACTAGAGCTGTCACTGCTGCCTCCCAGGGATGTTTTAGCAGGAAGCTGGAATTGGGAGTGTAGGCAGGACTCAGACCCATGTAGGCATTCCAGTATGTGATGTGGGTATTCCCAAGGGGCATCCTTTTTTTTTTTTTTTTTTTGACAGGCAGAGTGGACAGTGAGAGAGAGAGACAGAGAGAAAGGTCTTCCTTTGCCGTTGGTTCACCCTCCAATGGCTGCCGCAGCCGGCATGCTGCGGCCGACGCACTGCGCTGATCCGATGGCAGAAGCCAGGTACTTATCCTGGTCTCCCATGGGGTGCAGGGCCCAAGCACTTGGGCCATCCTCCACTGCACTCCCTGGCCACAGCAGAGAGCTGGCCTGGAAGAGGGGCAACCGGGACAGAATCCGGCACAAGGGGCATCTTAACTGCTACACCAGATACTTGCCCCCGTTAAACAAAATTATTTAATAGGCAGAGACAGATGGACACAGAGAGATCAACCATCTGCTAGTTTACTCCCTAAATGCCTGCAACAGTTAGGGTTGAGCCAGGCCAAACCCAGGAGCCTGGAACTGGATCTGGGTCTCTGACATGAGTGACAGGGACTTAGCTACTTGAGCCATCACCTGCTGCCTCCCAGGGTACACACGAGCAGGAAGATGGAATTGGAACTGGATTTGGGACTTGGATGCAGTCATTCTGATATGGGATGTTGGAGTCCCAAGTGGTGTCTTAACTGCGACCCCAATCACTTGCTCCTACTCCCAATTTTTAAGCTTTTTATTATAGAAAATGTCAAGCATAAATAAAAGCAAAAAGAGCAGTGTAATGAACTCTCTTGTGTCCATTACTGAGACTTTATGACCATCACAGGGCCATTTATCAAAGATGTTCCATCTTTTGGGGGAATATTTGAAAGGGAACCTTAGACATCATGTTATTTCACTTGTCAACACTTCTGAATACATTCTAACTACTATGGAAATTAGAAAAAAAATGTATCCACTATGCAGTTGATGGAAGTTGAAAAAAAATAAGTTGTGCTTTAACGGTAAGATTATGACTTATTTCATAACCTTACCCTTTAATCATAACTTATCATTTTTCCATGGCTCATTTATTTCTTTGCCCTTACATTTACTTATTTTTACATGGTTTTAATAATAGCATGTACTGTATACTATCTTTTTAAGCTTAACATTGTAGTATACATAAAATTACATGTTGTATATGCTTTATAATCACTAATTAATTAGGTTATAATTCACTTATCAAAAACTGTAATTTCTAAGAAACCAATTTTTAAAAGGAGAATATTTTAAAACCAGAATTTTAACATTAAAATAATTTTCTAGGCAGACTCCCACATTTTGCTGTGCAAAGAACGTTTAAAAGGAGGTTTATTCGTGGAGAGCCTGCCTTAGCTGTGTTTATAAACATGGCCTTGATCCTGGGCAGCTGGGGGAGGTGGTGGGCGGCTGGCAGTTGCTGAGGCTCGGAGAATGGATGATTTGTCAGAGCCCGGCTGGCCCAGGAGCTGAGGGTGACGGCGTCATGCGGCTCCCCCACTCTGCTCGGGGAAGAGGAGCCGCGTTGACAGGCAGCAGAGACTTCCCCTGCCCAGATCCCCCTCCCTTTCCTTAATAACCTTGATATACACCACGACTTGACAGCCAGCGTCGTCCTGTTCCTCGGTTGTTGCTGGGACGGCTGTCTCTTCCCTGCTGGCTGGTGGCCGTGATGCGTGAGCGGTTCTGAAGTGTGCACGTGCACTTTGGCGAACAAGTGCAGTAGTCCCTGCTTGTACTGGGAATACTTCCCAAGAGCCCCAGGAGACCCCCGACACTGTGGGTAGCACCAAACCCTATATGCAGCTTCTTCAAACAGCTTGTGAAAAACACGTGTTATGGGAAAACTATGTGTGGATCTCAGTATTTCTCACACCAAAAAAAACACATTTTTAAAAAAAGATTTATTTTATTCATTTAAAAGAGAGGTAGAGAGGTAGAGAGAGAGAGAGAGAGAGAGAGAGAGAGAGAGGGAGGGAGGGAGAGAGGGAGGGAGGGGTCTTCCATCCTCTGGTTCACTCCTCAAATGGCCACAGCAGCCGGACTGAGCTGATCCGAAGCTAGGAGCCAGGAGCTTCCTCCAGGTCTCACACATGGATGCAGGGGCCCAGGCAATTGGGCCATCCTCTGCTGCTTTCCTAGGCACATTAGCAGAGAACTGGATCAGAAGTGGAGCAACTGGGACTTGAACCAGTGCCCATATGGGATGCTGGCACTGCAGGCCAGGGCTTTAACTCACTGTGCTACAGCGCTGGCCCCTAAATTTAGCTTTTCATTCCATTTTTCATGAACTTTTTAAAGAATACTTTTTTTTTTAAAGATTTATTTATTTATTTGAAAGAGTTACAGGGGCCAATGCTGTGGCGCAGGGGTAAAACCCTGGCCCGAAGCAACAGCATCCCATATGGGCGCCGGTTCTAGTCCCGGCTGCTCCTCTTCCGATCCAGCTCTCTGCTATGGCCTGGGAAAGCAGAAGATGGCCCAAGACCTTGGCATGCTGCACCCGCATAGGAGACCTGGAAGAAGCTCCTGGCTTCGGATCGGTGAAGCTCCGGCCGTTGCGGACATTTGGGAATTGAACCAGCAGATGGAAAACCTCTCTCTCTGTCTCTACCTCTCTCTGCAACTCTTTCAAATAAATAAAAATAAATATTTTAAAAAAAGAAAAAGTTACATGGAGAGAGGAGAGAGAGAGAGGCAGAGACAGAGCGGTCTTCCATCCACTGGTTCACTCCCCAGTTGGCCACAATGGCTGGAGCTATGCCAATCCAAAGCTAGGAGCCAGGAGCTTCTTCCGAGTCTCCCATGTGGGTGCAGGGGCCCAAGGACTTGGGCCATCTTCTACTGCTTTCCCAGGCCATAGCAGAGAGCTGGATTGGAAAAGGAGCACCTGGGACTCGAACTGGCACCCATATGGGATGCCGGCATTATAGGCAGCGGCTTTACCCACTACACCACAGTGCCGGCCCCTAAAGTACACTGTTCTTTGTTTTTTGCCTATACAGACCTATGAATGTTTAATTTATAAATTGGGCTCAGAAACAGGGTAACAATAATAATAATAAAATGGAATAATTATAACAGTATAGTCTAATAAAAGTTATTTAAAAGTCATGAATTGTTTATTTCTGGAATTTTCTGTTTAATATTTTCCAACCACAGTTGCCCCTGGGCCACTGGAAACCAATGGAGAATGAAACTGGGGACAAAAGGAGGCAACTCTGAAGAAAAATACAGGGAACCACGTGGGCCCCCAGGCAAGAAAAAAACCAGGGTGGTCAAGGTAGAGCAGTCTATTGTGCACCGAAATGAGGATGCGGGGCCTCTGGCCTCCCTCTTTTCTCTTGTAGAAGGAGAGTCCTCCTTCCTCCTCTCTACTTGGTGCTCTATGCTTTGGAGCCCACTCTTTCCTGCCTTCCTAGGAATCTTTCCTGAGTTTCCTCCTAACTGGCTAAGTCTTCTCTGTTTTCTTTGTAAGGTTGTTTTCATCTGTGTGACTTTAAATTTGAGAGTTTCCTAACGTCCCCACCATGTCTCCTCTCTCTTTCTGCATAACCACCCTGTACACGTGCCTCCTGGATGAGGAGCTGAGACCGGGCCCCTCTCTGAGCACCATTCCCATGTCTCGCCACTCCTGTGGATATGTTGGAGGCTCCTCACATGGCCCGGTCGACATGGCTCCTTGTGAACTTGTCGCTTCTTCCCCAGGCTTGTTGTTTTTCTGGGATTCTGTGTGTCAGTGTATGAGATCTTCCATTTGTACAGTTAAATTAGAGACCCTGCAGTCACTGAAGACTCTTGTCTACCTCCTTTTGTTTTTTTCTAAAGATTTATTTTATTTATTTGAAAAGTAGATTTACAGAGAGAGGCAGAGAGACAAATCTACCATCTTCTGGTTCACTCCTTGTGGCCACAACAGCTGGGGCTAGGCTAGGCTGGAGCCAGGAGCCAGGAGCTTCTTCTGGGTCTCCCACATGGGTGCAGGGGCCCAAGCACTTGGGCCCATCCTCTGGTGCCTTCGCAAGTGCATTAGCAGGGAGCTGGATTGGAAGTGGAGCAGCTGTGCCTTATGGGATGCTGACGTTGCACATGGAGGCCTAACCTGCTGTGCCACAGTGCCAGCTCCTGTCTGTTCCCTTTTCTAATCCATTTCCAGATTCTTTTGGCTTTTGCCTTTGCTTCCCTTGTTTTCTACCCTGAAGACTGGATGGGTTTTGAAAACACAGACTTATCTTACCACACTTTGATTAAAAACCCTTCCAAACTTTGCTGTTGCTCTTAGGTAGGGAAAACCTCAGCCCATGAGCCATCCCTCAGCTTTTTCCTGTTTGGATTGTGTGCCATCCCAGTCCCATTCCCCTCTGTTCGGGTTCTTGGATTCCTCCAGCGCATTGTGCCCGTGGCACTTCCTCTGCCTGGAGTGCTCGTCCTCCTTGCTGCATGTCACCCACAGCCTGCCAGCTGTGCTTGACACTGCAGAGCGCAGTGGGGTTGTCAGGTCCTTGAGAAGCCCCCAGTACCCTGACAGACTGGTCTCCAGCTGCTCACGGGATCATTTATGTCTTGGGTGAAACCTTTTCTTACACTTGTGAGGTTATTTGGTTCCTTCTGTCTCTCCCGCCGAATCGCGAGGTTCCCAAAGCAGGGCCCGTGTCCGTTTCCGTCTCCATCGTAAGCCAGCCTCGAGTAGTGTCTGGCAGACAGTGGGTACCCAGTAAACGTTTCTTGAGTCAATGAACAAAAAAGAGAGGGAGAAGTGAGTTTGCACACTGGCTGTGTACAGTGGAGCAGTTTTCTCTGGAAGAGCCGGTGCGGCCCCAGTAGACCAGAACTCTAGGGTGTGCGGGTTGGGCTCCTGGTAGCAGCCGACTTTTCCTTACACTCTGTGTTCTGGGAAGACCCTCCACGGCGGGAGTGTTGGGGGCCGGGTCCGCCTTGGTCCTTCAACAAGAATTCCAGTGTTTCCAGCCCTGTTTCAGCTTAGGAGAGGCTTGCTCTTGTTAGGCTCTGGCTGAGGTTGGAAGCGGTGCGACGTCACAGCAGTAAATCCTGGAATCCTCTGGCTTCTTTGACTGCAAAGGGGGGGATGTGAAAGGCAACTCTCTTTAGAGCTGGGTTGACTCCAGCCCAAAGGAGACCATTTATACTCTCTGCCCTCCTAGAATTTCCTCCGGTTCCGTTCCTCTGGGCACCAGTGTTGCACAGTTATGTGTAGAATGAACACTGTTAATGAATGCCCTACTTATTTTCACTTCCTTTTGAAGGGCCTGTGGGGTTGAAGGCAGAGGGAGGCAGGAAGGAGGCGGCTTGTTCCCCTGAGCAGCCTGTTCAGGCTGAATCAGTCACACCTTCCTCATTCTCCCTTAACAGTGTCCTGCCTTTGCGTCTTGTTCCTTTTTTCTTCAGATTTGCAGGTTCATTCTGATATTTGAGTTCTGTATTAGGATGAAACAGAAAGCAGAAAAGCTTTTTTTCCTTTGAAAAGATGTAAGTGTGTCAGTAGACGTGTGTTTAGGGGGTATAGGAGTGAGGAGGGGCAATAAATGATGAAAGGTCCTAAACTGGAAAGTTCTTCCATACATTCGTGTGAAACCAGCCAGGCAGGAGTTCTGGATTTCCTAGTGGGACTGCATTAGTAGTGTGGTTTTGCAGTTATGGTGCATGTAGTTTTTTCTTTTGTTGGAATAACAAAGGCAACTCCCATGCCCTATTTATACTTACTAGTACCCTATGAAAACAGCATATTAAAAAGTCCAAGAAATGGAAAAGATAACTCTTAGAGAAAAATATTACTCATTTTGGTTGCACATCCCCAGCTCTTCTCATTTGGAAATTATTAATCTGAAGCCACTTGTAAATGTGAGGCTTTGAAGTGAAGAAAAATAGAGTAGGAACTAGTCCCCTAACAACTTGATTGGTGTATTTTCTACCTTTTTGTATTTCAGTGGACTATACAAGGCTGCTTCAAAAAGGTTCATGGGAAATGAAATTAAATGGTGAATTTATTTTGGTACAGAAATTTTGAAATCTGTGTACACAAGTGGTCTTTAAAGAGTTCCTACACGGGTGGTCATTCAGCCTAGCAGTTAAGATGCCCGGTAAGATACCTGCATCGCACACTGGGGTAACTGGGTCCCGCCCCGATTTCAGCTCCTGACTCCACCTTCCTGCCAGTGTGTGTGGACCTGGAGGGGCAGCAGTGATCCTGGGTTCTTGCATCCATGTGAGCAACCTGGATTGAGTTCCCAGCTCCAGGCATCCGCCCTGGCCACTGTGAATATTTGGGAAATAAACCAGTGGACTGGGATTCTTTCTGTCTGTTTTTCTGTCTCTCTCTATCTTTCAAAAAATGATTATGGAAAACACATTGTGGAAAAACTACGCATGGATTTCAAGAATTTTTTTGCACTAAAATAAACTCTTCTTGTAATTTCATTTTCTGTGGGCCTTTTGAAGTGTCCTCGCATACATAATATTGAATTCTTGTCGTTTTTTCAGTTGGCTTACAGTCAGTGCCTGTGCGTTACGTATGCTGGACTGAGGAAGGAAGAAACTATTATAGAAAATTAAGAGAGCAGACAAATGCAGAGAGCAGCCAGCAACCCCCTTGTGCCCCAGCTGCCTCTGAATGGCCGCTGCTGTCCCGTCCACCTTCCCAGCCACTCCACTGGGTTAATTGTATGTAAACCCGAGATGTATTTCATGTACAGATATTCCAGTGTGTATCTCTGAACGGTAAGGACTCTTAAAAACAGTAACCATGATACCTAATTTTTAAGAAAGATTTATTTATTTATTTGAAAGGCAGAGTAAGAGAGAGAAAGGGAGAGACACACAAAGAGGGATGGAGAGATCTTCCATCTGTCATTTGCTCCCCAAATGGCTGAACTTGGGTTGGGCCACGCCAGTGCCAGGAGCAAGGAACTCCTTATAGGTATCCCATGTGAGTGGCAGGAATTCAAGTACTTGAGCCATCATCTGCCACCTTCCTAGGTGCATTAGCGGGAAGCTAGTCAGAAGATAAGGGATGAGTCTGGTGCTGTGGTGCGGTAGGTTAATCCTCCGCCTGTGGCACTGGCATCCCATCTGGGCGCCAGTTCGAGTCCCGGCTGCTCCTCTTCCGATCCAGCTCTCTGCTGTGGCCTGGGAAAGCAGTAGAAGATGGGCCCAAGCATTTGGGCCCCTGCACCCACGTGGGAGACCTGGAAGAAGCGCCTGGCTCCTGGCTTCGGATCAGCACAGCGCTGGCTGTTGCAGTCATCTGGGGAGTAAACCAGTGGATGGAAGACCTCTCTCTCTGTCTCTCCCTCTCACTGTCTGTAACTCTACTCTCAAATAAATGAATAAAATCTTTAAAAAAAAAAAAAAAGATAAGGGATATAAGTGTCCCAAGTGGTCACTTAACCCACTGCACTGCAATGTCAGCCCTATCCCTGACGCCGGTTTTACACCCAGAAACTCAGTGATTATTTTTTATTCTCATAAGCTATCTTCTTCTTTTTTTTTTTTTTTAACTTTTATTTAATGAATATAAATTTCCAAAGTACGACTTATGGATTACAATGGCTTCCCCCCCATACCGTCCCTCCCACCCACAACCCTCCCCTTTCCCACTCCCTCTCCCCTTCCATTCACATCAAGATTCATTTTTGATTATCTTAATATACAGAAGATCAGTCATAAGCTATCTTCTGATGTATATTTCCCCTGTTGTTTTACAAAAGTTTTTTTTTTTTTTTTTGTAAAAAAAAAATAGTTTGAGTCAGGATCCAGGCAAAAATCAATATGTTCATTAATCTTCCCACCCCCTTTTTAAGATTTGTTTATTTATTTGACAGGCAGAGTTAGAAAGAGTGAGAGACAGAGAAAGAAGTCTTCCATCTGCTGGTTCACTTTCCAAATGGCTGCAATGGCTGGAGCTGCACCAATCTGAAGCCAGGAGCAGGAGCTTCTTCCGGGTCTCCCATGCAGGTGCAGGGACCCAAGGACTTTTTTTTTTTTTTTAATTTTTTAAAATTTATTTGACAGGTAGAGTTATAGACAGTGAGAGAGAGACAGAAAGGTCTTCCTTCCGTTGGTTCACCCCCCAAATGACCGCTACGGCCAGAACTGCACCGATCCGAAGCCAGGAGCCAGGTGCTCCTAGTCTCCCATGCGGGTGCAGGGGCCCAAGCACTTGGGCCATCCTCCACTGCACTCCTGGGCCACAGCAGAGAGCTGGACTGGAAGAGGAGCAACCAGGACTAGAACCAGCGCCCATATGGGATGCTGGCGCCGCAGGCGGAGGATTAACCAAGTGAGCCACGGCAACAGCTCCCCTGGGGAGGGGGAGCCAAGGTCTTGAGCCATCCTCTACTGCTTTCCCAGGCCATAGCAGGGAGCTGGATTGGAAGTGCAGCAGCTGGATTGGAAGAGAACCGGCGCCCATGTGGGAAGCCGGCACTCAGGCGGCAGCTCTATCTGCTGTGCCACAGTGCTGGCCCCACTCCTTCCTCTTTTGACCCCTTGCAGTTTGTTGTTGAATTAGCTGGACAGTTTGTCCTGCCTGGTTTCCCACACTAGGGGTTTTGCTGTTTGTATCGCTAGAGTGAGTCACTGTGGCCCTCCATGTTTCCTATAAACTCGTGGATAGTCTTGATCTAATCTGTGTTAGTTTGTTCCTTTTGGAGACACCTGGTTTGTGCTGTCTCTGTCTTGGTAAGCTGGCTTTTCAAGAGTTCTCTGGCCCCATCTTTGAGACTTCCTGGATTCTTACCCCCACCCAGACCCTATGATCCAGCTTATTGCTGTCTTTTGACCTTTGTAAAGTAGCAGCATAAGGTATTGGTAGCCAGCTGGTGCTTGGAACAGAGCAGAAGGGCACAGTCCTGTAACTGAAGAAACACATTTGCTGATGGCTGAAGTTAGCATGAGCTCAGGCCTTTGGCTTCCGTGGTAGAGCTGCAGTCTCTTGCCAGCAGAATTTTTTCATTATATATGTTCCATTTGGTTGTAGTTGAATCTGACTTCCTCAACCATGCTCTCTCAGTTGGCACTTCTTGTAGCCCCTGCCTCTGATTTGCTCACAGCTGGGGGCCTTTGAGGCCTGTGCTTGGTGGGGAGTGGTGAGTCCTTCCTACCTGGCACATGCCGGGGGGAGGCCAGGGTGGAATTTTCTCAGACACTGTGTTCCTGGAACTCACTGCTGTTGTCTGGGCCCCAGCCACCATCTGCTGTAGCCTGGACTACGGTGCTGATCTCCTTGTTGGTCTTGCCTGCTTCAGCCCTGTTCCTCCCGCAGCCACAGCGATCGTGCTGCAGTGGGAATCCTGTTACTTCCTTGCTCAGAACCTGCTCATGGCGCCCATCATTCACAGTCTATGCCGAAGACCCTGCAAGGGCTCCAGGGCCTCACTCTGGTTACCTCCTGCTTCCTGCCTCCTGCCATTCCTTACAGGCTCGCATGTTCCCACCTCCACCTTGCCACCTGCTTTTCTCTTTGTGTGGAATATTCTTCCTCCAGATCCCTATGCTGCTTGCCCCATCCTCCTTTATTAAGTCTTTGCTGAATTGTCACTTCCCCTAGAGGCTCTTTTTTTTTTTTTTTAAATTTATTTATTTATTTGAAAGTCAGAGTTATACAAAGAGAGGAGAGACAGAGAGAGAGAGAGGTCTTCCATGCAGTGGTTCACTCCCCAACTGGCTGCAACAGCCCGAGCTGAAGCCAGGAGCCAGGAGCCTCCTCTGGATCTCCCACGTGGATCCAAGTCTTTGGGCCATCTTCTGCTGCTTTCCCAGGCCACAGCAGAGAGCTGGATCAGATGTGAAGCAGCTGGGTCTCGAACCAGTGCCCATATGGGATGCCAGCGCTTCAGGCCAGGGCGTTAATCCACAGCGCCACAGTGCCCGCCCCCCCAGAGGCTCTTGTCACCACTCTCAGCCTCCCCAGTGGAGCATTTACTCCACCCCTTCTTTGTTTTATTATTCCCCTACACCTGCCACTCTTAACAGTATGCAGTTGGCTTTTTTTTTTTTTTTGGATAGGCAGAGTTAGACAGTGAGAGAGAGAGAGAGAGAGAAAAGGTCTTCCTTCGGTTGGTTCACCCCCCAAATGGCCACCACGGCTGGCGTGCTGTGCTGATCCGAAGCCAGGAGCCAGGTGTTTCCTCCTGGTCTCCCATGCGGGTGCAGGGACCCAAGCACTTGGGCCATCCTCCACTGCCCTCCTGGGCCATAGCAGAGAGCTGGACTGGAAGAGGAGCAACCAGGACAGAACTGGTGCCCCAACCGGGACTAGAACCCAGTGTACCGGCGCCACAGGCAGAGGATTAGCCTAGTGAGCTGCGGCGCCGGCTGCAGTTGGCTTCTTTTAAAGGTAACTGCATGTGGTCTATTTCTTGAAACTAGAATGTTAACATCCCAGGAGCCCAGGTTTTTGTCTGTCTTGCTCCTGTCACTTCGTGACTAGAACACTGGCTGCTCCGTGCACACACCTGACAGCCTGAGTCCAGCATCTGCATGCAGGGACAGCCGAGATGGCAGTAGGGGTGAGCCTCCCGTGCTCAGGGTGATTCTAGTCAGGGAAGTTGCTCTGTCTCAGCCACGTTCTCGTGCATTTCTTACTTTTTGAGCAATGCCTCAGAAGGCCATAGGAAGGCGTGCACGAAGAGAAAGGGCCTTTGTAGTGTCGTCAGCAAGTCTGTAGTGGAACCAGAGGGCCCCAGAGGTGAGGTGGCTAAGGTGCTATTTATAGCTAGGATTCCAGTATGTGTTTTCCAGCCACACTCAGGCCTTTCAGCCTCCCCGTACACTCTGTCACTCAATTAGCTAATGGTTCCTTGAGTCCCATTATGCATTGTACAGTCCCCAGCTCAGACTTTTTTTTTTTTTTGAAAAAGAGAATAATGGGGTGTTCTGTTCTCAGTGGTTTAATATTTTAAATAGCTTTGCCAATTAAAAAAAACCTTTTCTCAACTTTTTATGAGGAAATTTGCAAACATATGGAGCAGTTGAAAGAGCGTTACACTGAACACTGAAAAGCCCTTCCACAGATCCCCTGCTTGTTGACATTTGCGCACGTCCGTGTTTTGCTCTGCCTGTGGATGGATCCTTGGGTGGCTGTGCGCATGCTTCCCTTCCTGCAACCATTGAGGGTAAATTGCCGACATGACGCTTCACTCCTGCACAGTTGGCCTCTTCTCCTATGCAAATAAGTATAGATGTCATCATAATGTACTCTTGCCTCTGCCAAGAATAAGAACATTCTCATATAAACCATACAATTGTTACTGAGCCTGAGGACATTCACAGTAACTTCAGACCTCATCCGATACCCGGTCCATGTCCAGGTTTCTCCAGTTTTCCCAGGATGTTTTCTCAAGCCAAGGTTTCCCCAGAATTCATGCATGGCATTTGATGGTTATGGTTCTTTAAATTTAGAAGAGTCTCCCTCCGGACCCTTTAAAAGTCCATCTATTTAATGGCAGTTTCTTTCTGAAGATTCAAGTGGTCGCATAGATGCCAAATGTAGATGTGTGTGATATTCCCTCGTGAAGCCAACTCATCTGTTTCTCTGGCCCCTCACTTCATGTGGACTGGGTTGTAGGTTTAGGTGCTTGATTGAATTTGAGTTCAGTGCTTTTAGCAAGAGCACTTTAACGGTGATGTTGTGCACCTCCCACTGCGCCCCTCCCACCAGGAAGCACATGGTGTTAGGTTGTCTTGTGCTGTTGAAAAAATTTGTTATTTATTTGTTTTCATTTTATTTGAAAGGCAGAGGGACAGAGACAGAGAACTCTTCACCTGCTGGTTCATTCCCCAAATGCCTGCAACAGCCAGGGCTGAGCCAGGCTGGAGCCAGCAGCCTACAACTCCTTCTGGGTCTCCCTTGTGGGTGGCAGGGACTCAGCTACTTGAGGCATTACCTGCTTCCTCCCATGGTACACACTAGCAGGAAACTGGAGTCAGGAGTAGAGCTAGTACTCAGTCCACCCGGGTGCTTAGATACCAGTGTCCCTAGCCGTGTCTTTCACTTTTTTTTTTTTTTAAATAAAGATTTGAACCCACAGTCCCTGACTGCATCCACCTTCTTAAATTCTGTGCTGTATTTTTTTTTTTTTTAAGATTTTATGTATTTTATTTGAGAGGTAGAGTTACAGACAGTGAGAGGGAGAGACAGAGAGAAAGGTCTTCCTTCTGTTAGTTCACTCTCCAAATGGCTGCAACGGTTGGAGCTGTGCTGATCTGAAGCCAGGAGCCTGGAGCTTCTTCCCAGTCTCCCACGTGGGTGCAGGGGCCCAAGGACTTGGGTCATCTTCCACTGCTTTCCCAGGCCATAGCAGAGAGCTGGATGGGAAGTGGAGCAGCCGGGACTCGAACCTGTGCCCAAATGGGATGCTGGTGCTGCAGGTGGAGGATTAACCTACTGTGCCACAGTGCTGGCCATGTCCTGTATTTTTAGATCTCAGCCAAATTGGAGAGGGAAGATAGTCCCTGAGGAGGAGGAGGAGTAATAATAATAGTAACCTGACAAGGCAATAATAAACGTTTATTATCTCCACGTTTTGGTGGGTCAGGGTTCGGGAGCAGCTTAGCTGGACAGCCTGGCCTGGAATCTTTCCCCAGGCTGTATGATAGAAGGCTCACCTGGGGTGGGGGGGGATGCCAAGGTAGCTTCCTCCCACTGCTGGCAAGTGGTGCTGGGAGTGAAAGGCCTCAGTTCCTTCCCATACTCCTTGGCTTTTGAAGGAACCAGTTTCCAAATTATATATGTTCTTTTTTAAAAACGATTTGAGAGACAGATGTATAAAGAGAGGCAGAAGCTCAGAAAGACTGAATGACGAAGCGCCTATCCACTGTTTTACTCACCAGATGCCCACTGTGGCTGAGACCCATGGGCCAGGCAGAAACAAGGAGCTTGGAACTCATTCTGGGTCTCCCATGTGGGTGGCAGGGACCCAAGTCCTTGAGCCATTACTGCTGCCTCCCAGGGTGCACATTAGCAGGAAGCTGGAGCCAGGAGCCAATGCCAGGATGCTAACTCAGGTACTCTGGTATGGGACATGGCCATCTTAACCAGTAGACCAAATGCCTTCCCATGCAAATGTAGTTGTGCGAATGTTATTTTATAGAAATGCCTGGAGGTTACCAGGCCCCTTAGTGAAACTAACCAAAAGAACAGCCTACTTGCCAGGAGGTGGAGAGCACTGTTAGAGGGAAGAGAGACCGAGGCAAGGAAAACATGCTTGTGAGGGCTTGGAAACACGGAGGACAGGGGGCTTCAGCGCATGATAGCAGAGCTATGCGTCGACGCAGGCCTGCTGCTGCTGAGTTCTTAAAGAGCTGTGCCTGTAGCCTAGAAGTTTGGTTCTCTTGAGATGGGGTAGGTTATCTCTAGAAAGTGCTCAGGCTTGCCTTTGTGCTAATGGAGACATTTGTAACAGGGTACTTCAAAAAGTTCATGGAAAAGTAGAATAAAAGATAGTGCACCTTCCTGAAGACCCCCTGTACATGACTTGGTTTGTTCTAGAAAACAAGCAAGATGGCTTATGATAATACAGTTACAGCTGTGAAACTAAATGAGGCCGGCTCCTTGGCTCAATAGGCTAATCCTCCGCCTTGCGGCGCTGGCACACTGGGTTTTAGTCCGGATTCTGTCTCGGTTGCCCCTCTTCCAGCCTAGCCCTCTGCTATGGCCCGGGAGTGCAGTGGAGGATGGCCCAGGTCCTTGGGCCCTGCACCCGCATGGGAGACCAGGAAAAAAAAAAAGCACCTGGCTCCTGGCTTCAGATTAGCGTGATGCGCTAGCTGCAGCACGCCAGCCGCGGCGGCCATTGGAGGGTGAACCAACGGCAAAAAGGAAGACCTTTCTCTCTGTCTCTCTCTCTCTGTCCACTCTGCCTGTCAAAAAAAAAAAAAAAAAAAAAAAAAGAAAAGAAAAGAAACTAAATGAAACAGTGGACCTGGTTGGGAGGGAGGTCCCAGTAGGCTATTGCAACACTTCTGTGGCTGGCTTTGAGAGGTGAGGAGACGCTTGATACCCTGTGGGAGTTCTCACCCCTGCTGGTTCTCCTGTAATTACTGACTGGCCTGAACTGGACGCCGCAGCTCCTGACTGGCCTGAACTGCACGGAGCTGCAGCGCTGGATTCAGTGTGGACAAACTCCACTGGAGCTGTTGAGCGTGGCCAAGCACAGTGGTGGGGGCCCTGCTGGCTCTCTGGGGCTCAGGCCTCTGCCTGCTGTCCGTTTGTTGTTTTTCTGCCATGGCTTCCCACCTCTTCTGCCCACAGCACTCAGTGTCCCTGAGGCCTAGGGACCTGGGTAGCTGGGCTGCGCGTCACCTCAGGGTTTAGCCGGCTGCTGCTGGCCCCTCTGTGGGCCTGCAGAGGGACTTCCTGTGTTGAACTTGCCTTGTTTTAAAAGTTCTCCCTGCATTTCAACGTGATGAAATTTTCAAGGCTGAAAATGTCAAGAACACTTTGTCACCCAGTACGGGAAGGGATGCTTCCCACGCCCCTCACCGAGAGATGGCTCCTGAGACATCTCCCTGAGTCTCCCACACTGCTTCTCTTCTTTTTGTCGCGTTCTTGGAACTCCTTCCTCCCTCCAGACACCTGCAGTGTGCCTGGTCTGCTTCATGGTCCCACAGGCGTAAACTAACACTAAAACCAGAAAGGTGGCAGTGCCGTAGCTGACCTCATTCCATTAGAAGGATTCCTTCCCGCTCGCTTTGCTGTGCCGTGAAACAGGTTGGAAACTGGAGAGAAGTGTTGCCAGGGAAGCCACAGTGGGTGAAACGGGAGCGTCTCACGTACAGAGTTGGAATTTGGGGTGCGTTCACTTCAGTCCATGCATGTTTCCTTTTGTGCCCAACAGTGGAGAACACGCAGCTGACTTTGAACCTGCAGACGGAGAACAAAGGCAGCGTTGTGTCGGGTGGAGAGCTGACAATTTTCCTGGACGGGCCGACTGTTGATCTGGGAAGTGTGCCTAATGGCAGTGCCGTGACTGACGGTGAGTGCCGCCCTGCTCCCCAGGGCTGTGCTGGGAGGGGGGGCGGGGCGGGGCGGGGCAGGGCAGGGTGGGGAAGGGCGGGAGGTGCTGAGAGCTCAGTTCTTGACGAGGTGTCTTGGTTTGGATACTGCTTGGCTGGTCCTGGCCCACATTTTGTCCTGACTGTTCTCAGCCTCCCAGATCAGAATCACAACATGGTTTTTCAAGGACTGCTTTCTGATCAAGGACCAAAATAAATGCCGTGTCCTTGTAAGCGTCTTATCCTTGGGTTTGAGGGCAGAGAAAGCCATCTTTTCAGCCCACGTGGACTTTGGAAAACAGAGTGTCTTTATCATTTGGCCCACTTTCCTTCTTCCCAGGACTGCTAGACTCCCAGCAGGTCGAGAGTGCTGTTAGGAGGCAGAGGTGGTCAGGGAGGGGATGATGTGGCCTTCTGGAGATGCACCCCAGCAAAACACAGACAGAAGTGGGGCAGCTGGAGGGTGCCTCTCTGACCTGAGCGTGCCAGTGTGCTTCTTTTGATCTCCTCTGAAGTTAGTCACTTCTGGGTCTAGCAGGAAATGATTTCATGAAGTCTGAGGTCTGAAGTGGGTTGGGTTTCTCCATAATTTTTCTCATTAAATGTTTTGTTAGATGTGAGGTAGCCGCTACACTTTCCAGGCCCCAAACAGGCTTTCTGTAGCTTCAGGATGATGGAATTTGAGTTCTAATTCAAGGGCAATTAGGGTGGAATCCGGGTGGTGGATGAACCTTGTCTGCTAACAATCTCCGGGGCTGAGGTTGTGGTGCACTGGGGTAAGCCACAACCTGCGACACCGGCTTCCCACTTGGGCACTGGTTTGCATCCAGGCCCTTCTGATTCCCATATAGCTCCTTGCTAATGTACCCAAGAGGGCAGTGGAAGATGGCCCAAGAGCCTGGGCCCTTGCCACCCACATGGGAGACCTGGATGAAGCTCCTAGCTTCTGGCTTCTACATGGCCCAGCCCCGGCCATTTTGGCCATTTGTGGAGTAAACCAACACATGGAAGATCTCTCTCTCTTTCATTCTCTCTCATTCTTTCTCATATTCTCTCTCTCTCCCATTCTCTCTCTCTCTCTGTCTTTCCCTCTCTCTCTTTAACTGTTTTCAAATAAATACATCATAAAAATAAAAAAGAATCCGGCCGGTGCCGCGGCTCACTAGGCTAATCCTCCACCTTGCGGCGCCGGCACACCGGGTTCTAGTCCTGGTCGGGGTGCCGGATTCTGTCCCGGTTGCCCCTCTTCCAGGCCAGCTCTCTGCTGTGGCCCGGGAGTGCAGTGGAGGATGGCCCAAGTGCTTGGGCCCTGCACCCCATGGGAGACCAGGCTAAGCACCTGGCACCTGGCTCCTGCCATCAGATCAGCACGGTGCACTGGCTGCAGTGCGCCGGCCGCGGTGGCCATTGGAGGGTGAACCAACGGCAAAGGAAGACCTTTCTCTCTGTCTCTCTCTCTCACTGTCCACTCTGCCTGTCCCAAAAAAAAAAAAAAAAAAAAAAAAAAAAAAAAAAAAAGATAATTAAAAAAAATAAATAAATAAAAAAGAATCCCTCCACTAGACTCAGTAGGGTGTATAGTACATGCACCATACACTCATAAACATAGACATACATAAACAAACACTGGGTATGTACTAGGCTTTAGCCCGAGTGCAGGCCAGAGGGCAGTGGGCAAAATCCACAAGGTCTCTGCCCTTGAAGTTTATGATCTTGGTTGGGGCAGGGAAGTTAGCCATCAAATGAGTAACTATTAGAGTGACACTGTGTCAAAAGTTATAAATGAAGAGTATGGTGTGGTATGAGGTTCCTATACTTTGGGTGATCTCCTTTAAACTAGGGGTCTGAGAAAGTTTCTCTGGGGAAGCTGAGACCTGGAATATGATAATTTAGACAGGCCAAGGAGGGCAGTGGGGAAGAGAGGGGAAGGGCCTGTGGTGGGAGCAGAGGTGGCCAGGGCCAGGGATCCTGGGGAGCAAGAAGGAGGGTCTAGGAGGTGAGGCCTGAGAGGTGTAATCTGGGATCACACAGCCTTATAGACCTTGGTAAGGATTTGAACCCCATCCTGAGAAGTAGAGATCTCTTGAATTGATTTCAGTAGAAAGACTCTCATGGTCTGATTTGGTTTAAGAAAAAAAAATTAAAATTAAATTTTATTTATGTGAGAACCAGAGAAGGGGGGGAGGAGGGAGGGAGGGAGGGAGGGAGGGAGGGAGAGAGAGGGAGAGGTTAGAGATGATATATATATAGAGAGAAAGCAAGCTCCCATACTCTGGTTCACTCCCCAAATGCCCACAACAACTGGAACTGGGTTGGACCAAAGCCTGAAGCTGGAAGTTAATCCAGGTCTCTCACATGGGTGGCAGGGACCCAATTACTTGAGCTGCCACTCTTTTCTCCCAGGGTTTGCATTAACAGGAAACTGGAGCCAGGAATTGAACCCAAGTACTCTGATATAGGACATTGTCTCTCAACCAGGATCTTAACTACTAGGCCAAATGTCAGTCCCAGATTAGGCTTTTAAAAAGCTCTCTTGGAGTAAGTTTTTGACACAGCAGCTAGGATGGCCACATTTCATATCTGAGTGCCTGGGTTCATGTTCTGTCTCTGCTTCTGAGAGGCATACAGGTGATGGCCCAAGCAGTTGGGTCCCTGCCATAGCCATGGGAAACCCAGATTGATTTCCTGACTCTTGGCTTCTGCCTGACCGAATCCTGGCTGTTGCAGACATCTGGGGAGTAAACCAACAGATGGAAGATCTTTCTGTCTGTGTGTCTTCTGGCCTTCGAGTAAACTAAATACATTTTAAAACATTTAAAAAGCTTTCTGGTTGCCTTACAGAGAAACACCCTTCATTGCTTTGCCCACTTTGCATTGTGGGCGAATCTGTTCTGCTTCCCATTTGAGAAGCTGACAACTCACTGAGTGTGCAAGGCAGTGTGCTTGTGAGTGCCGTGGGCATTCTTGGATGCTGGAGAGGTTGGGGCTCCCCTGTTCCGTCACGTGGATCAGCTCTCTTCCTTCTCTCGGCCATGGCTGCAGCTGGCCACCCTGCTGGAAAACTCTGCGACACGGAGTGGTTTCTTTTCCTGGTAGCCAGGTCTCATACAACAGAGAGCTTCTCAGCCTCGCTGACTTCTCTTGTGATTGATCCCCTTTCTAGGATCGCAGCCGCCTTCGAGGGAATCCAGTGGGACCGCTGTAGCACCAGACAACCGGCACCAGCCCCCCAGCACAAACTGCTTTGGCGGGAGATCCCGGTAAGACCCATTTTAGTGAGAACAAGGTGGGAAGATGCTTCAAACTTTCAAAAACATGTTGGGATGTGGCAAGGAACAGTTTATGTTCCAGAGACCGTGGGACTGATTGGTTATGTTAAGGAGTTCTGGAGGGGGCCCAGCACTCAGGATTGCTAGCAGGGCTGGAGGTTCCTTGACAGTGGCTGGGCTGATGAGTTGGCTGTTTGGGTAAGAGGAACAGGTGAACAGAGAACCTGACTGCCTTTTGTGACGAGGGGCTACAGTGCAGCCACAGTGACTCTTCTGGGAGACACATGGCAGTGTGCAGAGCAGTGGTTCTCTGTCTGTGCCGTTTGCTGTTAGTGCACTGCTGGTCTCTGGAGTGGCCCAGGGCTCCCTTTGGCATGTTGGTGAAGACCTGCACCTAGCGTCTGACTTACTGATACTTGTGCACGCATCATGGATGATGTTGTATTTACTGACATTCTTGTCTGATACCTGTGTTAATGGTGCAAACTGATTTCCATGGTAACTGAATTCCTAGGCAGGAGAGTAGCTTTATAAATGTATGAGATATGGGGGAGGGGACTTACTTTACTCAATTGTGTTTTTTTTGCAGTGTACAAAATCTTCATGAATTTTAAAGTACAGAACCATGAATGTGGGGCATAAGCCTTCATTACCTCAGGGCCATTGTTGTGGCACACCTGGGTGCTTGTGGCAGCATCTCACACTAGAGTGCTGGTTTGAGTCCTGGCTGCCCCCGTTCTCATCCAGCTCCCTGCTAATGTGCCTGGGAAGGTGGCAGAAGATGGCCCAACTGCTTGGGTCCCTTCCATTCGTGGGGAGACCCAGGTAGAGTTCTGAGCTCCTGGCTTCAGTGTGGCCTCGCCCTGGCCATTTGGGAAATGAACCAGTGGATGGGAGATCTTTCTCTCTCTCTGTCTCTCCCTCCCTCTCTCTGTCACTCTGCATTTCAAACAAATAATCTTTAAAAAAGAAAAAAATATCCTTACTACTTGCCAAGAGTAGGTGAATAACTGGTAAAAATCTTCCTAAACAAAACCAGGGCATGGGGAATAGGCTTTGGAAAGGGGACTATAATTTCGGCCAATACCCACAGCATCTTGAAAGGGCCCTCTGAGGACAGCTGACAGCTTCTGTGGGTTTGGCTGTTTTGCGGGTTTCTGTGGTCACGGTAACTGGCAGGTGTCAGGAGCAAGAGAGGGCGGCTGTCTGCATCTTCTGTCCACAGTGGCATTAGAAGCAGAGGTGGCCATTTCCCTGCTGTCTTTCCTCCAAGTCTCCACAGAGGCGTTGTCTCACACCCTGAACACCAGTCGTGTTTTCCGCGACTTGCTGGATGGCGTTAGGAGGGATAATCAGTAGGCTTTCACAGGACAAGGCTGGCAACCGAATTGACGAATCTCTTTTCTGCAAAGGTGGGCGGGGTGTCCAGGTCGGGAGGAAACAGAATGCGTTGAGGGGTGGGGAGCTGCCGCAGCGAGACACTTGAGCATGTCACTCTTGCAACAGGGATGCCTCGGCAGCTTCACCACTAGTAACCACCCTCTTGGTCTTTAGCTGACTTGGAAAGTTTGTGTCTAACATGCTGATCTCACTCAGTGAGGGGCTGGAGGGCAGAGCCTCGTCTTAACAGGTCTGGACCTCTCCTCTCTATTTATTTATTCATCTGTGGCCAGGGCAGCAGACTTTACTGATGGTAACCTGACAAGGTAGGGTCTACCCTTCTCCAGGGCATCTGGGATGGAAACCATGAAGAGGGGGTATTCTCAGTGTGTTGGTGACGGAGTGGGGGCAGGGACTGTCTTCTTCTGGTGCCCTCTCGGGGCTGGTGGTCCAGGGGGAGCACACGTCTTCACCTGTTTATTGCCCTGGGCATTTCTCTAGTTGACCAGCCTTGAGATCTTGTTGGTTGTCATTTGTGTTGGCTAATAAAACAGAGGCCAGGCTTTAAGCAGGAAATCAGATGCATTTTGTCCCTCATCCGAGGCTGGGTAATTGTTGGCGGGCAAGTGCCTTCCAGGTGCCTTAAGCCACGTGGGCGTCCTCCGTCAGCCTGGCTGCTGCAGCCTCTGACCATGCACGCCTGTTTTCACAGGCCTCTGCACTCATGTGGAACCTGCATCCTTTGGAGACCCCCCTTGCCCCGTTGCTGAAGCATACCTGTCCGTCACTGCACACTGGGACTTGGCACTGCAGGTGGAGGCAGGGGGATCTCCTGTATGAGAGTGTGCGGCTTTGACATCGGAAGGTGTAGATGGAGTCCTGGCCTGTGCTTTATGTGCTGTGTGATCCTGGACTAGTTGCTAAACATGTCAGAGCCTCGGTTTTTCCGGGTGTAAAATGGGTCTGTCACCTGACTCACAGGTTACTGCAGGAATTGGCTGAGGTGTGGTAGGGCTGCCTGAGGGCGCTGCACACTGGGCGGGCTCAGTGAGGGCGCTGCAGCGGTATCCTGTTGCACCCCTGTCTTCCCACCCCAGATCTGGGAAGTGAGGTGTTACACGTTTGCATCAAGGACTGGAGTTAGCAGGTGGTGAATCGAACCTTCAGGATTCAAGAGCAGTACTCTGCTGTCCTTGCTCTCCAGAGCAGGGAGAATCAAGAGCTCTCGCCTCCTGCCTCTCAGACTAAATATTTAGCTTCTGGCATCTGGAGGGTAGGTTTTTCTTGGATTTGGATGCTGCTCACCCTGATCAAACAAAGGTGCTTTGATGTGCCCATGAAGGTGAAGACGGCAATGTCACAGCAGCCTTACGCCCTCCCTCTCTCTCCTGCTATGTAGAGCTGTACAACAGGAACTGGGCAAGGGTTTTGTCTTAGAGACTCATCTACCCACCTTCATCCCACAGAGCTGCTGTTTCTTGCTAAGCTCAAGTCTCAGGCTCCATTTCTTGGTGAGACCTTGCCCACTATTCTGAAGCGTCTCCAGTTATTTGGACGTCTGGTCTGCCGTGTGGAATCCAGCTCGTGGTCACCATCAGCAGTGGCGTCATTCTGACGTGGACAGACTATGGCAGTGTGTGGGCATCTGGTTAAGTTGAGCAGAGTCCGTACTGGACTGTTGTGTACTCCAGCCATGGAATGCTGCTCCACTGCAAGGCCGGCTGAGGGGGGCCGACGTCAACAGGGGACAGTCTCAGAACACGGAGCAGGGGAAGCAGGCCACAGGAAAAAATACAGGGTCTGGGGCCGGCGCCATGGTGTAGTGGGTAAAACCACTGCCTGCAGTGCTGGCATCCCTTATGGATGCCGGTTCTAGTCCTGGCTGCTCCACTTCCGATCCAGCTCTCTGCTATGGCCTGGGAAAGCAGTAGAAGATGACCCAAGTCCTTGGGCTCCTGTACCCGCATGGGAAAACTGGAAGAAGCTCCTGGGTCCTGGCTTCGGATTGGCACAGCTCCAGCTGTTGTGGCCATCTAGGGAATAAACCAGTGGATGGAAGACCTCTCTCTGTGTCTCTGCCTCTGCCTCTCTATAACTCTGGCTTTCAAATAAATAAATCTTTAAAAAAAATACATGGTCTGAGGCCCTTTTAAATAAAGTTAAAAAATGCAAAACTAATCAATACTTTTTTTTTTTTTTTTTACAGGCAGAGTTAGACAGTGAGAGAGAGAGAGACAGAGAGAAAGGTCTTCTTCCTTCCGTTGGTTCACTCCCCAAATGGCCGCTACGGCCGGTGCACTGTGCCGATCCGAAGCCAGGAGCCAGGTGCTTCCTCCTGGTCTCTCATGCAGGTGCAGGGCCCAAGCACTTAGGCCATCCTCCACTGCACTCCCGGGCCACAGCAGAGAGCTGGCCTGGAAGAGGAGCAACCGGGACTAGAACCCGGGGTGCCGGTGCCGCAGGTGAGGATTAGCCTAGTGAGCTGTGGTGCTGGCCTAATCAATACTTTTTCAAAATGAATGCCTTGATAGCTGTTAAAACTGTAAAAAATTAATGGAAATTGGTAAACCTGAATTCAGGAGAATTTTTTTTTTAAGATTTATTTAGTCATTTGAAAGTCAGTTTCAGAGAGAGAAAGAGAGCAAGAGACAGAAGAGAGAGATCTTCCATCTGCTGGTTCACCCCCAAATGACCACAATGGCCAGGCTGAAGCTAGGAGCCAGGAGCTTTATACAGGCCTCCCATGTGGGTATGAAGGGGCCCAAGCTCTTGGGTCATCCTCTGCTGCTTTCCAGGCATTAGCAAGGAGCTGGATCGGATGTAGGGCAGCTGGAACTCTAACTGGTGCCCAAGTGGGATGCTAGCACTGCAGGCTGGGGCTTTAACCCACTCTGCCACGATGCCCAGATCAGAGTGGATATCTTTGGAGGGAAGGAGAAAGTATAAGGAGGAAAGGTTGCACAGAAGGTTCCTAAGGTTCTGGTCATGTTATTTCTTAGCTTGGGAGGTAGGTTCTAAGTGTTTATTGTTCTTATTTGTTTGCTTATTGTTCAATTAAATTTATTTTATATGTTTATTTGAAAGGCAGAGAGAGAGAGATAGAGATCTTGTATTTGCTGGTTTGTTCCCCAAATGTATGTAGCAGTCTGGTCTGGGGCAGACTGAAGTCAGGAGCCTAAAACTCCATCTCGGTCTCCCATGTGGGTGGCAGGGACCCAAGTTCCTGAGCCATCATCTGCTGCCTCCCCGAGTGTGCATTAGTAGGAAGCTGGGTTGGAAATGGAATGGTTTCCTTGGTGTAGTCCATGATAAAAAATGAAGTATCTACCAACTTGAGGAAGTTAGGTTGAGGCCAATAGATTTCAGACCTTAGCATATCTCCAAACTCAGTAATGGTCATTTAATTTTATTTTGCCTACTTTATATTTGTAACGGTGCAGCCAGCACTTTAAATGGTGCTGTTGTCGCTTAGAAATCCCAGTCCTGAGAATTTAGTTGGGAAGTTGGGAGGATGGGTTCCAGGCCAGAGCTAGTCACCTCCCTATCCTACGTCAGAGCCACGCTTGTCTCAATGGCCCCGGACACCAGGTCTAACATCGTGTGGCATTGGATTGGAGTGATGACGACGTGGCACGCCTCAGGATTCTGCCTGTTAGTGTGCCACCCATCACTGTGTCCTTGGCCAGTGACCTTCATTCCAGGGTGGAAATCGAGTGGCCTTGTATGTTATGAAGCCCAGAGGGTGCCTGCTCGTTGGCACAGAAAGCACCTCCTACAGAGTCCCCCAGTGTTTATCTCTCTGGAAAGAGGCCTGGCCGTGGGAACTTTGCCTAAGTCATTCCAGGTATAAAGATCTATCTACTATGAACCCGGTATCGTGTATACATCACACAGAGGGTGCCAGAGTGAGTTCCATCATTGTGATATGAGAGAGATTGATGAAAGAGGCAAATAAAACTAAGAGAGGAGGGATCAGTCTGTGGAGTGGGGATGATGAGGAGCGTGTGGGACAGGCACTTGCTAAGACCGCCGCCGTCTGTCATCTGATGGCTCTGTTCAGTGTTGCAGGGGCTTCCTGGTTCCAGGAGCTAAGCAGGCCCAGCAGGGTGTATGGGTGTGGGGGAAGAACCCAGTAGAAGGGGCCCTGCTGGTTTTGCAGCTTTCTTTGGAATTGCTCTGTTTCCAAGTGGTTGTGACAGTCTAGACTGAGGAGTGCAAAGCCGGGTGCCTGAGTTCCTTTGTTGTGCTTTGCTGATTCTTAGTCCCCTGTGATTGGTTTCCTCTCCACAGCTGTTGGGTGAAACTGGGGAGTTCAGGTGAAACCAAGTCCACAGGACAGTCTGTGCGCGATGCTGCTCCCCACGCGCGGCCTCTGACCTGACTGCTGCCTCCTCAGCCTGGTGTCCCTGTAACTGTACTGTAGTGGCACCCCAAAATGGAAGAATGCATTTTTTAAAAATTTTTTGACAGGCAGAGTGGACAGTGAGAGAGAGAGAAAGGTCTTCCTTTGCCGTTGGTTCACCCTTCAATGGCCGCTGCGGCCAGTGCGCTGCGGCCGGTGCACCGCGCTAATCTGGAGCCAGGAGCCAGGTGCTTATCCTGGTCTCCCATGGGGTGCAGGGCCCAAGCACTTGGGCCATCCTCCACTGCACTCCCTGGCCACAGCAGAGGGCTGGCCTGGAAGAGGGGCAACCGGGACAGAATCCGGCGCCCTGACCGGGACTAGAACCCGGTGTGCCGGTGCCGCAAGGTGGAGGATTAGCCTAGTGAGCTGCGGCGCCGGCAGAAGAATACATTTCATTTGCTTTTAGGTTGTAAGTTTTTTATCAGTAGGTCCGAAAACCCTAAGGAGTCTTGTTCTGGAGGCTGTATGCAGCAGCTGAAGCCACTTGTTGTCCTTGTTTCTGTGCACACGTGTTTCAGTTATCTTGTGCAGGAGTGCATGTGAGCATGCAGAATGCGTGTGTGTGTGGGGGGGCGATGGGGTGCTGTGCCAGTGTGGGTCGGAATCTGCTGCTAACCCTCCTCCTCCACCACTGATTCTTTCACAGGACCAAGTTTCAGAACCTCTTGTGCTAGTTTTCCTTCTCCCTCCTTTGCCCTTCTTTTTTGTGCTGCTTTGATGAAAACATATCAGATGTATTGGCTCCCCTGCCTTTGGCATTAATGACCTCTGAAGATTTAGAAGCGCTATATTCTCGGAGACTTATAAAGCCCCAAGGTCTCTGGTGAGCTCTAAATAGCTCATCAGCCTCTGTCGGCAGACAGCCTGTCCCAGAAAGGAAAGAAAAATAAACCCAGCCGGGTGTGAGCCTGCTGGGAACACTTCAGGAAGTCCTGGGAGGGCCGGGGGAGAACTGGGAGGCAAGGCTGACGGGGAACGAGGGACGGATGGGCGCTGAGCCCTCGGGCGTGGGGCCCTCCTCCCAGTCAGTGCTGGCCCTTTCTGCTGTCCTCCCGTCCTCCCGTGGAGATGACAGAACACTACTTGATTTGGGGATGTCACCCTGTGGGCATGCAGCTGGGTTTAGCACCTTTCCATTTCCACTCAGGCTTCCCCCTCGATGGCTTTGGCTTAAAACCTGGCTATGGCCGCGCTGCTGTTGCTGGGGAAGAGAAAGGAAAGAGTGTCATAGGATGGAGACCACAGATGAAGGCCTGTCTAGGCTCTCAAAGCCAGAGAGAGGAATCACACACTGACTTATTAATTATGCATCAATTAAAATGGCACGTGACATGCACGGCGTGATGCATTTGTCTGTTCAGATCTGTTTATGGCCTAGGTGTCTGTGTGGCATTTCTTTTATGAGCCTAGAGAGATACGGCATGGGCTGGCAAGCTGGTTGGGACCTGGGAAGAAGGCACACAGTTGAAGGCAGTGTTCAGTCCTTGCTGTGAGCTGGGTTTAGGTGATGAGAATATGATAAGTCGTGGTCCCTGACGCCAAAAACTGTCTGTAGTGGGAGTCGGGTATGTAGGGGACAAGTCCAGTCTAGTGTGGTGTGGCGGATCTCATCATGGTGCTGTGTACACAGGCGAGAAGAATGTTGTGGGAAATCACTCACATGCACCTGAGGTTTGGGGGCTGCTTCACATGGATGAGCTCTATTTTGGAGGAATCTGCCAAGCAATGAAGTGAGGGCCAGGGTCACCACCGCGGGCAGAGGCTGCGGCATTGGCATATGTAAGGGGGAATGAGAGGACCTGATGTATTCAAGGAAAAGAAGTCATTTGTCAGTGTGGATACCGAGGTATTAGGGGTGATAGTTATTGCAAACTGTGGTTGCAAGCCAAATCCAGCCCTCCATGTGTTCTCTTCCTTGCTTTCCCTCCCTCCCTCCCTCTCTTCCTTCTCAAGGGCAATTTTAGATTTGTAAGGAAATAGAGAGGAAGGACAGAGATTCCCAATATGCCTCTCCCTGGAGGTATACACAGCTTCTGCTGTCGTCATGTTGAACCAGTGTGCTGCACGCACTATAATTGAGGAAACTACCTTGACACAGCATTATCGCCCGAGTTCATAGTCTACATTGGTGTTACGTATCCTGTAGTTTGAAAGAATGTCTGGTAACGTGGATCCACCATCGTGTATTCTAGAGAGTTTTCACTGCCCTGACAGGCTTCTCTGTTCTTGTTCATCCCTTCCTCGCTCAGCCCCAGCAACCACTGATCTTATTGGCTCTATAGTTTTGCCTTTTCTGAAAGTCATATAGTTGGGATTATACGGTGTGTGGCATTTGAGATTAGCTTTTCTCACTTGGTAACGTGCATGTAAGGTGCTATGTCTTTTTGTGGCTTAACAGCACATTCCTTTTTTAGTGCTAAGTATTTTTTAGCAATTTATTTATTTACCCTTTTAAGATATCCTGGTTGCTTCCAAAATCTGGAAACTATGAATAAAGCTTCTACAAACATCTGTGTGTAGATTTCTGTGTGGACATTTGGGTAGATATAAAGGAAAGTGATTGCTGGATTATGTGGTTAGTGTATGCTTGCTTTTGTTCGATTCCTCCCGATTGTGTTCCAAAATGGCTGTACCATTCTGTGTTCTTACTAGCAGGGGATGATAATTCCTATTGCTCTCCACCCTCACCAGCATTCAGTGTTGTCAAGTGTTCTGACCATTTGCATCTCCCTAGTGACATACAAAGCGTTCTTTTCCTGCACATGCTTTGGAAGAGGTGGGTGGCAAGGAAAGAGAATTGCTTAAGCCATGGTGTTGGTGGCTGTGATTTGGTTGCTGAGGTTAGATTTTTTTCCTTTAGGATTCTGTTAGCACTGGAAGGCTCCTTTTGAGTGTGCTCGGGTCTGGGGAGGTGTGATTTGGGATCGGTTTACTGGCTGTCTTTATGATGGCTTACTCTCTAGCCTGAGTAGAATGACTCCTTTCAAATACTGAATAGTTCTGCACGTAGGCTTTCATTTTGTATTAGGTAAAAATAGTCACAGAACTGAAATCTAGAATTTTTATTGCTTTGTGATCCACATGTACTAGGTCTCATGAAATTATTATGTAAACTTGGTAAAAATGTGGTGAGGGTGATGTTCTTAATGTTCTTTGGGCTTCCTCTTCTCATTTCCCATTTGTGCATTATTCGCTGGTTGTTTATTAGTCATTGGCTTGTTAGTTTGCTTTATCAGAATGCTTTTGTCATTCTGTCCAAGTTACAGTCCCAGAACCCCCTGATTTTGTGCAGATATAACATCGTGAACTCATCCTTTCTAGAAACATTCTGTACCTTGACTTAAAATCAGATGGACTGCTGGGGTGTTCCTCTTTTGTATGCTTTTATTGATCTCTGTTATTTAAAAAGTTAAGTCTGATTCGTGCAAAAATATGTGTATCTGTATTCCCTAAGAGCAGACTGCGATTGTTAGGGCGGTGAAGGAAGGCGTCAGTGAGAGGGGGGCCTTTAGGCAGAGATTTGAAGAAGATTTTGTAACTCCCCCCCCCCCATCCATTCAGTTTCATCTGTTTTGCTCCTTACATTTTAGGTGCTGTTTCTTGTAACAGTATTTAGCTGGATTTAAAAAAAAACAATACGGTAACTTCTGTCTTTAAACTTCTCACAGTTAGTCCATTTATACTTACGATTCTTGGTATCCCTGGAGTTGTTACTATCCTCTTGTGTTAATTTCTGTCTTTCCTGACTTTTTAAAAATGTTCGTGGCTGGTTGTTGCCCACCTTGGACTGACTTTAAGCTTGAAGCCTGTGTTTAGCCTGTCTTTGGAAGCCTCTTGATGAGCTGAAGCTCTCTGTGCCTCTCAGATGATTTGATAGTGGACTGTGAAATTCTGCACCTTGCAGTGTGAAGAGTCAGGTCTTGCTGGCTCCTTAGTGGAGGATTTTCTGTTTGCTTTCCCTGAAGCTTGTAGCTGCTCTGTGCATTGTATCTGATTGGTGTGCTTACAAATGCCTTTGAAGGTGCACCTTTTTAATGACAAAATGACACATTTTTTTGTAATGAAAGTAGTGAAGGGGCTGGCACTGTGGCATAGCGGGTAAAGCCACTGCCTGCAGTGCTGGCATCCCATATGAGCACCAGTTCAGTCCGGGCTGCTCCGCTTCCAATCCAGCTCTCTGCTAGGGCCTGGGAAAGCAGTAGAGGATGGCCCAAGTTCTTGGGCCCCTGCACTGGCACGGGAGACCCAGAAGAAGCTCCTGGCTTCGGATCAGCACAGCTCCAGCCATTGTGGACACTTGAGGGGTGAACCAATGGATGGAAGACCTCTCTTTTGTGCTCCCTGCCTCTGTCTCTGTAACTCAAATAAATAAATAAATCTTAAAAAAAAAAAAAGTAGTGAAAATCCATAGGAGATGGTGCAAATGTTTACTGTCTTGTTGAGTAAAAGGGGAGATTAGGACCCGATTGGTTTAGTTCTTAAAATTTTACCATAAAGGTTTTACCCTTAAAATTGGTTAAGTTTTATTTTATATCTAAGCCTACTTTTTTGGGGGTACGTTTAGAAAAGAATGATGACTTGAAGGCTCTGGAGGAGTTACTTCTCCCTCCTCGATGTAGTTTGTTGTTTTGCAGGGGACAGGGGTCTGTAGGGAGGGTGGTGCTGAAGCTCTCGGCCCTCGATGTAGTTTGTTGTTTTGCAGGGGCCAGGGGTCTGTAGGGAGGGTGGTGCTGAAGCTCTCGGCCGATCACCACGGCAAGGCCCATGTGTGTCTCATTCATCTCCGTGTCCCTAGCAGGACCTAAAATAGTGCCGTGCCGCACGTAGCAGCCGCTCAGTAAATATTTGTTGAGCTGAAAGAGTCTTGTGTTCCTGCTGCTCACTTGCCAGAACTGTGGGGTGGGTCTGGCGCCTTGACTCCTGAGATGGGATAGTTTCAGGGGCACAGGGCATAGGGGAGACTTTTGATCAGAACTGCCTTGTGCTTCGCAAGGCTTTGCCAAACCGCCAGTGTGGGGCAGGCTCCCGGTGCCTGCTCAGTCTGTCGTTCCCGCTTGTTTTCTCTTCGTGATTGATATCTCCGTAGTGAATGCTTTCTTCACAGATCCTTGCAACTTGTAAGGATAACCATGGAAGCAGAGACGAGTTGACAAATAAATAAGTCTTGTTTGAGAAAACATGGAAAGCTCCATGAAATAAAGAATGTCACTTGCCCGCTGAGAACGGTCACATCTCACGCAGTCTGTCGCTGTTCCTGTTCCCAAGCAGCTGTTGAATCTCAGAAGTGTCTCATAAAGGACACTGGAATCACCGTGGTGCTGTCCCCTTCAGATGGGCGCTGGATTCCGCAGAGCAGTGTCATAACTACACCTAGAGCGAGGTAGAGAGAGAGAGAGAGGGAGATGGCGAGAGTTGGGCTGAGGCTGTTGTCTGGCCATGTATCTGTGAGTTAATATCTCTGTGCACCTTGTCACTGAGGTGGATTGAAAGTATGTATTTGTTTTAAAGTCCAGTGTAACAAATCACCACAAACTTAGGGTTTCAAATAACGCTGTTTATCAGTTCACAGTTCTGAAGTCCTCAGGGTGGCTTGGTTCTCCCTTTGGGGTCTCACAAAGCCAAGATCAAGGCATCGGCAGGGCTGCATTCCTCTCCTGACTCTGGGGAAGAACCGCCTCAAGGCTCACTCAGGTCTTCAGCGGATTCGGTTACGTCCGCCTGGAGACTGAGGAGCCAAGGGCCTTGCTGGCGGTCAGCGGTCAGCCAGGCCTCTCTCGACAGTCCCGCTTAGGTGACTCCCTCCATTTTCAAGTCAGGAAGGGGGACTCAAAATCCACCTTGTGCTTCACTCTCCCATTCTGTCTCCTGCCCCCTGCTGGAGTAAGTGCTCTGCTTTGAGGTGGAGTTAAAGGAGGCCTGCTGAGATGCTTGGTCCTAAGGTCAGCTGTGCTGTTTGACCTGACACAGCCAAGGGTGGGACTCTCATCGTATTCACAGGCTATAGGCATTTGGTTGGGGGTTATTTAAAAAGTCTGCCTACAGTCAAATGTGTTTCTCTCAATTCCCTTGTTTAATCACTTGCCTGGTCTTTACCAGTTGGAGTGTGCTTAAAAATTACAGCTAGAACAGACAAAACAAACATACCAAATAAAATGTTAGTTTGGAAGCAGTCTTGCAATTTTAGCCTATGTATGTGTCACAGTAAGAGTCGGATAACATGATTTCTAGACTGTGACACGCTAGACTGATGCTACCTGCTGCCTAGGTGTAGCCTGTCTGGTAGACAGTAGCCCTGTTGCCTCCCGTATTCCTGGCAGACTGTGGATGGCGTCCCTAGGCATAGATTCCCACTCTTTAATGGAGTGAGGGAGGTGATAAGTGACTGGGATTGGAAAGAACATACAAAGTATCAGCGATTACAGGTCCCACTTGGTTCTTTCATTCATTCAGCAGCCACTTGTGTGCCCACTGTGGGGGTGGGCACAGTCTAGCGCTGGGTATACAGAAACACAGAAAACATGCCCCCAAAGAAACTGATGAAGACAAACATTACACAAATAGGCATGGGGCTGGTGTTGGGGAACAGTGAATTGGACTGCTGCCTGCAGTGCTGGCATCCCTTATGGGAGCCTGTTTGAGTCCTGGCTGTTCCACTTCCAACCCAGCTCCCTGCTAATGCACCTGGGAAAGCAGAGGAAGACTGTGGGGAGCAACTCGGACTAGACTAAGTTACTGGAATTAAGACTTATTCTATGCATCTGCTCTCCCACAATATGGCGCTGGGAGAGGAGTAAACAGCTTCTACGCAGCTGCCTCCAGTTTGACCAATGAACTGCAAGAGCTGCTCCTGATTGGAGGAGAGCAGCGTGCTCGGCGTGTGGGTAGCAGAGTTGGGATTGGTGGAAGAGGACTATAAAGGAGGAGAGAGACGGCATGCACCGGGAACATCTAAGGGGAACATCCGAATAACATCTGAGCAGCCCCCGAGAGAGCCGGCCGGCGGTGTGCCGCTCCCCCGCGGAAGTGGGGAAAGTGGCAGGGGGGCCCGCCCCTCCACGGAGGTGGAGGGACGGTGGCCAACCCGGGAAGAACCAGCAGCAAACCCGGGGAGGGCCGAGCAGACAAAAGAACAGCGCAGGGTCTAGTGTCGTTCCTCCGTGAAGAGGGGGAGCGACAGAAGACAACCCAAACCCTGGGCCCCTGCCACCCATGTGGGAGATCTGTAAGAAGTCCTGGCGTCTGGCTTTGGCCTGGCCCAGCCCCGGTCATCGCACCCATTTGGGAAGTGAACCAGCAGATGGAAGAACTCTGTGTCTTTCCTTCTTTCTCTGTAACTCTGCCTTTCAAATAAATAAATACATCTTTGGAAATAAGAATAAAAAATTGGCATACAGCAAATACGTAATTACAAACAGAAGTGCTGTGCGGGAAATGATGAGGACGAAGTGAGAGGCAAAGGGACTTGCAGACCAGGAGCTGACCTCGGAGCCTGCTAGGTGAAGAGTATGCCTGCCCGTGTGATCTGTCATGTCAAGATGTAGTGGGGATTGAGAGCCCTGGCTGGGCTCAGACAACCCCCAGCTAGACTTTGTCCAGGTTCATGTCCCACATGTAGGAGTACAACCAGGAGATGCAGATCTAGATGACAGAAAAGCAGGATTTATTGAAAGGCAAAGGCGGGGCTGGTGCTGTGGTGTAGCGGGTAAAGCCGCCTGCAGTGCTGGCATCCAGTAAGGGCGCCAGTTCGTATCCCGGCTCCTCCACTTCTGATCCAGCTCTCTGCTATGGCCTGGAAAAGCCATAAAAGATGGCCCAAGTCCTTGGGCCTCTGCACCTGTGTGGGAGACCCAGAAGAAGCTCCTGGCCCCTGGCTTCGGATCGGCACAGCTCTGGCCGTTGTGGCCAATTGGGCAGTGAACCAGTGGATGGAAGACCTCTCTCTCTGTCTCTACCTCTCCTTCTCTCTGTTTGTAACTCTGACTTTCAAATAAATAAATAAATCTTTGAAAATAAAAAAGGCAAAGGTATAGTAGTATAGGCAACCTCATGAGAGAGAATTGGGGGCTGGTGTTGTGGTATAGCAGGTTAAGCCTCCACCTATGATGCTGGCATCCCATAGTGCCAGTTTGAGTCTTGGCTGCCCTACTCCCCATCCAGCTCCCTCCTAATGCACCTGGGAAAGCAGAAGGCGCCCACATGCTCTGGCCGCTGCACCCATGTGGGAGACCTGGATGGAATTCCAGGCTCCTGGTATTGACTTGGCCGAGTCCTGGCCATTGAAGTGGTTTGGAGAGTGAACCAATGTATGGAAGATCTCTGTCTCTCTCCCCCTTCTCTAATTCTGCATTTCAAATAAATAAAATCTTTAGAAAAAGAAAAAAGGAGTTGCCTCCACGGTGATAGGATTTGGGTACTGAATGTGGTGTAGGTGTTGGCAGTCCTCAGCTCCTTGTCCTTCACTGGCTGCCTGCCTGACCCACGTCAAGTTCGCTCAGAACTAGCACTATAACATACTGCAGAGCCCAGTCCTTTCACCGTGCTAGGCAGTCTTTCAGGTGAGGAGCTGTAGCATGGTGAAGCTGCGGGTGGGCCAGGTGCATACAAGATGCTAATGCAGGAATAAAAAGATCCAGACACCCGTGGGGTGCATCTGGACAAGTGGGTGCTTCCATGCAGGTTTCTCTTGTACGTTAATGGAGGTTGACGGCCTTGTAGTTCAGGTTCAGATGATTCCAGGTCATAGGGTAAACCGTGTGCTGTTGTCTGTCCTGGGAACCTCAAGCCAGACACTGTTGCACTAAGCAGGTGAACACTTACCCTCTGAACCTTAGCTCTCTTTCAAGTTTGAGAGAGTGTTGGAGCGTTCGTTTCGGTTAAGATGAGCATACAACCTGGAATTAGATTAGATAAATCGCAATTTATTGCACACACTCTCAAGATGGATGATTTCATCTAATAAAGCTGCCACTGTTGAGAGGATTGCTCAGTTCTCCAGGGTGAGCAAAAGTAAACCATTTGTCTTCTTGTAATTTGTGATGAACTTGGCAGCAGTTTTATTTTTACCTTCCCTGTCATTTGTGAAGCTGGCAGCCTAGAGATAGGGTGTGGTGTGCAGCCGTAAATTACCCTGGGAATGACTAGAATGGTTCCATTTTAACTCGAATTGTGCCTTTTCCCAGCTCACTTCTCCTTTTTGCCCCTTCTCTGTCTTGTTTGTCCAATCCAGGTTTGAGTGGACAGGAAGAAATGGGAAGGGTATGGGGGAGTAGGTTTGCTTATTGATGCGTCCTTGAGTGGTGGAGTGGTGGATACCCTTGCCTTTCCCATCATGCGTTCCCAGTTTTGTTTTTTTTCCATGCTTCTATTTTAAGTGCCTGTTTCTTGCTGGTTCTGTACTGCTGGAAGCTGGCCCAGCCCTGCTTGGTTTCTTTTTTCCATGCTGCTATTAAAAGACAATGACCAGTTGAGAGTACTCCTGAGAGGGACAGTGTGAAGGACAGGAGCCGTCTTGGTTCTGGTAATTCTGGTAACTTCCCTGGGTTGGAAGTCAGGCAGTTGTGGCTTCTGTGTTGTTCAAGATAAAGGAAAATCAGCATCAGTTGTTATATCCTTGTGTATCCAGAAACTTGCCTTTTGCATATCAGTGGGCCAGAGGTCAACGACCCTCCCCTTCATAGCCTGGGCCTCTTTCACCAGGACAGAGGAATATGCAGGACACCTGCATTCATTTGACATTTGGGTGGGATGTATCCCTAGGCTTTAAGGAACTCCCGCATTCATTAATATAAAAACATCTGCAAGATTCTGAATTCAGCCTCAATCACAAGCCCATCCAGGCTCTTTTGTTTTCTTTCTTAGAATGTCCTCACACCATAGGTTACCTGCCTTCTAAAACTTGTTCACTTTATTTTTTTCATTTGGTGAGATGTTTTTGTAGTGGCTGAAACATGAGAATTTTTTTTTTTTTACATCATTAAGTAGTTGATTGAAGTATAATTTGCAAACAGAAATATTCGCTCTCTGTAGTATATAGTTCAACAGAAGCATCCAGTCAAGGTAACCAAGATGTGAACAGTAATCAAGATGTGAACAGTTTCATTACTGAGGGGTGAGTGTTTGGCTCGGCAGCTAAGGTGCCACTTAGGACACCTGCATCCCGCATTGGCATGCCTGGGATTAAGTCCTGGCTCCACTTGATTCCAGCTTCTTGGTAATGCACACCCTGCAGGACAGCTCAAGTTTCTGTGTCCCTACCACCCACATGGGAAACTTGCGTGGAGTTCTGCGTTCTGGGCTGTGGCTGACTGTGGGAATTCGGGGAGTGAACCAGTGGATAAGGGCTTTCTTTTCTCGCTCCCTCCTCTCTCCCTTTCTAAAAAAATTGAAAATAAATAAAAAGAAAGTTTCATCATCCCAGAAAGTTCCCTTGTACCGCTTTGCTGTTAACCTCTCCGTTTTTCCCCACTGATCTCTTTTCTTCCCTTAATGTTTTCTCTCTTCCTCAGTGAAAAGGAAATGATGCGCTCTGTAGCCTGTTGGGTCTCTTTTGCTTAACGCATTGCATTTGTGGTTTATCTGTGTGGTTGCACGTGTCAGTAGTTTGTTCCTTTTTTCCCCCGAGTAGTATTCCACTGTATGCATGTGCCCCTTTTTTTTGTCATTTCATTCACAAATTGAAGGATGCTGAGTTGTTAGTTTGGGCAACTATGAAAATAGTCACTATGGATATTTGTAGATAGATTTTTGTGTAAACATTTGTTTTAATTTCTCATGGGTAAATACCTGGGTGTAAGAATGTTGGTTTGTGTGCTAAACCATCTTTAACTTTGAAAGAGGCTGCCAAGCTGCCTTCCAGAGTGAACCATGCTGCATTCCCTCTAGCACTGGATGAGAGAGTTTCAGTTACTTTGCATCCTCACCAGCACTCATTAATTTTTTTTTAAATTCCATCTATTCTAATAGATGTGTAATGGTATACCATCGAAGTTTTGCTTTGCATTTCCCTAAGAACTACAGATTCTGAGTATCTTTCTTGTGCTTATTTGGCATCTGTAGATTCTTTGGTGAAGTGCCTGTTCTGGTCTTTTTTTTGAAATTATTTGAGAGGGAGAGAGAAAATGAGACTTCTCTTCTGCTGGTTCATTCCTCAAAAGCCTAGAAACTGGGAACTCAATGCAGGGCTCCCACGTGGGTGGCAGGGAACCAGTTACTGGAGCTTCCCAGAGTGCATAGTAGCAGGAAGCTGGAATTGGGAGTGGAGCCAAGACTTGAACCCAGGTGCTCTGATATGGGATGTGGGTATCCCAAGCAGTCATAACTGTTGTGTCAATTCCCTGTCTCTATTCAAAACTTCTGATGATTTAAAAAATATTAGATTGTTTTCTACTGCGAAGTTTTGAGAGTTCTTTATATATTCTAGATGTAGGTCTTTTGTTTCAGTGTTTTGTTGTTGTTGTTGGTTTGTTGTTTTTTTTTTTTTTTTTTTGACAGGCAGAGATATAGACAATGAGAGAGAGAGACAGAGAGAAAGGTCTTCCTTCTGCTGGTTCACCCCTTAAATGGTCACTACGGCCGGCATTGCGCCGATCTGAAGCCAGGAGCCAGGTGCTTCCTCCTGGTCTCTCATGCGGGTGCAGGGCCCAAGCACTTGGGCCATCCTCCACTGACCTCCCGGACCACAGCAGAGAACTGGACTGGAAGAGGAAAAACCGGGACTAGAACCTGGTGTCCATATGGGATGCTGGCACCGCAGGCGGAGGATTAACCAAGAGAGCCACGGCACCAGCCCTTGTTCCAGTTTTTACATGAGCTTTTTTATTTTTTTGGTATATATGAAACTTTATCATGTGTTTTAATATAGCTAGCCACCACTATAATCAGAATACAGAACTGCTTCATTAGTAGATGTAGGTCTTTGATCAGATATGTATTTGCAGTCTGTGGAATATCCTTTCATTTTCTTGACAATATCTTTTGAAGAGTAAGCATTTTAATTTTGATGGAGCCTTAGTATGCTTTGGGGGCGGGGTGGGGGGAGTTGTGGCGGGCATTATAGCTGAGCAGGGCAAGCTGCTGCTTGGGATATCCGCATCTCACATTGGGGTGCCTGTGCTTCAGTCCCACCTCTGCTTCCGTCCAGCTTCCTGCTCGTGTGCACCGTGAGAGGCAGAAGATGTTGGCCCAGGTACTTGGATCTCTGAGACCCACATGGGAGACGCAGATGGAGTTCCTGGCTCCTGGCTTTGGCCTGGTCCAGACCTGGCTATTGTGGGCATTTTGGGAGGAAACAGTGGGTAGAAGATCTTTTCTTTCTCTTTCTCTGTCATTCTGCATTTAAAATAAATAATCTTTTTTAAAAATTCTTTTCTGATAGTATTTTATAAATATTTTTGCTTGTCTACAAATTTCTTACTCGTTTTCCCCTTCCCTCAGCCCGTCGCAACCATCATTCTTTCTGACTCTGAGTTTGACTGCTCTAGAGGTGATGTAAGTGGGATCCCGCGGTGTCCGTCCTGTTGTGATTGGCGTATTTCACTCAGCGTGATGTCCTCTCGGTTAATTCACGTTGGAGCCTGTGTCAGAATTTCCTTCCTTTTCAATGCTGAGCAATACTCCGTTGTGTGGGTGTGCTGTGTCTTCTTTATCCATTCATCTGTTGATGATTTGCTTCTACATCTTTGCTATTACGAACAGTGCTGCTATCAGCAAGGCCATGCAGATGTCTCTGAGAGATCCTGCTTCCAGTTCTTTTGGGGGTTGCTGGATCCTGTGGTAATGCTGTGTTTAGTGTTTTGAGGAGCTGTCATTCTGGTTTCCGTGGTGGCTGTACCGGTTTTACATTCCCACCCATTGTGCACCAGGGCTCCAGTTTCCCCACTTGCTCAGCAGCCCTTGTTCTTTTCTGCTCCTTTGATAGGGCCCTCCTAACGGGTGTGAGGTCATACCTCACTGGGGTTTTGATTTGCATTCTCTAATGATTAGCAGAGTGTAGCGTGGTGTCATGTGCTTGTTCTCCATTTGTAGGCTATCTTAGGAGAAATGGCTGTTCAAGTCCTTTGCTCATTTTAAAATCAGGTCTTTTAGGTTTCTATTGTTGAGTTGTAGGAATTAACTGCTTTAAAAAATCATTTTCAACATAAATTGTATGATTGACTTGCAAATCTTAAATTTTGAGCCACTGCCAAATTTTGAATTCCAGGTTTTCATTTAGCAAATAATTTTGTTTTCTGGCATGAGAGCCATTGCCATTTTGGACTCCTCATTTTTTATTTATCTATTTTTTTCCCTTACCAATGCTAGAATTGGCTTCATTTTCTTAAAAGAAGAAAAGATAGGGGCCAGCCCTGTGGCATAGTAGGCTAAGTCTCCACCTACAGTGCCAGCATCCCATATAGGCTCTAGTTCCAGTCCCGAATGCTCCTTCCTATCCAGCTCTCTGTTATGGCCTGGAAAAGCAGGAGAAGATGGCCCAAGTGCTTGGGCCCCTGTACCTGTGTGGGAGACTGGGAGGAAGCTCCTGGCTCCTGGCTTCGGATTGGCCCAGCTTTAGCTGTTGTGGCCCTTGGCCCTGTGAACCCGCAGATGGAAGACCTTTCTCTTTGTCTCTCCCTCTCTCTGTCTGTTACTCTACCTTTCAAATAAGATCTTTTTTAAAAAGTAAAAAATATAAAATTTACATCACAGTCATTTTTTTAAAAAAAGATTTATTTATTTATTTGAAAGGTAGAGTAACAGAGAGAGGGACAGGGAGAGACAAAGATAAGAGCGTCTTCCATCTGCTGGTTTATTCCCTAAATGGGTGAAACAGTCAGAGCTGAGCCATGCAAAAGCCAGGAGCCAGGAACTCCATCTGTGTCTTCTGCCGCGGCAGAAGTCCTTGGGCCATCCTCACTGGTTTCCCAGGTGCGTTAGCAGGAAGCTGGATCAGAAGCAGAGCAGCTGGGTCTCCGATACAGGGTGCCGGTATCTCAAGCAGCAGCTTAGCCTGCTGTGCCACCGTGCTGGCACCTGTCTTAGTCATTTGTAAGTGTACAGTTCAGCTGCATTAAAAGTATATTTGCAATGTTGTGAAACAGAGCTGCTGCTGTTGCTTCTTTTTTTTTTTTTAAGAGAAACCTGATTTTGTTTTGTGTGATTGCCGTACACGCGCTGTTTATCACAGGGTCAGGGAGGTGAAAATGTCCAGGAGTCAGCTGGGCTCACCCACCAGCCCAGGGGCTCCCGCACATCAACACTGTCTGCGGTGGTGCACATGCCTCTCTGAGCATTGCCATTAATGTGCAGACTGTGAGGGCAGGGACTCTGTTTGGGCCTCACAACGAGGAAACAGCAGCCTTCATGATGTCCCAAGGTGTGGCTCTGATCGTCAGGTGGCAGCTGAGGACAGAGGTCAAAGCTGAGATGCCTGGGGACAGCCCAGAGCCCTCTCCTGGGCTGCTCGTCTGCATCAGAACCGCTTTGAGGAGCATGGCGAGAGAATCCTGCAGCGCTGGCATCACTGGCCTTCCTCGGGGGCCTTCGAGCCTGAGGCCACACCAGCATTCTGGGAAGGACACACTATAAGGAGAGCTGAGTTTCGGTAACGAGGCCACGTGAACCACGTGTAGAGTTTGGCCTGACTGGCAAGGCTGGGCAGCTCTTTTCTAACTGCCCCCGGGGGCTGCATAACTCCCCTTGCCCCCCGGCATGGTGAGGGGGATCAAGCCAAGGCTGAAGTCACCGGCGGAGCCGAAGCCAGTGTGGAGGAGGCCAGCTCATCTGGCCCCATCACCCCTCGTCTGTGCTGGTGCTGTTCTGGCCCTTGGCGTGTGGTTTCGGCACGTGGGCCAGCTTTTCATCATGGCACAGTCTCGTCTTTTAAAGGCTGAGTGAGTTCTCCAAGAGGAAACTGAGTAGATTTTCATCGACTGTTGAGGCCCTCTCTTCTGAGTGTCTTATTTTAAGGATAATATGAGAGCAAAGAACTGGAAACTCCAGATGTGTAGGGCAGGGGGAGAGTGTGGGGAGAGGGCAGGGGTGTGTGGGGGTGGGTGGTGGGCCGCGCTGGCCACGGGCAGCCAGGCAGCAATTCACGCAAAGTGGTCCCAGCTGCCTCTGGTTTGCTGGCTAATCCCGGCCCTGCTCCAGCCTGTCATTCAGGCTAAGCTGCTGTCATTAGTGGTTAAACATTGCTGAAAGTGTTCCCTCTCTACCCTGACCACATGCCCTTTTGGAGAAGGGAGGGAGGAGCCAGGGGAGGAAGGGGACCCACCCAGTTGTCTGCCAGGGGCACCAGGAGCCCTTGGGAGGTAGGGCCCTCTGGACAGGGCCGCTGGAAGTAATCGTGGCTTGTCCGAGCCACGCCGCTGTTGGCGTTGAAGCTGTGTTTTCAGTGCAGTGTGCAGCCCTCTCTTGGGGGGCTGTGAGTCCCGGACTGGAGAGGCTTTTTGTCCTAATAAGGGGCTTCTTGGCTGAAGTAAACCTTCTGTGAACCAACCTTATCTCTCGCAAGCGCACGTTCGCCAGCTGCGGAAGACCGCCATGCCGTTTGGAACTGGTCTGTGCCCATTCTGCTTTTGGTGAGGAGGTGTGGTAAAATGCTTAACACCAAGCCTTCTTCCCGCGAAGTGGGGACTTCGAAATGTTTTCTTTGACCTAGGTGTGGTTGACAGCTCTTGATTTATGAAATTAGCTCAGGGAAAAATAGGATGGAAAAAGAGACTCCGAATTGAGTCTTTCTTTCCAGAGCTCAGTTGTAGCCGCTCCGGTTTTAGCTGCCACGCAGCCTGCAGACAGGGAGGCCTGGAGTTTCTGAGGGCCCACCTCCTCCCCGCCCCGCCCCGCCCCACCCCACCCCACTCCACTCCACGCCCCCAAGACAAACTTAAACATAATTGCCAAAAGCTCGAAGGTTGTGTTAGCCCTTACTCAGAAATGTCCAGGTGTTTGGCTTAGCAGTTAAGAAGCCTCGAATCAGGCTACCTGGGTTGGGTTCTAGGCTCTGGCCCCTGACTCTGGCTCCCTGCAGATGCAGACCATGAGGGGCATCCGTGATGGTCCAAATAGCTGGGCTCATCCCACCCACGTGGGAGACCTGGATTGAGTTCCTGGCCACAGCTTGAGTTTGGCCTAGTGCCAGTCATTGTGGCTTTTGAAAGTGAACCAGTGGATGGGAGCTTGCTCTGTTTCTGTCTTTCCCTGTCAACTTAATAAAGTTTTTAAAACAGAAAGTACACAAGCTCCATGAAGGAAACTAGAAAAATCCAAGAGTGCAAGAGGCAAAAACTAAAGCATCTGTATTCCCAACATCCAAAGATAATCATTGTTAACGTTTCGGTTTATGTCTACTCTGTCAGAAAAATCTGTTTCTTGTGCTAGTGAGAGTAGTCAGTAGGGGATGGTTGTACCCTCTCCTCATTCTTGGCTGCACACAGTCTCTAATATGAAGAACTAGGAAATTTCACAGTTTTCTCCTCTTCTTGGGGACCTAAGAAAAACTTAAAATAATTTTTTTTTTTTTTTAAATTTTGTGTGCTGGGCTGGTGGTGTGGTGCAGCAGGTGAAGCCTGCAGTGCTGGCATCCTATATGGGCACCAGGTGGGGCCCAGCTGTTCCATTTCTGGTCCAGCTCTCTGCTGGTGCACCCAGAGAACAGCAGGAGGTGGCGCAGAGTACTTGGACCCACTACCACCCCCGTGAGAGACCTGGATGGAGTTCTGGCCTCCTGGCATCAGCCTGGTCTAGCCCTGGCCATTGCAGCTGTTTTGGGGGTGGACCGGTACATGGAAACTCTCTTTCTCTCACTCTCTCTTTCTAACTCTTTATTTCAAATAAGTAAAAAGAAAAGTTTGTGTGCTTTTTTTCCCCTTACTCAGTAGTATATGGGATATTTGGGGAATGGTGGTTCTGTAGCTCCTTCCAGTGGGGGAACTGTCTGACAGGTTTCAGACTCACCATTGGCCAAGTAGCTGGTCAGAGAACAGCCTAAGAGAACCCAGCTGATGTCCAAGGTTCCCACCCCCATCATGCAGCCCGAGAGCATGGACTCTTAAAATTCAAGTGCCAGCATTTGCATCTTGGTTCTGTTGGTTACTTTCTATAGAACTTCTTGGTATCTGTTTTCTTGCCTGTAATTGGGGACAATGATAGCATAACTTTAGGGTTACTGTGTTAAATGAGATGCTATATACACGGTGGCTGGAAAATGATGCTATAGCTCAATAAATATGATAGTAATTATTATTACTTTAAAAAAATGTAGGGGTTGGCTTGTGGCACAGGAGTTAAGCTGTTGCCTGTGATGCAAGTGTCCCTTATAGGTCTCCACCTCCCTGCTAATGTGCCTGGGAAGGCAGTAGAAGATGCCCGAAGTGTTGGGCCCATGCTGCCCACGTGGGAGACTCAGATGCAGTTCCAGGCTCCTGGCTTCGGCCTGGCCCAGCCCTGGTGGTTGTGGCCATTGGGGAGTGAACCCGTAGATGGAAAATCTCTCTCTCTGTCTCTATGTTTTTCTCTCTATCTTTGCAACTTTGCCTTTCGAATAAATAAATAAATAAGTCTTTAAAAAATATATTTGAGAGACAGAAAGAGAATTGCTATTGCTGGTTCACTCCCCCAGATGCCTACAACCGGAATGGCTGGGCCTGTCTGAAGCTGGGAGCCCAGAACTCATCAGGATTTCCCGTGTACGTGACAGGACCCTAACTAACCCCTTGCACAATCACTGCTGCCACCCAGGGTCGGCCTTAGCAGGAACCTAGACTCAGCCTCTGGAGCCAGAGATGACACAGGCCCTCCCATGTGGGATGCAGACATCGTAACTGCTGGGCCTGCTGCCTGCCTGCCCCTGTTACTACCTTCATTGTTCATGTTGTTCTCTGGGCCTCTGCTCCTCTGCCCTGAGAGGCATGGGCGTGGCCCTTCCCCGACTGGACGGTGCTTAAGCCATCTCAGGGGCAAAGCGGCATGTCGTTACAGAGTGGTCGGATGGCGTCCTTCAGCAAGGCAGCTGAACCAAGGCGGCTCACATGGCTTGCAGCGAGTGAGGGAAGGCAAGCCACAAAAGCGACCCGTGAGCCCGCACTGCCCCTTACCCTGCGTGCTCTGAAGGTGTCAGTGTGGTTTTCTGTGACCAGATGCCACCGTTAGCTTTGTGGTTTAGATCCATTTTGCCTGATGGCCCACTTACTTAGATGGCCTCAGGGCCATCTTTTCCAGGTAGAACAAGGCAGTGTGTGGGTTGACTAGTTGTTTAACGCCCCTTGACTGCTATTTCCAAGGCAGTCCTCTTTGTAGCTGTAGAGAAGATTGATTTGGATAAGTTTTGGGCTCCTTTTGCCTAATAGGAGAATATTTCATCTGTAGCCTGTCCAGTGGTTGTTTATTTCTAACATTTGAGCCCAATAAAAATAATGTGATGGTCACAGGATACTCTGCCAGCTATTTCAGATGTGGGGGCAATTCACTCTGGGTTTGTTTACTCCAAGTGGAAAAGTTTGCCCGAAGTTGCCTTGTGGGCTTTTACCAAGAAGGAAGCTTCCCTGGGTCTCTGCCTGCAGCCAGCTTCTGTTGAGTCAAAACCCGGAGGGGCCAGTAAAGGTCTTGGTTTTAGTAAGTAAGTAGCAAGGGAGTGAGCATGCGACAACTCAGGTAGGACCCACTTCTTCCTCGCTTTCACGGTAACTTATGTCTGTCTGCTTTGCGCTTTGAACCCCCAGGACACACAGACATTCAGGTGGTTCAGCCAGAACAGCCACAGCGCCTGGCGAGCAAAGCCCCAGTACGAGGAACCGGCACCGCCAACCGGTCAAGAACCCAAGCCACGATGGCCTGGCCAATGGCACAGGTGAGTGAGCGCAGAAGGCAGCCTGCGTGGAAGCAGTGGGCTCTGCCTGTCCTAACGTGGACTTGGGACCCTGCCTGCTGTGTCCGGGTGTGGGGCCTGTGAGAGAAGACTCCAGTCCTGAGATGAATTTGAATCCATCAGCTTTTCCATGGGCCCGCCTTCTCTTATCTCTGACTTGTTCTACACGTTACTGTGCTTTGCTAAGAGATTCCTTCGCACAGAAATAAAAGTATTGTTCTACTCATTTCTTATCAACCTTGGGCTTCATTTGGGAGGGACATTGTATTTGCGTGTGACACGTTTTTATTTCCTTAATTTAAGGAGATGTCAGAGTAGAGAAAGAGGACCACGTGTTGTGGCTCCAAGCAGAGCTGGAGTGGAAGGCAGCCCTGTTGTGCCCTGATTACTGCCGGGGAATGTTCCAGAGAGGTCCTCATGGATTAGGGGCTGTTCTGTTCACGTCCACATCAGACTTTCAGCACGTGTCTGCTTCCCTGCAGGTGGGAAGGGAAGGCCTATTTCAAAACAAGTCGTGCTTTGTCTTGCTCTCTCTCTCATCAGGAGTGTCAGGAAGGAAGGAGGAGGCAGGGTGGGCATTCAGCCTGGCAGTCAAGACACCGGCCAGATGCCTGTGTTCTGTATCGGAGTGCCTGGGGTTCCTGCCTGGTTCCGGCTCTCACGTTTCACTTTCCTGCCAGTACAGGGACTAGAGGAGGTGGCAGCAATGGTTCAGGGACTGGGTTCCTGCCACCCACGTGGGAGACCTGGGTTGAGTTCCCAGCTCCTACTTCAGCCTCTCGGGCACTGGGGTAGTAGACCAGCAGATGGGAACCTTTGCTCTCTCTGTCTCTCAAATAAACACATTTTTTAAAAAGTTAAAGGAAAAATAGGAAGTTGGGGGGAGGCATTCATGTTTCTAAATGCCTGAAGGTTGTCCAGCCTGAGTGCCGGCAGGGTGTTCGGTGACTGGTCTGAACTTGGCACAGTTGGGAAGCACGTGGCCCTCCGCCGTGATAGACTGCAGGGAGGGATACGGTGTTGGATAAGGTGTGAGCGAGTCAGTGACACTGACGTGTCTGCAGCAGCAGCTTCCCCACGGGCCTTGTCGTGGCCTTGTCACACTCCATGTGTGACAGACTTACTGAGCAGGGCCATTCGATCTGAGTTGCTTTGTAGTAGCTCCCAGTCCTCTCGCAGCAGTGACTGGGGCTTCCTCTGGCCGATCACGTTGCCAGATCGCCCCGCGACCTGAAGGCATGGCAGGGCTCGCTGTGAGCATGGTTGCTTGACTTCTCCCTGGGGCCAGGGACTGAGCTCACCGCGTCTGGAGGTGTGAGCCGCGGCGTGGCGCTCTCGTCCTCGCGCCTGCCGTCTCAGCCCTCCTGGTGCTCCTGTTCCTGCCACAGAACCCCGTGCTGGAACATCACCTGTGTCTGTGTGAAGGCCGTGGTGAGGTGGTGGCCGTGGCCTGAGTTATAGGAGACCACATGCAGCCTTGTGCACACCGGTACACCGCTAGGCCTGGGTCTCTGGGGGAAACGAGCAGGAGGCCACAGATGGGAGGGCACTGGCTTTGCGGAGCCGGCAGGTTCCCGGGTGCAGTGCACCAGGTGCTGCGCTCTCCCCGGGCGCTGCACAGCTGGGGTAGTGGTTCCCCTCAGCCGGTCCTGCTTTCCCGTAAAACCTGTGCCAGATTGACTTTATTTGGTGACGGCCTTGGAGTCAATATTCTCACCCACTTCAACAGAGCTCTCTTTCCCGACCCCAGCTTTTTAGGTGCCCTTGCTTATTGTCCTCATCTCTGGGAACATTATGTTCCAGCAGACGAGGCAGGGGCCAGTCCTGTGTCTCTAACCCCAGCTGCCTTGGGACGTTTTGTGTGGTCCATCTGAATGCCCAGGCTGTTTGTGAGACCCACCCATGAAGGGCAGGAGTTGCGTTTCAGCCATTTCTGTCCTTTAGCTACGAAGGCCAAGGCCACTGCCTGTGCCCTGCTGCTGCAACGGAGGCTCTGTAATGTCCATGCAATCGGAACAGCAAGGTGTCACCTTCCCTGGGGGGGTGGGGGACGGTGGTGAGGGCATACAGAAGCTGGAGCCGGGACGTGGGGAGAGAGGAGTAGCAAGCCAAGCCCCTTGGGAGAGGCTCCACAGCCAGGGACTTACGAAGAGCAGGCTTTCTGGCTGTGCACTTCAGTTACGCATGAAAAAGGCATTTGGGATAAAACCAGAGCCTAGGGCTGGCCAGGTGGTTTCTTCATGTTGTCCCAACCATAAAGTATCCGTTTTTATAAAATGAGAGTGAATGGCCGCCCGTCTGTCTAAAGCTAGTCTTTCTAAGTTTTAGAAGTGGTGTAATAGAGAAACAGACTAATGGTATAGCACTTCATTGAGACTCGTGTGGAATGATTTACTTTCTCAGTTTTTATTGAAAATGTTACCCCAAAAATTACATCCCTTCCTCCTGTAGATGTGATTTCCATGCACAGGGGCTGGGAGTTAAGGTTGGCCGGCCTCAGATGCTGGCTCCTCACCTGCAGCCCTACCCTTCCCAGCGCCCGAGTTTTGTCATTTACAAAATTAGGGCGAGAATACTCAAAGATGTCTTCCAAAAGTTCGTGGAAAATGCCTAGTAGGAAAAAGTTATGCATGAATTTTACAGTTTTTTGAATCAAAATAAACTTATCTTTTAATTCTATCTTCCACAAACATTTTGAAATTCCCTTGCATACCTCATGAGTTGTAAGGAATAACAAGCATAGCATGTTATATAAAACATGTAGAGTGGTTGGAATGGTGCCTGGCACACAGTTTTGCTTGTCACTTCAGCCAGGTGTAACTGTGGCACGTGGGAAATGTTCTTTTCTCACTTTGTGATTTTTTTCTTCTTCCTGTGTATCTATGCAGTCGTTTTGTTTACTTGTTTTAAGTGGACCTGTTCGTCACAGTTAACATGCTGTGCTTCATTTAATGATTCTTAATTCTTGTGCATTCTCCTGTTGTAAAACAAAATGCTGCTGTAAACACCTTTGCATCCAGCTCTGTTTTTTTGGTATCAAATTCTTGAGTCAAAGGAAATGGATTTTTGCAGTCCAAGACCTGCTGTATGTCTCCAGATCGTCTGGGCGCACTGACCAGTGTCTAAAGCAGTGTGAAACGGACCTGACGTGCTGTGTGGGAGGTTAATTTTTCTTTGTAATTATGTAAATATCGGTCTGTTATTTTTTTGCTAACAGTGTTAAGTGCCACCTCGTGGTTTAAACTCATTGGGTCTCCTCAGTTTCTATGTGTTTCTCTTTTCTTGTGTCTTTTCCCATATGATTATTTGTCCTTTTGAGATTTGGAAGTTTACTTGGGAGATTTATATAAGTTCTTAATATATTCTAGGTACAACTTTTAAAAATTGCAGTAAAGTGCACATCACATTGAATTTGTCATTTATGGCGTTTTTAAGTGTATAGTTAGTGGAGTTCAGTGTGTTCACCACCACTACGCTTTTCCAGAACTGTCCTGGCATCTCAGACTAAAGGTCTGTCCTCATTGAACAGTCATATTTCCCCCTTCTCCCCAGCCCAGATAACCTCTGTTGTACCCTCTGTCTCTGAGAATTTGCGTTTTCTAGGCACTACCTGGGAGGGGTCATCACAAAGGATGTGGAAATGTGTATTCTGAGAGAACTGTGCATGGGCATCAAACTTTTTTTTTTTTTTTTTAATGCCAAATGACCCTGTCTTTTAATTGCATTTGCTGTGAACCCTCGTTCCATTTCCTACTCCCACTGACTATGCATAAGGTTCTGGTTTGCCATATCCTTATTTTCTGTGTTTTTAGTAATAACCATCCTAATGGGTATACAGTTTTATCTATTACAAGTTTTCTCTGTATTTCTCTGGCATTTTATATATATATATTTTTTTATAAATTTTTTTTTTGGGGATAGGCAGAGTGGACAGTGAGAGAGAGAGAGAGAGAAAGGTCTTCCTTTTGCTGTTGGTTCACCCTCCAATGGCCGCTGAGGCCGGTGCACTGCGCTGATCCGAAGCCAGGAGCCAGGTGCCTCTCCTGGTCTCCCATAGGGTGCAGGGCCCAAGCACTTGGGCCATCCTCCACTGCACTCCCGGGCCACAGCAGAGAGCTGGCCTGGAAGAGGGGCAACCGGGACAGAATCTGGCGCCCCAACTGGCACTAGAACCTGGTGTGCCAGTGCCACAGGCGGAGGATTAGCCTATTGAGCCGCAGCACCGGCCGGCATTTTATCTTATTTTTGTGTTTTTAATAGTAACCATCCTGATGGGTATAAAGTTTTATCTGTTACAAGTTTCCCTCTATTTCTCTGCCATTTTTATCTTATTTCTATGACTTTTGTAGAAAAGGAGTTTAAGCGTTTAAAATTTGTTGTGCCTGAGCATTTTTTAAACATGTAATTTCACTTTTTGCTTGTTAAAATGAAGATTCTCTTTAGTCTATAAATGAGAGAAATACTTTTTTCTGTTTCCTTTTACTTTTATTCCTGTGTGATGTTAGCAAAAAAAATGATTCCACTGAGTTAATAGTATGAGGGTTTTTCAAAAAGATCATAGAAAATACATATGGTAAAAAAAACTATGTGTGGATTTTAAAATGTTTTGTGCCAGAATAAGCTTATCTTTTAATTCCATTTCTCATGAAGGTTTTGAAGTACCCTCATACAATATGTATTGTATATACAAATTATATTTATAATGATATGTACATTATGATTCATATGAATGTATATAAAATGAGGTCTAGGCCTATATTAATTTTTCTCTTATATTGGAATCCTTTTATCAGACAGACTAATTTTTTACTATGATTTTAGTGCTTTTCACATATCACTTTCTTATACACAGTGGGAATCTATTTGTTTCTTGTTTTGAAAAGCAAACCTCATAGAATTTTGATTATTGATGTGCTATAGTATTTTTTAAATTAAGGGTTTGAAAGGCAGAGTTACAGAGAGAGCAAAAGAGGGAAAGAAGAGAGAAGAGAGGGGAGAGACAGTATATATATAGAGAGAAATCTTTCATTTGCTGGTTCACTCCCCAGATGGCTGAAATGACCAGGGTCAAAGCCAGGAGCTTGAAATTCCATCTGGGTCTCCTACATGGGTGGCAGGGGCCCAGGCACTTGGGCCATCTTCTGCTGTTTCCCCAGGTGCATTAGCAGGGAGCTGTAATGGAATTGGAGCAGCCAAGGACTCAAACCTGCTTATCTTGCTGTACCACAGTGCTGGCCCCCATGGTGGGTTTTTTTTTTTTTTTTGGACAGGCAGAGTGGACAGTGAGAGAGAGAGACAGAGAGAAAGGTCTTCCTTTGCCGTTGGTTCACCCTCCAATAGCCACCGTGGCCAGTGCGCTGCGGCCAGCGCACTGCGCTGATCCGATGGCAGGAGCCAGGTACTTCTGGTCTCCCATGGGGTGCAGGGCCCAAGCACTTGGGCCATCCTCCACTGCACTCCCTGGCCACAGCAGAGAGCTGGCCTGGAAGAGGGGCAACCGGGACAGAATCCGGCACCCCGACTGGGACTAGAACCCAGTGTGCCGGCGCCGCAGGTGGAGGATTAGCTTAGTGAGCCGCGGCGCCGGCCCCTCCCCCCCCTTTTTTTTTTAATGTCTGAAAGCACTAGTTCTGCTTTACTACTTTTTCCTCTGTGATACTTTGATCATTGATAAATTCTCCCAAAATGCATTTCAGATTTTGACTTCATAGAGTATAAATGAGCATTGTATTATATGTCAGTTAGGGAAGGATTTAACCTTTTCATTAATCAATTATTAAACGAGATGTGGCTTTGTCCATTTGTAAGTTTTTGTTGTTTTGCCTGTGTCATTTAACTGTCCTCTCTACATAAGCTTTACCTGTCCTGTGCCATGCTAGTGATGAGATTGTCGTCTAGGTTGGTTGCTCTGTGAAGAGCTGACCGAGTGACTGCACTGGGAGTGCAGGTGCACGTGTCTCTGGGCACAGAGACCCCGAGCGCTTGTCTTTTCTGTGGGTCCTGTGCTCTGAGCGTGTGTTGGGGATGTTGGCGATCGCCTTCTCTGTGTCCGAGCGTGGGGCCCGCAGGCACCCGTGTGTTTCGCGAGCCTGTGTGCCGCTGCACGCACCTCAACATCGTGGAACACGCGGTGAGCTGGCCACGTGTCCAGGGTGAAGAAGCAGAACTTCCAATTCCCGATCTTGGTTTTGGCTGACTGTGACTAGCGTATGTCTTGGTCCTGAATGAATATGTGATTCATGAGCTTAGAATGTTGAACCAGCAGCATAGAGGGTACCTTGTGAAATAGCCACAGTTGCAGAAACCAGGGGCTGACCAGCTGCCGTTTTACCTACTTACCCTGTTTACCCTTCACACCCAGGTTGTGCAGGAAAGCCATCCTCCTCCACCTAAGGGTGTTCTGGGTGTGAGGACGGTGCTGCTACCTGCGCACCACCTGGCGCGTCTCTGAGTGGTCCCTCTTTGAGTCTCAGTTTTGTTGTGGGAATAAGTGTATCCTCCTCCCAAGGCCATTGGAGGATAAATGAGCTAATAAAAGCGTACAGGCTAAAGGCAATGCAGCAACCTGGATTGAATCTTGGAACAGAAGAAGAACATTAGTGGAAAAGCTGGTGAAATCCAAGTGTAGCTTGGAGTTAAGAGTAATGTGCTAATTAATTGTTTTACCCTGACAAATGTGCCTGGTTATGGAAGATATTAACATTAGGGAAAACTAAGCAAAGGGCATACCATCTTTTCAACTTTTCTATGTGCCTCAGGTTCATCCCCAAAAATACATTTTTAGTGGCAGGTGTTTGGCCTACTTGTTAAGCTGTCCGTCAGGATGCCCACATCCCACAGCAGGTTGAATGGGCTCCATTCCTGGCTCTGGCTTCTGTCTCTAGCTTCCTGCCAGTGTAGACCCTGGGAGGCAATAGGTGGTAACTCAAGTAACTGGGATCCTGCCGCCCTCTTGGAGGGCCTGGTTTGTGTTCCCTTTTTCTGGCTGTGGCCTGGCCCAGCCGCTGTGGTTATGGGTATCTGGGTAGTGAATCAGTGAATGGAAGCTCTTTATTTCCATGTCTCTGTTTTTCAAATAAATAGGTAAACAAACAAGCAAACAATTTCAGAGAGCCTGGGAATTGATGTCGTGGTGCCATGGGTTAGGCCACTGCCCAGGATGCTCAGATCCCATATTGGAATGCCGGGTTTGAGTCCTGGCTACCCTGCTTCCCATCTGTCCTTCCTAGAAGTGCATCCTGGGAGTGAGCAGATGATGGCTCAAACTCTCAGACTCCTGCCACCCGTGTGGGACACCTAAGTGGAGTTTGGGGCTTCTGCCTGGCCCAGCCTGGCTGTTGTGGACATATGGGGCAGTAACCAGAGGATTGATAACTTCTTTCTCTCTCTCTCACTCTCTCACTCACACCCTTGTTCTGCCTTTCAAGTAGATGAACATAAACAAAATTAAAGAAAATTCACAGAAAATTTTTTGAAATATTTATTTATTTGAAAGGCAGAGTTACAGACAGACAGAGGCAGAGAGAGTGAGGTCTTCCATCTACTGGTTCATTTCCCAAATGGCCACAAAGGCTGGAGCTGGGTCGATCTGAAGCCTGGAGCCAGAAGCTTCTTCTGAGTCTCCTACGCAGGTGCAGGGGCCCAAGGACATGGGCCATCTTCTACTGCTTTCCCACTTTCCCAGGCGATAGCAGAGAGCTGGATTGGAAGTGGAGTAGCCAGGACTCGAACTGGCACCCATATGGGATGCTGGCACTGTAGGCTGTGGCTTTGCATACTACACCACAGCGCTGGCCACCACAGAAAATATTTTTTTAAAAGTAATAGAGGGGCTGGCACTGTGGTGCTGAGGGTTAAAGCCCAGCCGTTGCGGCCATCTGGGAGTGGACCAGCGGGTGGAGGACCTCTCTCTCTGTCTCTGCCTCTCTCTGTAACTCTTTCAAATAAACAAAATAAATCTTAAAAAAAAAAAATAGAACCTGTTTTGCAAATACAGTGTTAACACGAATGTGAGGTGATTTTATTTCAAATCTTTCTTGCTAGATTATTAGGTTTATTGAACAAATACATGTCCAGTGTTATTTTGCTAAGCACTCTGGATAATATGAAGAAGTATCAGACAAGGCCTCTGCCCTCTTGTCTCTTTGAGGAAAGCCCAGTGCTGACACGCACATCACAGGGACTGGGGGCTCCGCAGAGAATGATGGCTCTGGGCCGAGCTAGCAGGGTGGGCACCCAGGGAAGAGGCTGACGAGAGCAAAGAGATGGAGAAAAACAAGGATGACAGAGTGGAAGCAGAGGAGAACAAAGGAAAGGAGATTGGCCCTGGCTTTCAACCGTGTGCCTGCCTTTAACCTTGTGATGAGAACATGCTCTGGGACACACGCTGATAGGCAGCTTCATCATTGTGCGGCTGGCACAGGGTGTGCTTACACGAAGACAGCGGTGATGTCAGTAGGCACATCCTCCCGTGGGACTGCTGTGCTGTGCGTAGGCTGTCATTGAAGCAGTGTCTGGTGCATGGCTGTGCACACGGCACACTGAGATCAGAAGAGTAGGGTGTGGCACAGATGCTCGCTGATGCTGGGCTACCTGACTTCCACACGTCTCTGTTTGCCAATCTGAAGTCCAGGAGAGCACAAGACTCACACAAGTGAGCTGCCCTGGTGAGTCAGAAGCTTGCGGCTGGACGTGTGGACAGAGCAGTCTGGGTGGAAGCCCTTCCATCAAGATTGGCAGCCGTGGGGCCGGCACTGTGGCATAGTAGGTTAATCCTCCGCCTGTTGCACTGGTATCTCACATGGGTGCCGGTTTGAGTCCTGGCTGCTTCACTTCCAATGCAGCTCTCTACTATGGCCTGGAAAAGCAGTAGAAGATGGCCCAAGTCCTTGGGCCCTGCACCTGCGTGGGAGACCAGGAAGAAGCTCCTGGGCTCTGGCTTTGGATTAGTGCAGCTCTGGCCATTGCAGCCAAGTGGGGAGTGAACCAGCAGATAGAAGACCTCTCTCCCTCCCTCCCTCTCTCTCTCTCTCTGTGCCTCTCCTCTCTCTGTGTAACTCTGACTTTCAGGTAAATAAATAAATCTTTAAAAAATTAAAAAAAAAGGGGGGGGGGCCGGTACTGTGGCACAGTAGGTTAATCCTCCGCCTGCAGTGCTGGCATCCCACGTGGGCTCCGGTTCTAGTCCCAGCTGCTCCTCTTCCAATCCAGCTCTCTGCTGTGGCCTGGGAAAGCAGTAGAAGATGGCCCAAGTCCTTGGGCCCCTGCACCTATGTGGAAGACTGGGAAGAAGCCCCTGGCTCCTGGCTTCAGATTGGCAAAGCTCCAACTGTTGTGGCCACTGGGGAGTGAACCAACGGACGGAAGACCTTTCTCTCTGTTTCTCCCTCCCTCTGTCTGTAACTCTACCTCTAAAAAAATTTTTTTTAAAGATTTATTTATTTATTTGAGAGGTAGAATTACAGAGAAAAGAGAGAGAGAGGGAGGGAGGGAGGGAGAGGGAGGAACAGAGAGTATCTGCTGGTTCATTCCCCAGATGGCCTCAATGGCTGGGGCTGAGCCAGTCTGAACCAGGAGCTAGGAATTTCCTCTGGGTCACCCATGTAGGTGCCAGAGCCCAAGCACTTGGGCCATCCTCCACTGCTTTCCCAGGCTATAAGCAGAGAGCTGGATCTGAATTGGATCATCTGGGACGTGAACTGACTCCCATATGGGATGCCAGTGCTGCAGATGGATGCTTAGCCCACTATGCCACAGTGCAGGGCCCCCACCCTAGTTATTTTTTAATAGTATTGCATGGATGTTATTAAAACTTCAAAAGCATACAAACTTGAACATATAAAAAATATCTTCTTCTTAGTCCTCTGTGGGGAGCAACTCGGACTAGACTAAGTTACTGGAATTAAGACTTATTCTATGCATCTGCTCTTCCACAATATGGCGCTGGGAGAGGAGTAAACAACTTCTACACAGCTGCCTCCAGTTCGACCAATAACCTGCAGGAGCTGATCCTGCTCCTGATTGGAGGAGAGCAGCGTACTCAGCATGTGGGTAGCAGAGTTGGGATTGGTGGAAGAGGACTATAAAGGAGGAGAGAGACAACATGCACCAGGAACATCTAAGGGGAACATCCGGATAACATCTGAGCAGCCCCCCAGAGAGCCGGCTGGCGGTGTGCCACTCCCCGGCGGAAGTGGGGAAAGTGGCAGGGGGAGCCACCCTTCCATGGAGGTGGAAGGATCGGCAGCCAACCCGGGAAGGACCAGCAGCAAACCCGGGAAGGGCCGAGCAGACAAAAGAACAGCGCAGGGTCCTGTGTCGTTCCTCCGCAATTGGGGGAGCGACAATCCTCCAGTGCAGTTCCCTCTCCAGGGTCAGCATCTCGTATGAGGTATTTCTGGAATATGCAAGAATATGCATGTATATGGTTTGCAAACACACACACAAACACGAGTGATAGCACAACAGACACACTTTCTAACGCTTTCCCAGTTACTAATCATCTTAGAGTTTCTCCAGGGGTCTTGAAGATGACTCGAAGAACTGTGTCTTCCATCTCTTCACCCACGAACCTCAGCCAAATACGGGGACAATTTTTTTTTTATAAAGATCCCTTTATTTATTTGAAAGAGTTACAGAGAGAAAGAGAAAGATAGAGATCTTCCATCTCCTGGTTCACTCCCCAAGTGGCTGCAGTGACCAGGGCTGAACCAGTCCGAAGCCAGGAGCTTCATCCAGGTCTCCCACACGGGTGGCAGGGATCCAAGCACGTGGGCCATCTGCTGCTGCTTTCCCAGGCCATTATCAGGCAGCTGGATCGGAGGTGGAGCAGGAAGGACACAAACCAGCACCCATATTGGATGCCAGCATTGCAGGCGGCAGCTTTACCTGCTATAGCACAACACTGTCCCCTAAGATAGGGGTGATTTTAGTATCAATAAGAACATTAGCATAAGAGATTGAGATTTTAAATGTGTTTAGGGGCATCGTGGAATAACTTGTTGATCCATCACCTGCTGGCATCCCATGTTAGCACTCTTTGGAGTCCTGGCTGTTCCACTTCCAATCCAGCTCTCTGCTAAAGCACCTGGGAAAGTAGTGTAGGATGGCCCAAGTACATGGGCCCCTGCACCCACATGGGAGACCTGGATGAAGCTCCTGGCTCCTAGCTGTGGCCTCACCCAGCTCTCACCCGTGCATCCACTTAAGGAGTAGACCAGTGGATGGAGGATTTCTGTCTGTCCTTCTCTCTGTAACTCTGCCTTTCAAGTAATAAATAAATAGATTTTTAAAAAAATGTTTAGCCGGCGCCGCGGCTCACTAGGCTAATCCTCCGCCTAGCGGCGCCAGCACACCGGGTTCTAGTCCCGGTTGGGGCGCCGGATTCTGTCCCGGTTGCCCCTCTTCCAGGCCAGCTCTCTGCTGTGGCCAGGGAGTTCAGTGGAGGATGGCCCAGGTGCTTGGGCCCTGCACCCCATGGGAGACCAGGAAAAGCACCTGGCTCCTGGCTCCTGCCATCGGATCAGCGCGGTGCACTGGCCGCAGCGCGCCGGCCGCGGCGGCCATTGGAGGGTGAACCAATGGCAAAGGAAGACCTTTCTCTCTGTCTCTCTCTCTCACTGTCCACTCTGCCTGTCAAAAAAAAAAAATAAAAAAAAATAAAAAAAATAAAAAAATGTTTAGAGGCTGGTGTTGTGACCTAGTGGGTAAAGCTGCCACCTGCAGTACCAGCATCCCATATAGGTGCTAGTTCAAGTCCCAGCCACTCTACTTCCAATATAGCTCCTTGAGGGCTGGTGCAGCAGCTCACTAGGCTAATCCTCTGCCTTGCGGCGCCGGCACACCGGTTCTAGTCCCGGTCGGGGTGGCGGATTCTGTCCCGGTTGCCCCTCTTCCAGGCCAGCTTTCTGCTGTGGCCCGGGAGTGCAGTGGAGGATGGCTAAAGTGCTTGGGCCCTACACCCCATGGGATCTACATGCCATCGGATCAGCGCAGGGTGCTGGCTGCAGCGCGCTGGCTGCGGCGGCCATTGGAGGGTGAAACAACGACAAAAAGAAGACCTTTCTCTCTGTCTCTCTCTCTCACTGTCCACTCTGGCTGTCAAAAATAAATAAATAAATAAATAAAGAGAGAGAGAGAGAGAGAGAGAGAGAGAGCGCTCCTGTATGTAGTCTGGGAAAAGCAGCAGAGGAAGGTCTAAGTGCTTGGGCCCTGTACCCATGTTGGAAACCTGGAGAAACTCCTGGTTTCTGGCTTTGATTTGGCCCAGCACTGGCTGTTGTGGCCATCTAGGGAGTGATCCAGCAGATGGATAATGTCTCTCTCTCTCTCTCTGTAACTTTTAAAAAAAAAGTTTAAATCCAGTACCTTATAATGGTTTTTGAATAAAACCAAAAAAACCTTCATTATTCATATTTAGATGATGCAAAGAAATGAATTCCTTATTTTAAAAACAAATAAAGGGAAAGAATCAAGTCTTTCTCCTGCCTTTCCTTCACAAATAGTTCATCACTAAATAGTCCTTCACTAGATAGTTCATCAGGGAGGATTCTGTTTAAAGACTTATTCCAGGTTGATAAATGAAGAAGACATAATAGAATTAGCATGTTGCTATTTTTCAACCTCTAATGAGTTGTTATTTTTTAAAATATATATATATTTAAAATATTTATTTGAAAGAGTTACAGAGAGAGAGAAGGAAAGACAGAGAGAGAGAGGTCTTCAATCCACTGGTTCACTCCCAACTGCTGGAGCTGCGCTGATCTGAAGCCAGGAGCCAGGGGGTTCTTCGGGTCTCACACGTGGGTGCAGGGCCCCAAGGACTTGGCCATCTTCTACTGCTTTCCCAGGCCATAGCAGAGAGCTGGATCAGAAGTGGAGCAGCAGGACTCGAACTGGTGCCCATATGGGATGCGGGTACTGCAGGCAGTAGCTTGACATGCTATGCCACAGCACCAGCCCCTAGTTATTTAGTTATTTAAGTCTTATTTCTAAACTTGTTTATAAAATTGATATCTGCCTATTCGTGTATCAGAACCATACTTTTTTTGGTAGGATTTGTATTTGAAAGGCAGAGTTAGAGAGAGAGAGAGAGAGAGAGAGAGAGAGGTGTCTTCCATCTGCTGGTTCACTCCCCTGATGGCCACAACTGCCAGAGCTGAGCTGATTGAAAGCTATTAGCCAGGAGCTTCTTCTGGGTCTCCCATGTGGGTGCAGGGGTCCTGCTTTCCCAGGCCATAGCCGAGAGCTGGATGGGAAGTGGAACAGCCAGGTTTCAAACCGGCACCCTTATGGGAGACCAGCACTGCAGGTGGAGGTTTTACCCACTACCCCACAGTGGCGGCCCCCAGAGCCACACTGTTTTAATGTAGTTTTGTAATATGTTTTAGTACTTCAGACATACACCTACACACAGCATTCTTCTTGAGAATTGTCATGGCCATTCTTTTATATTTAGTTTTTCTTATAAGTTTTAGAAGGAGTTTATATGGTTTTGGAAAAAAAAAAAAAGTGATGGTATTTTTGGTTTTAATTGAGTAAAATTTCCAGATTTGTATAAAAAAGACTTGCTTTCTGTTGTGTTTTACTAGTTTAACTGGAGTAGGAATGGAGTGTAAAGTCTTGCATTTATGTTGGGTTAAGATTCACTGCAAAACATTTGGTCTTTCATTAAGCAACTGATTTAGCCCATGTGATGGTGTTTTGTATACCAGGGAGAGGGCAAGGGGGTAAATCGTAGATTATCCATAGCATCAGGCTCTGACCCACACTTGGCTTCATATCACGTGAAGGAACCATGGTCTCAGCTCACCAGTGGTCTCACGTTAGCCAGCAGGATCGTGGGACTGCTCAGGCTCATTACGATCTTGGAGTTGCATTGAAGGATGTGCAGAGAGGAGGTAGAGTGTAGTGAGGGAGGCAGACAGGGTGTGCAGTCGGTGCTGTGTGCCCTTGGCAGGTCTTGTAGCCGCTGAGTCCGAGCTTCCTCAACTGTAAAATTCAGAATATCAGTTGTGCTGACCTCTGTGAGTCTTGAGTGAGACAGTTCCAGGTTCTTTGCGCCTTGGCCCGCACGTCCTGTCATGCACGGTGAACTAGTTCTATTTAGTGGCTCCTCTGACTGTGCTTCTGGTGGTGTCTGATTTCTTGTGTCCCGTCCCGGTGTCATCTCTCAGGAGAGGCAGCAGAAGCATCTGCCCAGCAGAGAGCAGCCAGCTGGTGATGAATGTGTGGCCTAGAAACGCTAATCCCAGGCCTGTTGCCGGGAGGAGAGGACATTAATGAGAAACAGTGGCCGGACGCTTACTTGGAATTGCTCTGGGAGTGGAGTGGGGTGGGGGCCTGGGGCCAGCAAGTGCAATTCAGCTTAACAGGAGTGCCACTTGCTGGCAAGTCCCTGTGGCCCACAACCGAAGGATTCTGTGGTGAGCCCTTGGTCAGAAGAAAGGCAGGGGGAGCACACAGAGAACCTCGGCGTCAAGAAGATGAGGCTGTGGGATGACGACGCAGTTTCCTGTGCACTTCCGGTGGAAAGGTGTCGTCACGGTCGCCTGCGTAGGGACTGCTCTGCATGCGGCTTTCCTTTTCCAGGAAGCGCGGTTCTTTGAAACCTCGTGTGATCCTTGAGTGAGAGGATAACGCAGTGCCTTAGGGGCCTTGCAAACCCGAGTGGTCTTCGAAGAAGTAGAGAAGTGGAGACGTAAGGCTATCGCAGAACCTCTGTACCGTGCTTCTGTTTCTTTGTGTGGTGTCACCCTGGGGACGAGTCCTTGAGCTTTGGAGCCCCTTCTTCTTTTTTTTTTTTAAAGATATATTTTATTTATTTGAAATAAATAAATACAGAGAGAGGTAGAGACAGAGAGAGAGAGAGAGAGAGAGAGAGAGAGGTCTTCCAACCATTGGTTCACTCCCCAAATGGCTGCAGTGACCAGAGCTGAGCCAATCTGAAGCCAGGAGCCAGGAGATTCTTCTGGGTCTTAAACGTGGATGCAAAGGCCCAAGGACCTGAGCCATCTACTGCTTTCCCAGGCCATAGAAGAGAGCTAGATCAGAAGTGAAGCAGCCAGGACTCAAACTGGTACCCACATGGGATGCCAGCACTGCAGGTGGCATCCTTACCCACTATGCCATAGCGCTGGCACCTGTTCCATTTTTCTAAGTGCATAAAAATCTGGGAAGGACAGAATCTCTCCTCCCTGTGGACTCAGGACGAGCAGAGCAGGGTCTGATAATTCTCTTTCTTTGGCCCCATTCTTCCTTAATAAAGCCCTAATGCGCCTGTGTATTTTTCTCACTTTGTAAATAGTTTATCACACTTCATGCCATGTTTGGGCCTGTATTTAGAATTCTTCTCTAAGTTAAAGGCAAGAGAACCTGGAAAATTAATTTAATTTAGGCCTGATAGCCAGCCTGTAACCCCTCCTTCCAGTCCACATCTTTGAAAGAGCAAGCGTGGAAGGGGATGTCTTCTTCCTGGTGCCTTTGTAAAGGCAGGTGTGCTTCGTGTCTAGCAGACAGATGGCGGGTTAGACAACAGACCCGGTAATGCTGGCTCTGGCCGTGCTGCATTTATCAACAATATGCTGCCCTGTTAGCTTCATCCTTCCTGTTCCTCTTTCATTGCAGTCAGTGTAACTGCAGTGTGTGGATGATGGCCCAAGTGCTTGGGCCCCTGCCATGCATGTGGAAGACCTGGATGGAGTTTCAGGCTCCTGGCTTCAGCCTGGACCAGCCTGTACCATTGTGGCCGTTTATGCAGTCAACCAGTAAATGGAAGGTTGATCTCTCCTCCCTCCCTCCCTCCTTCCCTCCTTCTCTCTCCCTTTTTCTCTCCCTCTTCTTTTCACTCTCCCTCCCCCCTCTTCTCCTCCCATATAACTCTGCCTTTTAAATAAATAATAAATCTTTTAAAATTTTTTAAATGGAAAAATCTGGCAAGATTATATTAAACAGATAATATTTAATAAATTTATTTCAGATACAGACTCCCTCCTACCCCCTCGCACTTTCCTTTGGACCTGTGTTACTGACTTGCTATTGTTTTTTTAAGATTTATTTATTTTATTTGAAAGGCAGAGTTAGAGAAGGGAGAGAAAGAGAGAGAGAGAGACAGATTTTCCATCTGTTGGTTCACTCCCCAAATGACTGAAACGTCCAGGGCTGGGCCAGGCTGATACCAGGAGCCAGGAGTTCCTGTACTTAAAGCACTTGGGCCATCTTTCCCAGGCATTAGCAGGGAGCTGAATTGGAAGTGGAGCAGCCAGGACACAAACTGGCACCCATATGTAACTCTAGCATCATAGGCAACAGCTTAAACCGCTGTGCCAAAACACCAGCCCCTTGCTATCTTTTTTATTGTTGTTGTTATAATTTATTTCACTTATTTGAAAGGCAGAGTTACAGAAAGAGCAGGAAAGACAGAGGGAGAGAGATCTTCCATCTGCTGGTTTGCTCTCCAAATGGCTGCAACCACTGGGGCTGTGTCAGATGGAAGCCAGGAGCCAGGAGCTTCTTCAGGTCTGATGTGTGTGCAGAGGCCCAAGCGCTTGGGCCATCTTCCAGTGCTGTCCTGGGCACACTAGCAGGGAGCTGGATTGGAAGTGGAGCAGCTGGGACTCGAACTGGCACCCGTAGGAGATGCTGGCATCACAGGTTGCAGTTTTACCAGCTACAGCACAATGCCGGTGCACTTGCTGTCATTTCTAAAGTTCTGTTTTGTAAAACTTTGTGCTGTTGCTGGATGCAGGTAGGTAACCTTTCAGATACTGTGTTAGCACATTAAGTGAAAAGCCTAGGAAGTCTAAACAAAATTCTCATTCTTACTTGATCTCTAAAATATGATTTGTGCATTTTCAGTGAATGACGAGCCCACTGCAGCCACTGATCCCGAAGAACCTGTTGTTGGTGTGACGTCCCCACCTTCTGCAGCCCTGAGTGTGACCCCGAGCCCAAACACCACGTCCCTGCCTGCCCCAGCCACCCCAGCTGAAGGAGAGGAACCCAGTACCTCGGGTACACAGGTGCCAGCAGCTGCGCAGGCCCCCGATGCTCTGCCTGCCGGGTGAGTGGTCTCTGTCCTGCAAGGATGCGTTCCTCCCCCACTGAGGCTCCCTCACTGCGGCCAAAGCATGCTGGTCGTGTACAGCTTGCTGCCAGCAGCGAGGGGTCCCTGGGGAGGCTGCTGTGCACGGAAGCATGGGAGGTGTGGACGAACTGCTTGTTCTGTAGGCATCTGGAAGAGAATCTAGATTGTCAGGGGCAGAATCAGTGTTGCCTTTTACCAAGACTGGAGATGAACAGCTGGACTCAGTGTGGCCTTTGTGGAACAAGGAGCTCCTTTTGCCTTCCTGAATCCTGCCTTGGAGACAGCTTTTCACCCTTGAATTTCACCCGTAGCCTGGGGCGGGTATGACCTACACTGTGGAGGTGCTGTACCTCTGTTAACTCATAGCCGTGGGCTATGAGTTTTCATTTCACGTGGGCTATGTGTTTTCCTTGCTGTCTTTTAGAGGAGAATTAAATCTGATGATAAAGACCTGAGGCCATAAGAAAATGGCCCTCATAAGCCAAAGGGAAGTTCAAGTTCTACCATAGGGTAAGTGGAGATGAAGAGCTGGGAGCTGGAAACCAAGTAGATCTGGGTTTGAATCCCCCTCCAGCCTCTGGGGGATTGGCCCAGTGATTGGTGGAGATAAGAAGTCATCTACATCTCGAAGGAGGTTAAGGAACTTAAGTAGATGGTGGGCGGGAAGCACTCGCTGAATGGTGGGCATTGTGCCTGGGGAGTGACGTTTCTGAAGTGGTTGAGAAGGAGCAGCTGTGCAGGCAGTGGATGCCTCTGCCCTGGGGTGCGAGGTCTTCTCCCAAACTGCTGGTCGCCTTCAGGGCTGGGCCCATTCTCCCGCCTGTTGTCAGTTTGGTACGGAGGAAAGCCAATGTCCACGTTGCTCTGGTCACAGGTGGCCTGGCTGCTGTTGGCTTGGGGGTGGTGTGTGTCACGTGCACCCTTCCAGTTTGTGAACAGCGAGGAAGAGTGTAAGGGCTCTTGCTTGATGTCTGGTGGTCTGGACTGTTCTTGGGCCGCTTCTAAAAACCTGGTGTTTGAAACCAAGGCCTGAGTGATTTTGCCGCAGCGTCGCTGCATCCCTAGCCTTGGCACGCCACCCCCTTCCTGTCTCGTGAAGTCCAATGACCGACACCTGTTGCAGATGATCCTCAAACCTCCAGCCTGGAGAGGACGGGGGCATCGAGGGGCTGCTCCTCTTGGGTGTTCCGGGACGTTCCCGATTGCTTCACAAGATTGTTCACCCGTTGCCTGTGTCTGACAGCTCCCTACACAGGCCTCTCTGCTCTTCTGTGTGTGGTGAGGAAGACAGCGGGACCTTCGTTCAGTTTACGGTTTCTGATCTGCAGGCTGTAATTTGGGGGGATCAGGGCAGAATCATTTTGGCAGAAAGGAGAGAAAATGGCGGCCCAGGTCCCCTGTGAGCTGTTTGTTTTCTTTCCGCTGAGCAAATGCCTGGAAGGCTGGCTGTACTCCTGTGTCAGTCACAGGCAATTAGGGCTAATGGCTCAACATGTCTTTATGCGGGGCGTGTGTGAGGGTTACTGTTCTCTGGGACTGAGCACTTCCTGTTTCCAGGCAGCTGAAAAACTCAAGGCTCTGAAAACCCTCTTTATTCTAATTCTGACGGCTCGAGGTGCCCAGGGACGCCGATTCCCTCCCGCGTCCTGCCAGACTGAAATGCTTGGCCAGGTACAGCTCAAACTGTATCTGCCCTTGGAGCCTTTGGAACGTGACGAGGCCCATGTTAACATGGACCATGGTCCTTGGTCGGAGACCCAGTTTGCCAGCCTACATGGGCTTCCTCGTGCCCATCTCTAAGGTTTCCAGGAGCCCTCAGTGCTTTATGGGCTGTCCTGGGCCTGGAGATCACCCGCTGCCCGACAGGAGATTGCCGCTGGCACTGGTGAGTCTAGTCGTGAGGACAGAAGCTTCCGGCTGGCTTTTCTGCGAGAGAAACCAAAAGGACTCTGTACAGTGACCCGCTTCCCTCTCAGAGACCTGCCGTCCCCACCTCCTTCATCCCTATTTAGTAATCAGGTTAGCAGACCCAGACAAGGCAGATTATTAGATTATTCCTGATGTCTTGGTTTCAGGAGTCAGGGGACCAATGAGAGAATGAAATGTGTCATTCTCATTTGGACGCCAGCAGGGGATGTGCTGCAGCAGGTGGGTTTACCTGCCATCATATAAAGAAATGCCGTGTGGCGCAGCGAGTAAGCCACCGCCTGCAATGTCAGCATGCCATATCGGGGCACTTTTTCTGAGTCCAGCTGCTCCACTTCTGATCCAGTTCCCTGCTCACGTGCCTAGGAAGGTACTGCAAGATGGCCTCAGTACTTGGGTCCCAGATAACCACGTGGGAGACCCAGATGGAGTTGCTGGCTCCTGGCTCTGGCCTGGCCCAGCCCCAGCCTTTGTGGCCATTTGAAGAGTGTATCAGCTGATGGAGGATCTCTTTCTCTGTCACTATGCCTTTCAAATAAAATGGATCTTAAAAAAAAAAAAGAATAATAGGCCAGCACCGCTGCTCACTAGGCTAATCCTCCACCTGCAGCGCGGCACACCGGGTTCTAGTCCCAGTCGGGGTGCCGGATTCTGTCCCAGTTGCTCCTCTTCCAGGCCAGCTCTCTGCTGTGGCCCAGGAGTGCAGTGGAGGATGGTCCAGGTCCTTGGGCCCTGCACCCGCGTGGGAGACCGGGAGAAGCACCTGGCTCCTGGCTTTGGATCAGTGCGGTGCGCCGGCCACTGCGCGTCAGCCGCAGCGGCCATTGGAGGGTGAACCAATGGCAAAGGAAGACCTTTCTCTTTGTCTCTCTCTCACTGTCTACTCTGCCTGTCAAAAACAAAAAACAAACAAAAAACAACAACAACAAAAAAGAATAATAGAAGAGAAATACATCTTTCTGAATTTATTAAATGCCTTTATCTCTTGGGGGAAATCTATCAATGTAGCTTCTACAACAAGCACCTACTAGTACCCAAGTTATACCTTAAAGATTTTGCATGATTCATTCTATCATTAACCAAAATGCTCATTACTGTTTAAGACAAATCAAGTCCAAGGTCGGGGAATGCAAACTGCAGTCCTCAACAAGCAGTGGCCTTTTGCTCGGATGTTGTCAGTGCCTGCTCTGGTCACTCGGGTTCTTCCTGCCTCGTCAGCTTGTTCGTTTCCAAAGCTTCCTTGGGACCTGATGCCAACTTCCGTATCTGACTCTTGAACCCGTTCCTCTTGTGATCCATTGGCTGGACAGCTCTGCCTGGGTCTCTTAACCCAACCTGTCTAAAGCAGAACTCATCATCCTACCTACCCCATCCAGGCTAGAATCTGGTTCCCCTCCTGACGACAGTGCTACCTTTCCCCTGGGTGACTACTCAGTTGTCCACCTTTCACTTTTCCTGATGCCCACCACCTGCAAGTTCTGCCTCTGGCCCTCCAGACCCTGCGTCTCAGCTCCCCACGCTTCTGCTTACAGCTGACCACAGGTGCAGTTCTAATCATGGTTTGTTGAGTGGTTCTCTCCTCTGCTGTTCTGTGAGTACCATAGAGGCAGGGATCATGACTTTCCTACTTGGCACTGTATGCCTAGAACCAGGGCTTTAAAGATTTTATTTATTTGTTTGAGAGGTAGAGATACAGACAGTGAGAGGGAGAGACAAAGATCTTCCTTCCGTTGCTTCACTCCCAAATGGCCGCAACGGCTGGAGCTGCGCCAATCCGAAGCCAGGAGCCAGGAGCTTCCTCCTGGTCTCCCATGCGGATGCAGGGGCCCAAAGACTTGGGCCATCTGCTACTGCTTTCCCAGGCCACAGCAGAGAGCTGGATCGGAAGAGGAGCAGCCAGGACTAGAACCGCCCATATGGGATGCTGGCACCGCAGGCGGAGGATTAACCTACTGAGCCACAGCCGTCGGCCCCCTCCCAGTCTATTTAACCTTTTAAAATAAAGTTCTGAACGTGACCTTTCACCACTTAGAATGCTGCAGTGGCTTCCTCTTGTCCTTAGGGATAACTTCCCAAATCCTTAGTAAAAGTCCCGCATGATATTAGCCCATCTGCCACTCTAGTCTTCAGTGGAAGCCACGTCTGCTTCTCTGAGCTGTAGCTTAACAGCGTTCGTTTGACAAGTGCACCACCCTCTCTCTGGACTGAAGATCCTCCCCGAAGCTAATTACTCTTTCTGAAACCTTCCTCAACCCTCTGTAAGTGAATTCCTATATGTCTTTGAGACTCAGCTTAATCAGTAACTCCCGTGATCCCCGGTGGACAAGGCTAAATGACTGAGTGTGCGTGTGTAACTCTTCTCGTGCTGGTGAATGCTTGTTTCATGTCTCTCTGCCCTCCTGGGCCATAAATGCCAAGATGGCAGGGTGTCTGATACGACGCAGGCCCCTAAGACATACTTGTAATGAATAAATGAGTGAATTTAAATGTCATCATTTTTTTCCATATGGATGCATGAATTTTTTAAAAAGATTTTTATTTATTTATTTGACAAGTAGAGTTGCAGATAGTGAAAGAGAGAGACAGAAAGAAAGGTCTTCCATCTGATGGTTCACTCCCCAGATGGCCGCAACAGCTGGAGCTGCACCAATCCGAAGCCAGGAGCCAGGAGCTTCCTCCTGGTCTCCCACATGTGTGCAGGGGCCCAAGGCCTTGGGCCATCTTCTACTGCTTTCTCAGGCCATAGCAGAGAGCTGGATCAGAAGAGGAGTAGCCGGGACTAGAACCAGTGCCCATATGGGATGCTGGCGCCACAGGCAGGGGATTAACCCACTGTGCCATGGTGCTGGCCCCACATGAATGTATTATGCTTCTTTGCCTCTAAGAAAAAGCAACTATTTACAAGGATGTTGCATTTTCTTCCCAAAGGTGAGAAAGTGGAGGCCTGTGCTATCATTCACTGGGTTGATTGGCTTCAGGTTCATGTATGTGTCTTTTGGAGCAGGTGTTTGGTGCAGCAACACTGCGTGGGGTGGGCTGCATTCCATGTCCGAGTGCCCAGATTCAATTCTAGCTACAATTCCAATTCCAGCTCCCTGCTAGTATGCACCCTGGGAGGCAGCAGGTGATGGTTCAAGTACTTGAGTTCCTGTCACCCGAATGGGAGACCTCGATGAAATTCCTGGCCTCAGCGATTGCAGGCATTTGGGCAGCAGATGGATCTCTCTCTCTCTCTCTCTTCCTCTGTCTTTGCCTTTCAAATTTGAAAAAGAGAGAGGAGAGCTAAAGCAAAATGAAACAAACAAAACCTCTAACTTCAAAATCAAAACACAAACATGCATCTCTGGCGGGTCAGAATGCTGTGAACTGCCTTGCACACAGGCAGATGCTTCCGGGCTGACCTGGCTTGCTTTCTGGTTCCCAGCTGACTGTTTGCAGCTTCATGTTCTCAGCTTCGCCGTCCCCTGTAGGAGCGGTGGCAGCAGGCTCCCCCGGGAACCCCACAGGCATGTTTCCCAGGCTGCTGTGCTGCCTTCCTGATGTTTGTCCTGGGTGAGAGTGCTCAGACACATGTGCGTATTTTAGGGACCAAATACAGTTACAAATACAGTACTTCATGTCCCTTTCTCTCTCTGTCTCTAAAACGTCCTTTCTGTAGCTTTCCATTTAGCTTGAAGGAAACCCCTGGAAGAGTGTGACGTTTTCAGATTGCAAATGTCTGCTCTATAAGGGACGGGTGCTGGAAGGTTCTGGAGGCTCCTGAGACAGTGGTCCAGGCAGGGGACAACTGGAAGTGAGGCTGCTTTTGTCAGCTGGCCTGGCGTCTGGTTTTTATCAGCGCTGAGCCTGCTTGGGGGACCGAGTGCTTATTACCAGACTGTGTGTGTGTGGCTTTGAACAACTGCAAGTGTATCCAGGCTCTGCAGCCTGCTCTGCCCCTCACACACAGAGGCACATTATTTCACCCTGGCAGTGCACACCCCTGCGGTTTCTTACATAAGGGAGGGCGTTGTGTTTGGACGGCCAGCGCAGCTCAGCCGGCCGGCTCAGCGCAGCCCGCCGCTCCACACTGGCGCTTGCTCCCTCAGTCATTGGCTCCCTGTCGTTTCCTGCCTGGGAGTGGGCTACATTGAGGAGGGGCTGTTTTCTGCATCTCTTGGATATGCCACCTCCCCTCTTGTTTCGCCCAGTCGTGGAGACCCGGAGAGACTTTGTCTACGTGGTCCCAGAGACGCTGTCAGTGATGGCAGCCCTGCAGCAGTCCTGTGGTGGTGTTTGTGGAGACCTTGTAGAGAGACGCTGGCACTGGGAGTGTCTCTGCTAAGTTACAAAGCAGCTGCTGCCATCGGATTTCGTTCCAGAGTCACGCTCAGCAATAGGCAAAGAGCGTAGGCCAAGGAGTTCTAACGCAGTGCTTCCCAAGTGATTTGTGAAGACCCAGTCCTTGGTTGTGGCTGTTGTATTTTTAGCTTTGTAATCCGTTACAGATCCTTTTGTTCTGTGCTTTGTTCAGAGGGATGAAACTACTGGTCACATATCTGGATGTTGAAGCAACATCAAAGGGACCAAGTCTCTTTGAGAAACTTCTATACTCTTCTAGTCATGGGGCAGTAACGAGCACTTTGGGCCATGGGCCTCGCTTTGAGTAGTGCCCGATTAAAGGGATTATAGCAGGGCGTGGGGGCCTTCCCCCTAGACTGATTTCGTTCTTGGCTCTGCGACGATTATTAGGTGCTCGAGCCGTGCCAAACAGGATGCATGTCTGGCTCCGCCGCCTCACCTCGGAACAGGCAGCTTATTTCCATGGATTCTCCTGCTGTCAGAGGCTGGGCCGTGACGTATTCTTGCCCTCCCCAGGTGTGTGTCTTCATGCAGAATTACTGATTTTCATTTTCACACACTTCCTCAAGAACTCAACAGCCGGGATTATTGTGTCCGCTTCTGTGTCCCCAGCACGGCACTTGGCCTCTAGAGACGCGCAGTGGGAAGTGTCTGTTGAATGAGAGCTACGTGATCTCACATTCTCAGTAGTCCTTAATGTTTGAGACACTTTGTTCTGTAAATCTTCCTATAAAATCCCACTGATGGGATAGTAGAGAAAAACACAGCGAGAGACAACACCCACCCAGATCTAACTTGTGGCGTTTGGTGTACACCGTGTACCGTGTACCGTGTACCATGTACCGTGTGTGTGTTCTCTTCCTGACTGTCAGTCCTACATAGCTGTGTGTGTGCTAACCGTTTACAATGTATAGGGGGCTGCTGGCTTTCATACGTGGGTTTTTTTGATGTAGGTTTCACAACTCTGTGAGGGAGCTACTTTTATGTTCATCCTGCAAATGCGCAAACCTGAAACAGTTTGCCTGACATCACATACGAGGATATCCACACACAATTCTACCAAAATTTGATCATCTTATCTTATGTGCTTTTAAAGTGTGTTTTGATTCCACGCTACTGCAAGCATGCTGGTGTGAGTGGTGACGAATACAGGAAAGCCGTTCAGGCCTTCATGAGACTGCACTGATGTGCTGGAGGTCTTCCTCTCTCGTTAGCCCCTGGATGAATAGGAGGTGACCAGTACAGTTGGACGTCCTGTGTGTGAACTTCTCTTTGATCCCATTCCCTGAAGACAGAAATCCGTGGCATTTGAGGCACATTTCAACTGCTGTGTGATATTCTGTTGTGTGAGCAGGTGCAAACCTATCGATTCTCTTCTTTCTATGCAAGTATAAACCTTGCTGCAGTGAAGTTTGTAATGGATGCGTTTTTGTGCACCGTTTGCGTCTTTCTGTGTTTCCCCACTGGAGGGGATGAAGAACTTGGGCTCTAGTGACTAACCGTCAAGTTGCTTTCTCAGAGCCCGCGGTCCAGGCACGCCCCTGGGAGCCTGCATCCCTGGTAGATCGGCCAGGCCTTCTCATTCCGACCAGGCCCACGGATGGCAGTGGTGTTTCCTGGTGGTTTTAATTCGAGTTTCCTCAGTTACCCCATGATTGAGCCTCTTTTTGATGTTTGGGTTTGGCTCCTTGGTTTCCTTTTTGCCCGTTTTCCTGCGTGGCTACCCGAGTTATCGTCTTCAACTGCACGGTCCCTGATACGTGCTGGATACAAAATGCTTCGTGATTTGCCTCACAAACATTTTCTCCTCCTCTGTAGCTCTTCTTTTCACTTTGTTCATGTACTTTTGTTATACAGAAGCTTAAATCTCAAAATAGTCAAATTTGGCCGGCGCCGCGGCTCACTAGGCTAATCCTCCGCCTTACGGCGCCGGCACACCGGGTTCTAGTCCTGGTCGGGGCGCAGGATTCTGTCCCGGTTGCCCCTCTTCCAGGCCAGCTCTCTGCTGTGGCCAGGGAGTACAGTGGAGGATGGCCCAAGTGCTTGGGCCCTGCACCCCATGGGAGACCAGGAGAAGTACCTGACTCCTGCCATCGGATCAGCACAGCAGCCATTGGAGGGTGAACCAACGGCAAAGGAAGACCTTTCTCTCTGTCTCTCTCTCTCACTTTCCACTCTGCCTATCAAAACAAAACAAAACAAAAAAAGAAAAACAAAATAGTCAAATTTTTCATGGGCCTTTAGTGTCTTATCTAACATGTTTCCCTACTCTGAAACTGTAATAATTGTACTCACATGCATGCAACCTTACATTTTCATTTTGATATCCATTTTATTCCACTTCAGTATCTTTAAAATCAGGATGTGATTTATTTATTTTTGACAGGCAGAGTTAGTGAGAGAGAGACAGAGAAAAAGGTCTTCCTTTTTTTGTTGTTTCACCCCCGAAATGGCTGCTACAGCCGGCACGTTGTGCCGATCTGAAGCCAGGAGCCAGGTACTTCTCCTGGTCTCCCATGGGGTGCAGGGCCCAAGCACTTGGGCCATCCTCCACTGCACTTGTGGGCCACAGCAGAGAGCTGGCCTGGAAGAGGAGCAACCGGGACAGAATCCGATGCCCCGACTGGGACTAGAACCCGGTGTGCCGGCGCCGCAGGCAGAGGATTAGCCTAGTGAGCCGCGGCGCAGGCCAAGGATGCGATTTATAACCATGAATCTATCATAGCTTATTTGGCAGTCCCTTTTTCTTTCCTAGTGAAACTTTTTTTTTTTTTTTTTTTTTTTTTGACAGGCAGAGTAGACAGTGAGAGAGAGACAGAAAGAAAGGTCTTCCTTTTGCCATTGGTTCACCCTCCAATGGCTGCCACCGCTGGCACGCTGCGGCCAGCGCACCGCGCTGATCCGATGGCAGGAGCCAGGTACTTATCCTGGTCTCCCATGGGGTGCAGGGCCCAAGCACTTGGGCCATCCTCCACTGCCTTCCCGGGCCACAGCAGAGAGCTGGCCTGGAAGAGGGGCAACCGGGACAGAATCCGGAGCCCCGACCGGGCCTAGTGAAACTTTTTTTAAAAAGATTTATTTTATTTATTTGAAAGAGTTGCAGAGAGAGGTAGAGCCAGAGAGAGAGAGGTCTTCCATTCCACTGATTCACTCCCCTAATGACCACAACGGCCAGAGTTGAGCCGATCCGAAGTCAGCAGCCAGGAGCTTCTTCCAGGTGTCCCACGCAGGAGCAGGGGCACAAGGACTTGGGCCAACTTCTGCTTTCCCAGTCCATAGCAGAGAGCTGGATCAGAAGAGGAGCAGCTGGGACTTGAACCGGCTGGGATGCTGGCGCTGCAGACTGGGGCTTTAACCCACTGTGCCACATCGCTGGCCCCTCTTAGTGAAACTTGTAAAAAATCTGTATTTATTTCAAAGATAATATGAGAAAGAGAGAGAGAGAGAAGGAGAGGGAGAGAAAGAGGTCTTCTATCCAATGGTCCAGTGATTCACTCCCCAAAAGACTGCAATGACTGGACTTGGGCCAGGCCTAAGCCAAGAGTCAGGAACTCCATCTGGGTCTCCCAGGTGGGTGGCAGGGGCCCAAGTACTTGGGGCCATCTTCCACTGCCTTCCCAGGCGCATTAGCAGGGAGCTAAATCAGAAGAGGAGCAGCTGGGACTTAAACCGGCACCCATGTGGGATGCTGGCAGTGCAGAGAGTGGCTTAACCTGTTGTACTACAGTGGCAGCTTCCTTAGTGAAATTTTAGATTTACTGAAAAACTGTATAGTTATATAATTTTTAAACAAAATTTTGGTGGTTTTAGGTATGTTATTTATGAACTTTCTTTTCTACCCATTATATTGTAAACAACTGAACAAGTCAGTATTCATTTATGATGTTTTTTTTTAAAGATTTATTTATTTGAAAGTCAGAGTTACAGAGGGGCAGAGGCAGAGAGAGAGAGAGAGAGAGAGAATCTTCCATTTGTTGGTTCACTCCCCAGTTGGCTGCAGCAGCCAGAACTGTGCCAGTCCGAAGCCAGGAGCCAAGATTTTCCTCTGGGTCTCCCACGTGGGTGCAGGGGCCCAGGCACTTGGCCCATATTCTACTGCTTTCCCAGGCCATGGCAGAGCTGGATCAGAAGTGGAGCAGCTGGGACTTGAACTGGCGCCCATATGGAATGCAAGAACTGCAGGCAGCAGCTTTACCTGCTACCCCCTAGCACAGGCCCCTACAATGTTAATTTCAACAGATGACTTTTCATTAAGAATAACATACTCTATTTTATTAGTCCTCCAATTGGGGGCATTTATGTTGTTTCCAGTTTTTCTGTAACTGTTTTAACAGATCTGCTTATACCTAAGGGGTGTTCCTGCAGTAAGGGTTTTGACCAGGTTACCAGATTGTCCTTTGGAAACAGGGTACCCATTTTTGCTCCCACCACCCATTTTTGAGAGTGACCATTTCCCTGCATTGCCAACCTTTTATCTGCAAAAATGTTTTAAAACCATGTTTGCATGTTCCTTTTCCTCCCGTCTTGCCTCCCTGTGAAAGCATGTATTTTGGTATTGCCAGCTTCCATGAAGAGCTCTGGGGACTTTTCCAGGGCAGAGCAAACGGAATGGCTGCAGAGGGAAGGAGAAGAAAACCAGGCTGAATTCTGGAGCCTCTGTAGCTGCTGCTGTGCCCAGAGGCCATAAAGCGCGGGTTGTTGGTGTTATTAAAAGGAGTTTGGTGTGCTTAGATTTAAAGCCTAGTTCAATATTTCAGGAAGGGTTCTTGGGGGAAGGACTGAATTTAACACATTTCCTTCCCAGTTTACAAAGAACCTACTGAAGCAATAAAAACAGTGAGCAGGAGCTGTGTTCCATTGCACTCCGATTTCTGACTCATAAAACAGTCTGAAAACATCCCTGCAGAGGAAGTAAATCTTAGAGCTCACCCCGGAAGAGGCCAGAGCTTGGTGGGAGGGGGACTGGATTCAGAGGCATTTATTATAGGAACATAAAATACAGCAATATGATTTTCATGTCCTTTTTTTCATCTGTGGGGAGTAGAACTTCTGCATAGGAAGCTTTAAGAATACTTGACTGCTTCTAACGTATTCTTGTTGACATTTAGTTTTTGTCTAAGTAAGCAGCAGGGCACGTTTTCTTTAGATTGCGTGAGGGTTTTGGAATGATCTTGTTTTCTGTTGGAGAGAGTGAATTTCAGTTGAGAATCAACTTTTCCAATGCCCAGTGCCCATGCCAATCAGAAATGAACAATGAACATATTAATGAATAATATGATATTTGAGTTTTTGTGTCTTTAAAAATTTTCTTTTAATTTATTTGGAAGGCAGAGTGACAGAGAGAGAGAGAGAGAGAGTGCTCTTCCATCCATGGATGCACCCCGCAAATGTCTGCAACAGCCAGGGAATTCATCATAGAGGGGAGGAAGATACACAGCTAAGCAAAGGGCAGTCAGAGCCCACTGGGGGAGCCAGTGTTGTGGTCAGCTTCCCGGGAAGGCAGTGGATGGTGGTACACGTGTTTGAGCTCCTGCCACCATGTCGGAGACCCAGATGGAGTTTCTGGCTTCTGGCTTCTAGCTTCTGGTTTCTGGCTTCTGGCTTCTGGCTTCTGGCGTTGGCATGGCCTAGCCCTAGCTGTTGCAGGCATTTGGAGAGTTAACCAGTAGATGAAAGATCTTTCTCTCTCTCTCTCTCTCTCTCTCTCTCTCTCTCCTCTCTCCTCTCTTCTCTCTTCTCTCTTCTCTCTGTTGCCCTGCCTTTCAAGTCAATCAATAAATAAGTCTTTATTTAAAAAAAAAAAAAAAAAGAACACACTTTGGAGCGAGGATAATACAGGAACAAGAAAAGTGACTAAGATGGATTGAAATTGGAAAAGGCTTTTCAAGTGCTTTAGAAAACGAAGACCCCATGCCGTCCCCGGCCCAGCTGAATGCTACTCATTGAAGGCCAGGGAGCAATATGTTGGGTAGGGACCTGGTACAAACTCGGTGCTTTGAACACGGTTTCTGAGAGCATCAAAGAAAGCTCTTCAGTGGGAGTGGATGTGACCCACGTGACCAAGATGTGGGGCTGAGACCCATGGGTGGTTTGCTTGTCAGGCCTTTTAATCTCAGTGTGACGAAGATGCTTGTAAGGGACTGAACCTAACCCATGACAGGGCCATGCTGATTAAAAGCCAATGCCAGCATCGCCTTCTTGGCATGGGGAGACCAAACCAAGACAGTCAGAAGGCTTAGTCCCTGTGGGTCAGCAGTTACTGGGGAGAAGTGAGAGACGCATTGAGCAGCTGTGCCACACGAGTGAAGGGGACAGATCTGTGTGAATTGTGAACAGCCATGAGGGTGGGGGAGGGAGGCCAGGTTAGGGATCAGGGAGGACCCGTGTGCACATTGAATCCGAGCAGGAGTCCAGTTTTAAAAGGAAAAACATGGATGTCAAAAAAGATAATGGAAGAAAGGTCTTGTTCCTCCGGCAGCCCTTCTAGCTGAGCCAATTGAGAGAGTTCCCAGAAGGACCTAGAGGTTGGCCAGACAATAACAGCCCCCAAAAGAGAGACTTTGGTTTCCAGGATCAGCTGCGATCAAAGATGGGAGGGGCGCGTCGTGTCTGGGCCTGTGCACTCGGAGGAGCCTCGGAAACCCGAAAAGGAGGAAAGAGGACTCAGCCCCGCTTTCGGCTCTGCAGCACGTGGGAAAACCACTGTGTCCGTGCCAGGCGTTTACTCCGTGCAGTGTGGAGTGTTATCCTGTCTTCAAGTGAAAATATTAGCCAAAGTGGAATAAAGCCAGAGTTCTCCCCTAGTCTCAGATGAAAGATCCAAAGTGGAGACTGCCAATAAAATGAAAATTGTAACAGTTTTTGGAATTTAAAAAAATGTTTTTAGGTTTTTTTTTTTTTTAATTTCTAGTTGCTACACCAGGTGTTCTGTCTCATAATAGGAGCAGCCCACCTGTCTTCCAAACTGTGACTTCGGAAGGAGGAGACTAGAGCTGGGGGGTGGGGGACTTGTGTGCTACACAGCTGCACACGGAGCCCCTGCCCTGCAGGAGTGGAAGGATCTGGCCGAGCTCTTAGGGAGCGCTGGAGCGTAGTCAGCTGCTGAAATCACGCTCGGAGCAAATGTCACGAGAGAGCGGTTGGCGGCGTTGCTTCCAAGTGCTTCCATTTTTCAGTCCTGGCTGTGAAGCCAAGTGCCTTGCTCGTTTCCAGATGCAGATGAATAAAGAGAGCATCTGATTTGCTGCTGTGTTGCAGAGCAGACAGGAGCTGGAGAGCTGGCGTGAAGCCACTGTCTGTTAGTGGCCTTCCTTGCCCAGATGCCACACAGGGATGGCAGCCTCTGGAGCTGGTGGCATCCGCTCTGCTTTGTCTTTAATTCAGAAAGGCATGGCAGGAGGTGGGGGTGGGGAGAAGATCTTTAACTTCCCCCAGTGTACATTTTCTTTTCTTTTTTTAAAGATACATTTATTTATTTGAAAGTCATGGTTACACAGGGAGAAGAGGAGAGGGAGAGGGAGAGAGAGAGAGAGAGAGAGGTCTTCTATCCACTGGTTTACTGCCCAGTTGGCCACAATGGCCGGAGCTGTGCCAATCCAAAGCCAGGAGCCAGGAGCTGCTTCTGGGTCTCTCATGGGAGTGCAGGGGCCCAAGGACTTGGGCCATCTTCTACAGCTTCCCAGGCCATAGCAGAGAGCTGGACAGGAAGTGGAGCAGCCAGGACTCAAACTGGTGCCCACAAGAGATGCACTGCAGGCGGCGGCTTTACTCTATATGCCACAGTGCCAATCCCCCATTGTACATTTTGATCTGGCCTCTGAATACGGAAGATTCTACCCTGTTAACAGGATATGGAATGAAGTTTGAAGATCTTCCTTTTGCCATGTGGTAGGAGGAAGGGACCGAGGCGTTGGAGTCAATCCCCAGGATTCTGTGCAGTCAGAAACTTGAGCAAGAACACCTAGGAAGGCCGGCGCCGTGGCTCACTAGGCTAATCCTCCGCCTTGCGGCGCCGGCACACCGGGTTCTAGTCCCGGTCGGGGCGCAGGATTCTGTCCCAGTTGTCCCTCTTCCAGGCCAGCTCTCTGCTGTGGCCAGGGAGTGCAGTGGAGGATGGCCCAAGTGCTTGGGCCCTGCACCTCATGGGAGACCAGGAGAAGTACCTGGCTCCTGCCTTCGGATCAGCGCGGTGCACCGGCCACAGCGGCCATTGGAGGGTGAACCAATGGCAAAGGAAGACCTTTCTCTCTGTCTCTCTCTCTCACTGTCCACTCTGCCTGTCCAAAACAAAACAAAACAAAACAAAACAAAACACCTAGGAGAGCAAACGTTCCCAGGCGTCTTCTGTGGTATTTGGGTTATTAAGTAAGCACGTGGGACGTTGTAAGCCTGAGACTGTGCTTGAAGCTCCTGACCTAGCAAACGGCAACTTAACTTCGTTTATGAACCCACTGCAGCCTAACTTAGTGTGTCTTTTGGTAAGAGGCAGCCAATTTCAGCCAGTTACAGGCAGCCAGCTAATGCGCCCTTGCCCAGATGAAGCTGGGGCATCGCCGTCACACAGGTGGCTTCTCTGTCTGCCTCCTGTGTTTGGCCCTGTCAGAGCCTGCTGCTCCTGCCGCTGAGCAGAGCACTCTGAGCCTGTCTTGTTTTGGGTGCTCCCCAATTCATGAATTGTTCTTTGATCAAGCAATCTGTGAAATGTAATTTGTCTAAATTTTTTTTCTTTTTAACATCAGCATTTTGTCTTTCAACACAGTGGACTCCTTTTAGGGGCTGTGTGTGCAGCCACCAGGGCTGGCCCTCCCCAAGGTGTAGGAGGGGCAGCTTCTTCTGGTAGATGGAATCTGAACAGAGGAACAGAGGGTTGGGATTAAGGTAGAGCCTAGAAATGCACACACTCATACCCGCAGCTGTCTGGATCCTACAGGGCTCCTTCATCGATGCCAGTGCGAGGGAAACCTGGTGGCTGTGAGGTTGGGAAGGGGACTATACCTTGTTTTCCGTTTAATGGGGTCCCTACAAATTCCAGTTCACCTTCCTTTTCCTCTGTTTCTTCCTTTCCGGAAGACATTCTAGAAGTCCTAGGTTTCAGGGGCAGAGTGGAGTTGGAATCCCACATAAGAGTTATTATGCTTCCCTGGGCCTCAGTTGCTCAATGATGTTGGCCTTCCCTCCCTAAAGGATAGAAGCAAGGATTGTGTGAGGTAAGGGCCGGTGCTGTGGCACAGTAGGTTAAAGCCCTGGATACAGCACTGGCATCCTGTGTGGGCCCTGGTTCAAGTCCTGGCTGCTCCACTTCCAATTCAGTTCCCTGCTAATGTACCTGGGAAAGCAGCAGAAGGTGGTCCAAGTCTCTGGGCCCTTGTACCCATGTGGGAGGCCTGGAAGAAGCTCCTGACTTCTGATTGTGGCCATTGGGGGGGGTGAAACAGCAGATAGAAGACCCCTCTCTTGCTCTCTCTCTCTCTCTCTTTGTACCTCTCCCTGTAATTCTTCTTTCAAATAAATCAAATAAACCTTAAAAAATATATATATATCGTATTAGCTCTTAGCTCATCGCGGTTTCTCAGTGGGTGATGGCGCCTCTTCTTTCCCTTCCTTTACTTAAAAACCTCCCATGTCTCTGCTTCTGACCGAGCTTCCAAGGACCTGGCCCCTGCAGCGTGCTGCGGAGACACCCCAGTTTCAATGGAAATGGTGTGGAATACAGCAGAGTACACGTACCAGGCTTCAGAACAGACGTTAGGCCATTCATTTCTGTGCAGTCGGCTCTGCGTTTAGTGCCACGCTATGCAAAACCACGCAGTAGAAGCCACAAAGCTTATGGGGGAAAATGGGCTGAGGCCATTACACTTGAGAAGCTTTTCAGCCACATGTTAAAAAAAAAAAAAAAGCGCTTAATAACAACAGGAGCACAGTTTTACGCATGTTAAATGAGTAAGGAACCAATGACGCTACAGGAAATACGGTATTTTCCCTTGAGGAAAGCTGAAGTTGGCCGTGGAAGCAGGTGTCAGGAGGGCTGCGGCTCGTTGCCGTGCTGTGAGGGGGTGCAAGGAGGGCTGTCTGAGGCAGACAGGAGCTGAGCACCAGATGTGCCTGGTGTGGTGTGTAACGCGTGGTAAACTGAGCCAGCTCGTGCCTGTGCGAAGTTCTCTGCGACCGGGTTTAGCTAGGGAATGTTTGCTGTGTTCACCTAGTGTTTCTCGTGAGAAACCCTGCATATGCAGACGGGAACTTTACATTACACTCACGATGGAACAAATGCGTGTCTTCCAAACAAGCATTACCGCAGAGCCCGCTCTACTAGCTGTCCGGGAAAGGCCGCCTTCCCCAGGCAGTGCCCAAAAGTAGAAGTAGACCGTTTTCATCTTTTTTAAAGTGGTAAGTCCTATAAATAGCATTTTGCATCCTTTATAAAAAGGTTACTATATTCTGGGTAAGCGGAACTGTCGTCAGATGCTGTGTGCATGATGGGTGTGGGGGATAGGTGGTCCTGGTCTGTGTTTGTGCTGGTCCTGCTCCTGGGTTCTCTCTGAGTCACCTGCTACCTGTCAGCACAGCTGAGCCCCTCTTATTAGCACCCTGAGCCTACCTTAACTTGCATGGAGCCTCACTGGTAGAGCAGTCAGTATGTAAGACTTCCTGTGTTTCTTGACTCACTCAGACCTCTGGTAAAGACCCCTTGTAAAATGAATCCTGTTTTCAGAAGTGAACTTGACCACAAATATATGTGATGCCAGGAGAATGGGAGCAGTCACGTGCATTGTGACTTTAACAGGCTACGCAGGCTATAGAAGTAGGAGGGTCCATACATTTTTGGAGGAATCCTTACAACTCAGAAATTACCTACTTAGTTTTGTTATAAGTGACTTTTGGAAGGAAAAAATCCTCAGCTTCCATCACATTCCTAAAGAGACCTTTGATTCTGAAACAGCCAAGGAATGATGACTTAGAAAAATCCATGAACTGGCTGGCGCCACGGCTCAATAGGCTAATCCTCCACCTGCAGTGCCGGCACACGGGGTTCTAGTCCCGGTCAAGGTGCCGGATTCTGTCCCAGTTGCCCCTCTTCCAGGCCAGCTCTCTGCTGTGGCCCGGGAAGGCAGTGGAGGATGGCCCAAGTCCTTGGGCCTTGCACCGGCATGGGAGACCAGGAGAAGTACCTGGCTCCTGGCTTCAGATCAGCGCAGTGCGCCGGCCGCAGCGCGCTGGCCGCAGCGGCCATTGGTGGGTGAACCAATGGCAAAGGAAGACCTTTCTCTCTCTTTCTCTCTCTCACTGTCCACTCTGCCTGTCCAAAAAAAAAAAAAAAATCCATGGACCGTAGATTCACATTGATCGTTTAGGGGAATTCAGAGTGAGCCGTGGTGTGTTCTCCTCGCACGTTGATTCCGTGGAGCGCCAGCACTGGGTGGCCTAGCCTCTGGATGGCTCTTGGCAGTCTTCTTTGCTGTTTCTTCTACATTGGTCACGTCACTGATAAGAACTTCCTGTCTGACAGGGGCTGATGCATTCCAACTGTGTATTTCATGCTACCCTTGACTTTGCTTTTCAGGTGGGAGCAGCGAGAGCTGCCCAACGGGCGTGTCTATTATGTTGACCACAATACCAAGACTACCACCTGGGAGCGGCCTCTTCCTCCAGGGTAAGGCGTGAACCGACAAGTCCCCAGGCTGGTGTTCCTGCCACTGCCATCCGGTTTTTTTTTTTTTTTTTTTTTTTTTGCCTCACTCTTTCTTGTTCCATTCTCCTCCAGTCCAGTCCACTCCACTCCACCCCATTCCTTTCCTTAGTCTTCCTCTTCTACGTTTTCTCCTCTCGCCCCACATGCACTGTGTTGGCCATGGGCTTTGTTAGGTGATGCTCAGAAGTAGCGTAGGTGTTGGATCCTGGAGGAAGGAGGGCTGGGGTAGCCTCCCAAGCCTTTGGCGTCTCTGTGCCCTCAGTCATACGTGTGCACAGAGATGTCCCCGACAGGACCATGTGTCTGGTTCCTTTCTTCGGGATAGCAGAGTCCAGTGATACTTATCCTGGATCACTTGGTTGCTTGTCCCATCCAGTTACCTTAGTGCCGCTCTCCTGTCTGGGGTAGACTTGACCTTTTAGGGAATGAGGAGGCTGAGATAGAAAGGGTGCTGTTGGGCACAGGGTTCACGGTGCCCTGTGCCCAACCTGCTCCTCCAGGCAGAGTGCATCTCGTCCCGCCGAGCTTGGTGAGAACACGGCTGAGGGCTCCAAAACCAGGGGGAGCGTGTCCAGGTCCATGGGGAGGGAGGGGTTGAGTCCCTGTCTGCCAGGGGCGGGAAGTTCTCTCCACGGGGGTCTCGCGATGGGAACTTTGAAAAGGGAAGGTATTCCGCTCACGGAAAGGGTCTGCCCCAGTGAGGCAGCCAGGGAGGGCTCCTGCGTCAACCCTTCCCCTCCTAAGCTTGGGGGGGGGGGGCATGGCAGAGGTGGGGAGCAGGGAGAGCCCTGGGCTTGGTTTGCTTCAGCTGTCAGGCGTGTGCCAGGCAAACCCCGCCTCAGCCCCTGGCCCTGCAAGTTTCCACCGATGGCTGCTGTTAGCTCAGTTTTCCAGTAGAATGGCTGCCTTTTCCTCTCATTCTTCCCCTTCTGGGAAGGAAGCTCAGAATCTGCCTTCACTGGTGCACACTCTGTTTCTGTTTTCTCTTGAAGTCAGATGAACTTACCAGAGTCACACTGACTTTGGCTTAATTTAATTTTTAAAAAGTTAGACGTTTTATTATGGAAATGGAAAATTTCAAATGTGTACAAAGTAGAGGGACCAGGCAGACAAACCCCCACAGGGTCCACAGGCAGACAAGCCCCTACAGGGTCCCCACTCAGCTTCACTAATTATCAAGCCATGACTAGTTTTGTTTGACCTATACCTGGGACCACTGTAAACCTCTGCGGACAAAGTCTGGCCCTCCGCTGGTTTTTCAGATAAAGTTGTATTGGGGTGGAGCCACACTTGCTTCTTTACTTATTGTCTGTGGCTGCTTTTGTGCTTCAGTGACACAGTTGAATTATTGCAACAGAGGACTGTGTGGGCCACAAGGCCTGAAATAGTTTTACTCTGTGGCCTGTGATAGAAAAATCTGCCAGTTCCTGTTCTGTAATCCCCCCTCTTCTTTCCCCTAACCCTCATCTGAATCATTTGGAGTCAGTCTTAACCATCATATCGTTTATCCACATTTCAGTATGTGTTTCTGGGGCGGGGTGGGGGGATGGGGAAGAGTGCTTATTGCAAGTGAAACCACAATGTCATTGATGTATTTCCTCCACACCGTCATAGACCCAGTCAATATTCAAATTTCTTGAAATGTGTAACAGTTTACACCTTGACTTTACCAGTCCGTGTTGCACACTTGTGCTTTGTGTATTTACAATGTGTGACTGTAAATGTGGCAGAACCTCTAAGTGTGCTGCTGCTGCTGGCCCTGAACCTCCTGGTCTGTGTGGTCCTTGACCTGGTGAGCATTTGGGTGGGATGTAAGTAAAAATATTCAATGGTGTCTCATTATTTTTAATTTAAAAATGATTTATTACTTGTTTATTTGAAAGGCAGAGGGAGGGGGAAGAGAGAGAGATGGAGAACGAGAAGGATCTTCCTTCCACTGGTTTGCTCCCCAAGTAGCCGCAAAGGCCAGGGCTGGACCAGGCCGAAGCCAGAAGCCTGGAGCATCCTCCAAGCCTCCCACATGGGTGCTGCAGCCCACTGGACTTGGGCCATCTTTTACTGCTTTCAGAGGTGCATTAGCGGGGAGTTGGATTGAAGGTGAAGCAGCTGGGACTCAAACTGGTGCTGGTATGGGATACTGGTATCGCCGGTGGTACCTTAACCTGATTGGCCACGTGGCGGTCCCTCAGTGGTGTCTATCGCCGGTGGTACCTTAACCTGATTGGCCACATGGCGGTCCCTCAGTGGTGTCTCGTGAGGGAGGAAGGGGGTTTACTCTTTGAGTTCCTAGGTTGATAGTACAGTATATTTTTTCATTTCCAGAAAAGTTATATTGTAGCCCAGGGTGTGAGTCTGCTTTTTATTCCACATGGAGTAAAAACTCGGGAGTTCTCCCTGAGTTTTAGACCAAGCACATTGAGCCTCTTCTGCTGCGTGTGGGAACCCAGCGAGAACAGAATGAGCGCTTAGACCTGTCACTAGTTATTGGGAGACGTCCTACCCAGGGAGGTCCTGACTGTGGTAGAGCAGTGGAGCCTCTGTCTCAGCAGACTTGGTCAGTGCGGAGCAAGGCCTGAGGCACGGGGCTCCCTTTGTGACGGCCACCCCTTCAGCAGGCCCATGGGGTCCCATGGGGTCCTGGTTGAGGACTGGTCGTTTTATGCAGGAGCAAAGAATACTGGGCCTGATAGCTAAGGTTGCACGCGGTCATTTGCTCATCAGTCACTGAGCGTTCCTCGGATCCGAGTGGTCATAGTAGAGCAGTGGGGTTGGGGATGGATCACATTCTGGCATCAAAAGCTAGACTTAAATACGGACAGCCAGACACGTGTTCACTGGAGGCACCAGCATGCGTAAGGGAGCGTAAGCCACATGTAGGGCATGATGCACGGGGCAGTTTTGCTGGAGCAGTCGGTCTGTTAAACAAAGATGCTCCAAGTGTCCCCAGGGATGCCCTCGGGTTTGGTAAGATGCAACAGCTGCCTGGGCCTGCAGCTGCAGGTCTGTGTTTTATGCTGTGAGTCTGCATTAGGTTTCATCTGAAATAAAAGGTGAGGTCATGCTCCTTGAAAGTTGGAAATCCACCACAGCTGAGGAGTTGCTAAATATGCAGAGTGAACATGTGTATGTTTGCATTCTAACTGAAAACACCAAAATGGCGGTAAAGGAGTGAGAAAAGCAGACATCCTCAACGACACAGGCGTGGAAGAGGAGAAGCACTGATCACAGTTCAGCTGTTGACAGATAAATGAAGGAGCTCAGGAAGCTGAAGCCCAAGCTTGCCGCGTGTGGTACCCACGAGGAAGCCGGCCAGTTTGCACCCCATGCAGCCTGGGAAGGCCTCAGCAAAGGGAGGCACCAAAGAGGGGTGTGGAGTAGATTAAAGGCAAAAGAGAAGGTGAACATTTTTGCGGAAGATAGGTAGTTTCCAGGTTGTCAGCTGTTACCCCATTCCTCTGACACATGTGCACACACATGCACACACAGGGCTATGTGATGGATGCTGACCCTGGGAGCAGGACCAGCCTTGGATCATAAGCCATAGCTGAAGGCACAGATGAGCTCCTAAAAAAGGCTTAGACCCAGCTAAAGACTTGGGGGTGATATATATATATTTTTTTGCCTGGGGAAAGTGATCAGTTGAAGGAAATAGAGTTGTGATATTTGGAGACCTTCAGTGAAACAGTTGAGTCTCTGCTGGGTCGCTCCACACTGGGAGTGGGCAGCAGACAGCCCCTCCTCCCCTGCCCCGGGCCGGGCACACAGCACTTCCCATCAGCATGTTTCTGACTCACTTTTATTTATTTATTCAATAGCTCACTTTTTATTTATTTTTAAAACCTTGATATATTCAAAAGGCAGAGTTACAAAGGAAGGGAAGGAGAGAGGAGAGAGAGGGAAAGAGAGAGATCGATCTTCCATCCATTGGGTCACTCAAATAAGTAAATAAATAAATTCTTTAAAAAAAGGAAAAAAACAGACATTGTCCATCCACTGGTTCACCTCCCAGTGCCCACAACAGCCTGGGCTGGGCCAAGCCAGAGCCAGGAGTCTGGCACTCCATCCAAGTCTTCCATGTGGGTGGCAGGGACCCAGACTTGGGCCATCATCTGGTGCCTTCCCAAGCACATTAACAAGAAGCTGGATTAGAAGCAGGGGAGCCAGGATGGTATCCCAGGCAATCCAGTATGGGAGGTTGGTGTCCCAAGAGGCAGCTTAACCTGCGCCACAACACAGCGACAGGACCTGTGGGTTCAGTCTAAAGGGCCATTTATTGGCTGGATCGGAGGGGGAGATTATTTCAGGGCAGGTTGCAGTAGGCCCGTGGCGAAGTGCTTTAGATTTGGGCACAGAAATGGAAAGTCAAGGGCAAGGAGTCAACAGAAGAAGCCCTTGGGCCATATGACTGGCTGACCTCGATGGGGATGGTGATGGTGCAGTTGCATCCCATAAGGGAGCTGGCAGTGAAGGTTGTGAAGGTTGTGAAGGGAAGATTGGCAGGCAGAACCCGGACAGGTGTGGAGGCTGGCAGTGTGGCTCGGGAACTGCTTCAGGGAAGGCCATTTTTAGGGAGGCCATAGGTTTTAACAGACCTTTGAAGAGGTAGCAGAAAAAGTCGGTGAGGAGGCTCATGGAGGGAAACGCCAGGCTGAGGCACAGCCGTCACGTGAGTGAGATGAGAATCCAGAGGCAATGAACGTGGGTAGGGGGGAGGCCTTCCAGCACTGAGGGCACACAGTGTAACAGTACTGGGCCCCCTTTGCTTGGGTCAGCCCTGCCTTCTGTGGTTGCAGTCTCGTTCTTTGTTTTCTTTACTCTGCCAACCACAAAGTAGAACATTTGAGACAGATACGAGATTTGAAAGGATGATACAAGGAATCCCTTGGAACTCTCCTCCGGCCCTAATAATCAGTAGCATTGTGTTTCATCTGTCCTCCTACTTCTCAGTAGGGGCTGCTGAATTTCATAGCAAATCCCATATTGTTTGCCCCATAAATGCATCGCATATGTATCTAACAGGTGAGAATAAAAACAAAAACAAAAGCACAAAAACGGGGCAGGCATTTGGCACAGCCATTCAGGTGCTGTTTGGGATGCCCACATCCCCTGGAAGGGTGCCTGGTTTGAGTCCTGACTCCACTGTCCATTGCAGCTTCCTGCTAGCGCACATCCTGAGGCGTACACTGCTGGCTTCCGTCTGGCCCAGCCCTGGCTGCGGCAGTCGATTGGAGGGTGTACCAGTGTATGGAAGACCAATCAGTTGATCTCTCTCTCTGCCTTTCAAATAAATAAAATAAAAATTTAAAAATAGCAACACTATTATCCCACCCAACACAACATTTCCTAAGTCATACCATATTCAACCCCTATTCCAAGGTCCTCAGTTGTCCTAAATATATGTTTTTATGCCTGATTTGTTTGAATCAAATTCAAATCCAAGGTCAACACTTTACTTTTGGCTGATAAGCAGGGTCTTTGGAAAGTTCCTGGGCAATGTGATTAAGAAAAAGCTTTACAAGGATTTCAAAATTGTTTTGTATCAAAATGTGTCTTCTAACTCCATGAACTTTTTGAAGAACCTGTGTAAGTCTTCCAAGTCCCTCTTATGTTTAATTTCTTATTTTTTTCTTATTTTATTTGGTGAAGAACCTAGGCATTTGTCCTGTAGAATTTCTTTTATTTTGAATGTGGCTGATTGTGTCCCTGTGGTGTGATGTCACACTTTCCTCTATCCCTTGTCTTTCCTGTAAACTGGTAGATAATGGAGGCTGGGTTATATCCAAGTTGATTTTTAACCTTGTATAGTTTACACACATTGGGGTGCACACTTCTCAGGGATAGTCTGCTTAGTTGTTTTTTATTATTATTATTATTATTATTATTAATTTTAAAGATTTATTTCATTTATTTGAAAGGCAGGGTGACAGAGAGAGGGAGAGTCGAAAGAGATCTTCCATCTGCTGGTTCACTCCTCAAATGGCCAAAATGGCTGTGGCTAGTCCAGGCTGAAGCCAGTAACCTGAAACTCTGTCCTGGTCTCCCCCATGGGTGCACTTGGGCCATCCTCCACTGCTTTCTCAGGTGCATTAGCAGGAAGCTGGATCAGAAGTGAAGTAGCTAGCACTTGGCCTGGTTCTCTGGTATGGGATGCTGACATTGCAAGCAGCAGAGTCACCTGCTGCACCAGAACAGGGGCTCAGTCTGCTTAGTTTTGAAAAGTGCGTATGGAGATTAGAAAACTTCCATCACCCTAGAAAGTTCTTTGCTTTTTTGATCACTTCTGTGTGGGGATTAAGGTTTGCCTAAGCCCCGAAGCGGCTTCTTCTTTTCTGCTGTCGCTGCACCTGGCCCACGGGTGTTTTAGGACCTGCTCTGGAAAGTTTGCAGTGGGGAGAGTCCTGCTTTTGTCTGAACCACTCCTCCTCTTACAGCCATGCAGTGTGTTTTTGTTGGCACTTTGTATCGGGGTAGTTCCGGTTGCAACTAACAAAAATTGTTACCCAACTTGGCTTAAATAGTGAAGGGAATTTATTGGCTCATGTGAGTGAAAATTCTAGATATGAATCCTGAGTTCAAGTAAAGCTGGGTTCAGTGGCTTAACAGTGTCAGCAGGCAGCTGGTTTTTCCCCTGTTGTTCTGCTCTGCCACACCGTGGGTCCAGAGCGATAGCCGCGGGCTCCCGGGACTGTGTCTTTCTCAAGCACCTTCAGCAGGGATGAGAAGCTCTGTTTTCTCATCTTTCCTAGAACTCCGTGCCAGAATCCTGAGGCCGCCCTCATTGGCCCAGTGTCGGCTGCGTGCCTGCGCCTGGGTTAATGAGCCTTGCTTGCAGCTCTAGGAGTGGGAACAGCAGCAGCTTCCCCGGAACCACGAGTCCCACGAATGGAAATCAGGAGCTGGTAGCAGGGAAGGCTTGGTTACCGCGGAGGCAACCACAGTCTGCCCTAATCATGGAAGCCCCAGAAGCTTCTGTGATTGGGGTGTATCTGGCTGAGCCTCCCAGAGCAGCCAAGTCCCTGGCCAGACACCACAGTTTGGCCCCCTCCCAGCCCCTCCTTATTAGCCAGCCTGAGATTTTTCTAGAATTTGGGGAGAGGCACAGTGGGCATCCAGGTCACCATATTAATTCTGAACTTTGTGTTTCCAGCTGGGAAAAACGCACAGACCCCCGAGGCAGGTTTTACTACGTGGATCACAACACACGGACCACCACGTGGCAGCGCCCCACAGCAGAGTATGTGCGGAGCTACGAGCAGTGGCAGTCTCAGCGCAGTCAGCTCCAGGGGGCCATGCAGCACTTCAGCCAAAGATTCCTCTACCAGGTGAGCGCCGGGCCTGCCAGGAAGGAGGCGGTGTGCGGAGCAGGGAGATGGGTGGATGCAGACGTCAGTGCCCTGACCCTGGAGATTTTACTCTTCCCAGTGAAATTCCTCCAGTGTTTGCAACTTGGTGACTCCATGTGCAGCCTCTGCGTGTGAGAAATCAGTGGGTTGGCAATGGAACTCATTCTTTTCTTCCAACACTGGCTCCCCTCCCTCTGTCCCTCCCTCCTTCCCTTTCTCTTTTATTTTCCCTCCCTCCCTCCCTCCTTCCCTCCCTCCCTCTCTTGCTTTCTTCCCTCCCTCCCTCCCTCTATTTGAAAGAGTTACATAGAGAGGGGGAGACAGAAGGAGATATCTTCTGTCTGCTGGTTTACTGCCCAGACGGCCGCAATACCCAGGGCTGGGCCAGGCTGAAGCCAGGAACCAAAAGCTTCATCTGGGTCTCACACATGGGTGGCAGGGGCCCAAGCGCTTGGGCCATCTTTCTCTACTTTTCCAGGTGCATTAGCAGTGAGCTGGATTGGAAATGGGGCATCCAGGACAGGAATTGGCACCCAAATGGGATGTTGGCATCACAGGTGGCAGCTTTAACCTGCTGTGCCACAACAACAGCCCCACAGTGGCTCACTTTTTTGTCCCCTCCACTTGAGTCCATCCTCGCTGACTTGAAACCTGAAGGTTAGTTTTGGTGTTTCCCTTGAGTCTCACCTTTCCAATTCAGTGCAGTCGCCCACATCTTTCTTCTCTTGCCATTGCTGCTACTGGTTTTTTTTTTTTTTTTTTTTTTTTAAGATCTGTCTTACCTGACAGGTTCTTAAAGTTGGAGGATCTCTAAAGCTGCATCTTGATCAGGAGTTGACCCATGACAACCTGTGGGCCAAAGTGGACCACTGCCTGATTTTGTCAGTAAAGTTTTACTGAAACACAGGCATGCCTGGTAGTTTAGGTATTGACTGTGAGTGCCTTCATGCTGCCACAGTAGAGGTGAGTGCTCACAACAGAGATCGTATGGCCTGCAAAGGCTACAATATTTCCTGTCTGACCCTGCATAGATAAAGCTAACCCTGGTCCAACTCAGCCTCCTCCTGTCTGATCTTGACTTTGCCCTGCCCCTCTCACCTGAGTGGTTGTGGCAGTTGCCGCGATTCCCTTTCTTCCAACCTGCACTGTGGTTCCCAGCACAGAGGCCTTCAGGTGTGAACTGTCATTGCCTCATCCTGCTGGCTTGAAACCACCCGTGGTGGTTACCTGCAGAGTAACATTCAAACTTTGTGCTCTAGGATTGAGGGACCTCTGGTCCCAAGCTCACTCAGTCTCCCATCCTGTATCCCTTCAGGATCCCTGCCAACCCCGCTTCCTCGAGTATTCCTCTGGTTTTAGTCTCCTCCAGCGCCTTGGAGCTGGGCAGAGCACCTTGCATGGCCCCTTTGGGGCTCTGATCGCTTTTTCTCAGAGCAGCTAGAGCAGGAAGGTTGGGACCTGCAGTGCAGCCAGCACAGGAGGGAGTGGTGTGCTACAGTAAGGCCATGTTTTGGGGGAAGTGTTTTGAGCTGGACTGTGATTTTTAGTCACCTTGTATAACGTTGTTTCCATGAAGTTAGCTTTAACCCCAAAACCCACTTCTAAGTTGGATACCACCCTGGCTGCAGGCTCAGAAAATCTTTACGTCCGTTTAATTGAGTAGCATTCATTCTCACTGTTGGCTCTTTTCTTCACTCATGCAAAGCAGAAGCCGCATCATCAGCCATGGCCATTGTAACGTCTCCCTTAGCTAGCGCATCCGTCTTCTGTCTCTGGGGCTGACCGCTCGTCACAAAGTGAGGAAGTAGAGGAGGACCCCGGGTTTCTTGGAATGGATGAGCAGGAACTGTGGTGGTGTTTAGCACGTGAAGTTGGCTTCAGCGTCAGCTGCCATGTCCTTCCACAGCCATGCCCCTGTGGTCTTGTCCGGTGCGGCATCGTGTGTGTTCTCACACCAGGCTTCTCAGCCCACAGGCCTGGCACACTGTTCTGGCATGTCTCAGAAGTGAGCAGGATACAGTCATTGTCACAAAGATTGTTATCCTCCTGCTGGGCCTCAAAGACTGCCTGCTGTTTTCTGGGGCGGCCATGGCTGCAAACCTGCAAAAGTCTGGGGTGTCTTTCTTCTTTGATCTGTCTGTCCTTGGGCTTAGAGCACACACTTTAGGAGTTCACAGTGTTGTCTTCTTGATTATCCAACTTCTCTAACTTAAAAAAAAAAAAAGAAAAGAAAAATCCAGGGATGGCCCACATCCCCTATCAGAGTGCCAGTTCAAGTCCCGGTTGCTCTGTTTCCCATCCAGATCCCTGCTGACGTGCCTGGGAGGGAACAGAAAGATGGGCCCACATGGGAAACCTGGATGGAATTCCTGCTCCTGGCTCCTACCTGGTCCAGCCTTTGTTGTGGGCATTTGGGAAGTGAACCAGCAGATGGAAGATCACTGTCTTGCCTTCTCTCTCTGTCCCTCTGCCTCTGAAATAAATAGTAAACAAATCTTTTAAAAAACAATCCTCCAAAGCAACCTGTTTTTCTCCTCTACTGTGCACCAAGCTGATTCTGTTGGCTGCCTGAGATCTTTGCTGTGAGAGAAGGGAAGATTGGCGGATTCGGGCTCCCACGTATGCTTTGGGCTTTTGCAGTGGCGTTTCTTGCTGGCCTCTCTCCTGTTAGCATCGTCATTCCAGGCTCATGGAGGTAGAACTTGGATTTGGAAGGTTCCCTAGAAGTCAAACTTGAACACTAAAAACGTTTTCCTTGTGAGTTCTGTAAGGGGGTTCTGCATGGAGGGGATGCTTATCGTTCCTCCACCAAACAAGACTCACATTAAAAAATTGGAAAAATGGGTAGGACCCTTTTTTTTTTTTTTTTTTCGGTCTGTCTTCAATGTCGCTCTGTTGATTTTCCCCCCCGCTTCGGGTTTGGTTTCCCTCTGTTTGCTGTGGTGCCATGTCCTGGTTACAAGTAAGAAGGGTTGCTTTCATGGAGCTATTTTGGGGTTTGGCTTTGGCCCAGGGTTGATTCGGAAGACTTAAGAGCCCATACCCTACTAGCGGCTCCCTCCTCCTCTCGCTGTGTTCAACTGAGACCTTGTTCTTCTCTGCACTACGGAGAACATGAAATCCAGGGTGGGATGGAAACCCAGGGGACCCGGAGTGCAGCCTCCTGCTACCCCTCCCGCCGGCGGCCACTGCACACCTTTTCCAGTTTCTCTCAGTCGTTCCACTGGTCCCTGACGTGGTTTGCTTCCCCTGCGCCCTGCTGTGCTGTCGCTAGCGATCACCCCCGGGTTTCTGGCTGTTTGCTTCACCCTTGCTTTTTCCTTTTGCCCTCTGTTTCGTGTTCCTGCCACGGTTCGCTGAAGACGCCCGGCACAGTACTGCAGCTCGTGTCGTCGGGACAGGGCCTGTCTGGTGGCCTGCGATTCCGCGGCACCTCTCCCCCACATCCCCACTTTGTCCCTCCCCTAACTAGAGGGGGGAGCCAGGGCCGCAGGACTGAAGCCCACGCACCGTGTTGAGCTCCTGCCCTGGGGACTCCGTGTAGGGTTACCCAGAAACACATAGTTGTCTCGTGTTCTGCAGGAGCCCCTGGGGCCGGCCGAGCCTCAAGCAGCTGGGTTTTGTTCTGGGCCCCTCAGGTGCCTCCTGGAACACACGGCGCCCACCTTCCGCGCTGCAGCCTCTGTGCCCTTCCCAGAACCTTTGGTGCCCTCAGCTGTATTTGCTAGACATTCTTTATTTCTGAGTTTGTGTCTTAAAATATTGCTGGAACGTTGTGCTTAGTCCCCGAGGGACTTGAACTACATGAGCGCTCTGGCTCCTGGCCTGCACCCCACTCCCCGGCCCGGGGACGCTACCAGGGCAGTGACTGAGTAGAACTCCTCTCGGTTCCAGTCCTCGAGGGTACACCTCGTCTCTGCGCTGCCTGACTCCGGGAGTCTCTCGGCCACAGTTCCCCCTTCCCTTGTCTGATGCCCTTGTGCCTGGGCTCCACGCAGGCCCTAGGCAAGGGGTTTCATCCAGGGCAAGGGTGGTAGAAGAGAGGAGAGGTTGGTCAGCTCATTGGGGATGCGGGGTTGGGGGCTTTTGGTTTTCTTGCCACGAAGTATAGCTTTTATGTTTTGTTTCTCCCTAGCTTCTGTTCACTTCCATCCTTCTGGCTTTTTTGTTTTTCTTTTCTTGCTTATTTTTCAACGTAGGGACAAAATAGCCAAGTGCTTCACTTTAACCTTGATAAGAAGTAAATCCTTGCAAGTGTCGGTGTCTGTTGATTCTCATTTTGTGTGCTTCATGTGTTGTCTTTGATCATCTATATTTGGTTCCACTCCTTTTCTATCTGCCTCCTTCTTTCTCCCCTTGTTACAGTTTTGATGGGGGCAGAGTTTTGCCAGAATGAGATTTGGAGGATGCCAAGGAAATTAAAAAAAAAAAATGCTTTAATGGAAGAGAGCCGGGGCTGGTGTTGTACCATGGTGTGTTATCCCCTGTGGGCACCAGTGCCATACCTGACTGCTGCGCTTCAGATCCAGCTCCCTGCTAATGCACCTGGAAAATCAGCAGAAGATGGCCCAAGTGCTTGGGCCCTGCCACCTGTACAGGAGACCCAGATGGAGTTCTGAGTTCCTGCCTTCAGTTTGGCCTGGCCCAGCCCTGGCTATTGCAGCCATCTGGGGAATGAACCAGCAGATGGACAATCTCTGTGTCTCTGTCTGTGTGTAACTCTACCTTTGAAATAAATAAATATTAAAAAAAAAAGAAGAAAGCCAACATTGTGTGTAGTTTCAAATGTTAAAGAAAAATTCAAGGATTATAGGGCTTATAAATATTTTTAGTTCCTAGTTCAAAGATGGTCATGGCGGCAGTCCTTTTGGTCTGTTGATTTGTAGAGTTTGACCAAGACGATTGTAAACCCACTGACGCCCATCACAGCCCCTGAATGCTTGATAGATTATCTGTTTATTCCAGAAAGAAGAAAAAAAGACTGAAAGATGGGGCGGGTGCCGTGGCTCACTTGGTTAATCCTCCACCTGTGGCGCTGGCATCCCATATGGGTGCCGGGTTCTAGTCCCAGTTGCTCCTCTTCCAGTCCAGCTCTCTGCTGTGGCCTGGGAAGGCAGTGGAGGATGGCCCAAGTGCTTGGGCCCCTGCACCCACGTGGGAGACCAGGAGGAAGCACCTGGCTCCTGGCTTCAGATCGGCGCAGCACCGGCCATAGCGGCCATTTGGGGGATGAACCAATGGAAAGGAAGACCTTTCTCTCTGTCTCTCTCTCTCACTGTCCACTCTGCCTGTCAAAAAAAAAAAAAAAAGAAAGAAAATTCCCTTTGCAACACTGGCATCCCAAGTCAGAGCTTGTCCTGGCTGCTTTGCTTCCAATCCAGCTCCCTGCTGATGTGCCTGGGAAAGCAGCAGATGATGACCCAAGAACTTGGGCTGCCGCCATCCACATGCAAGACCTGGACGGGGTTCCAGGCTTTTAATTTTGGCCTGACCCCGTCCTGGAGGCTGCAGCCATTTGGCGAATGAACCAGTAGAGGAAAGGTCTCTTGTCTATCTCTGTCTCTCTCTTTCTCCCTCTATAACTCTGCCTTTCAAATAGATACATAAATACGTCTTTAAGAAAAAAATAACCTTGTGCACAGTTCTCTTTTCCAAGGTCAATTGCTGTAGCTCAATCCTTACCTACTACATTCTCTTTGGCTTCATTATTTTAAAATACGCGTGTGTTTGTGTCCCTTTATTTGCTTCTGGTGCTAGTGTTTTTGTAGCTATAGTTGGCATAGATTAGCTACACAACAAAGGTGGAGGAATCTGTCCACGCACACGCACACGCACACGTACACGCACACAGACTGCTGTGAATCGGGGGGGCCTTTAGCAGGAAGAATCAGACAGACCTGCCTGGCGATGGAGACACCAAGCCCATCCTTGAGATGAACGGTAACGTACCCTGACTAGAGGCCGGGTCTCCACCTTGGTGCCGCTGCATTAGGTGTGGCAGGAGGCGCTGGGCTCAAAGGGGGCTCTGTGCCCTCCCCGAGCCTGGGGTTCCAAGACTTAACCGTCTTTGTTGGCACTGGTGTGGAAGAGGAGCCTGTGTTGCCACCTTGGAGAGAAAGTTTCTCTGTCCTTCCAGTTGGGGGTGGAGGGAGGCTGTGGTGGGGGGGTGGGGGGGTCCCTGGCAGTTGGGCTCCACCAGTGTTTGCTCAAGCCTAAACTGAGCTCCATTCACGCGCCTGCCCGTGTGTGGCTCCGGCACCCTCAGGCGGGGCCGGCCCAGCAGCCTCAAGTCTGCATTTAAAACTTGATCCCCTAATATGATGATTAAATTTTAGTAAGTGAAATAAAAATGCTTCAGGAAAAAAAAAAAAAGCCACCAGCCCGGGAACGAATGAAGGAGCAGAACAATGCTTGTTTTATGGAGGCCGCGGTTTCTGACAGCAGCCCCTTCCCCGCAGGCTGCGAGAGCGCTCTGTCCCCTGCAGCCCTTCCCCTGGGACCCAGCGGCAGAATTAGGCTGCAGGGGGATTCTAGTGTAAACAGTGACCCTGGCGTCCTGTAGCCTGTCCCCCCCTTCTTTCTCCTTCTCCCCTTCTCTCTCGCCACCCAGCCCCCAGCCCCACCTCCCCAGACGGGCAAACAGAGAACACTGAGCGACTTCAGGTTCAGGCGAGGGGGGGAGAATAAAGGTGCTTTGTGCAGGGGAAGGCAAACAGGCATGGGGGAGGTGAGGGGCCCGGGGCATGAATGTGCCCTCAGTCCGGGTGGGTGCTGCACAGGAGGGAGGGAGGAGGCCGGCCCCCGCCAGGAAGCTCTGGGCGTGGGCCGGGCTTGTGGGAATGATTTCATTGGAAAGGCCTGCGATATTTTCCCCCTCCCGTGTGTGGTTCTTGGAGAAAGTTGGAGGTGGTGGTGATTTCAGTCGCCTTGGCCGCGCGAGCAGGAGCTGAGCAGAGGCCCTCAGCTGCTGGCTGCGTAGCCCTGCTCCCGAGCCCGGCCGCCATGCCTGGGCCGGCTGCTGCCTCAGCTGCCCGGGCCCACCGTCCTGCACAGACCTCTTTCTCCCGCTTGCTCCGCCCTTCCCCAGACACGTCCGGGCCCTCTGTGCACAGGTTCCTATTTGGGTTTTCTACCTTTTTTTTTTTTTTTTAACAAGACTTTTGTGAGGAGCAGATGCCACCTACGGCCTGCTGCACCCCCCACAAAGCACTAACGTGGAAACGCGTAGTTGGTGTTTTTATTTTTATCCATTTATTTTTAACCAGTGGCTTTTTTTAACCTCTGTGTTCTGCTGTTTCTTGTGTTTAGTCTTCAAGCGCTTCGATTGACCATGATCCCCTGGGCCCCCTCCCTCCTGGCTGGGGTAAGTACGGAGCTCAGTGCCTGGACGCTGGCCGCCACTCTGGCCTCTTCTCCCGCGTGGCTCCCTCCCTCCCTCCCGTGCCTCGCTTGCCCGTTCGCTTCTCTGCAGCCCACTCTAGGGATGCACAGCCAGGGCGGCGGCCCGTGGTGGACCTGGGAGGCTGCGATGGAAATTGAGCTCCCCCAGGCCACCGTGGCGTTTACCTGGCACAGCTGTAGGAGAGTGAACCCAAGACGGGCGCACCCGACCTGCTGTGGGGCCGCGCGCCAGGCTCTTGAGTTTCAAGGTGTCTACTCAGTAATCCGTCCTGTCACTCAGAGATTTTGACTCTGATTCCCAAACGGGTTTGTTTCGGCTGGGACCGTACGGTTGGCAGGAGCTACCCTAATAACCCTTGTTTGCAGCTGAGATGTCGGAGGGCTGCAGCTCGCTTTGAGTAGCGGAAGCCTTTTTGTCTGTGGCACGCAGTGAAGAGGCCGCAGGGAAGCAGATGAGGGAGCAGAACCCTCTGAAAGTGCACCACTGCGAGTTGCGGTGCCAGGCCGGGGGCTCCTGCCGCTGCGGCCACCTCTTAGAGTCCCGGTCCCAGGTGCCTAGGTGCCACCCGCCCACGGTGCTTGAAGGGGCTGGCACTCGTGACTCAGGAGAGATCGTGGTCTTTATGGCTGTCCTGAGAAGAGGCGGCGTGTACGCGGGGGCCATCAGAGGTGGTGAGACGTGGCACAGCCTGCAGCTCTGAGCCGGGCCGGGATTTTGTTGTTGTTCAATCTTGCAAGAGCCCCTGGGAGCCAGAGGGCAGTTTTCAAAGGACTCAGCATGTGCTGGGTTTGATTTATTGGTTGGGCCAGGAGAAGACAGGAGACGTTGGCTTGCTGGTGTTCATAGGCGGCATGAGCCTAGCTGGAGCATCTCTGAGCAGCAGAGGTGGGGAAGTGTGTGAGCTGAGGATGGATTGACGGGCACAGCCTGGGGAAGCACGCGATCTCGGAGCAGAAGCCGCTGCTCCCGGTAGGAACTGAAGACGTTGTGTCAGCCCCCGTGGACCTGCTGGGTGTCAGGTGGTGAATTGCCACTGCATTCCAAAGTGCTCAAGGGACCTTCTTGTTCTTCCAGTGCAAAATATCAGCTCTTGAGGCTTCTACACGCTTCTGGACTTCTGTCTAGGGAATCCCTATGCACATAGTTGGCCTTGCCTGGCTTCTCGGGCCCACAAGAGCCCGTAGGTACCTTGGAGATTAGTAGTAAGTCAGATGTAAAAGGGTAAACACTTGGGATCGCTACCTAAACCAGCCATGGGGAAAGCGTGCCGGGTTAAACAAGAATCCGTTATGCCATTTGGTAGTCGGTGACCTAAAACTGGGGGACTGGAGTTTGTTTCTGATTCTGTAGAAGCAGGTAGTGTAGCCCGGTCAAGTGAGTTTATTTCGGTGCCAGTTCTGAACGATGGTCACCAAGTGAGAGCCACTAAAGAGTCTGGAAAACAACTCCCAGATGCTCAGAGGGAAAATATTTGAGATGAGAATAGGGAAGCCATAAGCCGAATCACTGCTGTTTGCCAGCGATCGGAAAAGACCCATAAGACTGTACTGGTGCACAGCCGGGAAACAGAACTCTTTGCCCAAAGGCCGGGGGCTTTCCTCTGTGTTGCTTCCCCAGGGCTGTGGGGGAGGCCGCCTCCCCAGGGATGGGAAAGGACGAGCAGGAAGGGCAGCGGGGCCAAAGGAGCCGGCACTGGTGGCGAGCATGCTGTCGGTCTGCCGGCGTTCCTCCGGCACTCAGCTCCTGGGACCCATGGTTGTCCCAGGCACTGCCGTGGGAGCTGGGATGCCTCAGGTTTAGATCCGTCTGCTGCTGCTCGCTCGTGGCTAAATCCGCCCCGGCCCGCCTGCTCCTGAAAGTGAGGTTGAGCTCGGCACTCTCTGGAGACTGCCCCAGCTCCCGCAGGCAGCTCTGTGGGCCAGGAGAGGTGTCATGGCAGCATTTGTGCAGTGCCAGGAAAACGGCCCAGGGCTTGGACAGCCGGGCCAGACCCCCGCTAGGCTCCACTCAGTCCTCAGCAGAGCGGCCCTAGGGCGTACAGTTCGGAGCAGGGGCTCCCGGGCGGGCAGGACCCTCTCGGGCAGCTTCCCCTGCAGGTCAGTTGCACGCCGCCTCGGCAGCTCTGCCGCAGCTCCCTGCACCTCCTGTGCTTCCTTGCCTGTTTTTATTTTTATGTTACTTGTTTTTCCAGCTTTATTAGAGTGTGATTGATAAATAGTGCTTGTGCTTGGGACATTCTAGTTGAGTAGGAGAGAGCAGATAAGGCAAAGAGGGATCAGCCCTTGGCTTGGCGCTGGGACCATTGCAGCCCGATTCTTGAGTGGGGGCTGCTGGTCCCCCGCGTGTGCCCCTTAGCTTCTGGGGAGGGAGGATTGTCCGACTTCTTCCCTCGCGTTTCACTGTGAAAGGGGCAGAACCATCCACATCCCTTGTTTTCAGGATGGAAACAGATTTGAAACCCAGGACTTTCCTGGAAAGGTGACCACCTTTGGGTCTGGGGCCTTGGCCCCTCGTTTTCTCTCCCACTTGCCTGGAGTGGATGGATTACCCGCCTGCGCCAGCCTCGGGGTGGGGCAGGGCCTGGGGCTGAGGGCGTCCCTGCTGCCACAGCTGGATGCAATTATGCCTGGATTCAGCCGGCTGCCCCCTCTGTGTCGCCACACCGCCCCCCTTCCTCTGACAAAGCAAACAACCAGAGAGGTGCGGGATTCTTCCCCTTGCAGTGTGTGTGTCCGTGCCCCTGCCCCAACCCCAACCAGGGAAGGACCATTCTGTGCTGTCTCCCAGTGGCCGGGTCCGCTTCTCCAGCAGGCTGGTGTCGGACAGGAAAGCAGACGCAGCACCCAGGAGCCGGGGCTGCGGGATGGCCCCAGCTCAAGCTGCTGGATTTTAATTGTTCCCTCTCTTTTCTTCTCCCATGGCAGAGAAGAGACAGGACAATGGCCGGGTGTATTACGTGAACCATAATACACGCACGACCCAGTGGGAAGACCCTCGGACCCAGGGGTAAGGGTTTTGGGAGTGAAGGGGGCTGGGCTGGGCCTGTGTGCAGCTCCAGCATTGGCCAAGTGGCCTTGGACCACTTTGTCCTGCAGGGCTCCTGCTGGGGACCTTTAGCCACACACATCTCCCCATCTAGTGTCAGCCTCTGAGAGCTTGGAAGTGGTCCCTGAAGTAGACCTTTCCGCTGGCGGTTGTCGCTGGTCTGTATGCCGCTGGTACTGGCTGCTGAGAACTTGATCACAAAGAGGTTGTGGGTACGTCCATCCAGCACTGCCAACGTGCAGGGCCTGGGCACTCAGCCACCGCCGTCCACCCGGGGCTGGATTTTTGGCCTTGGGATAGAAGATGGCTTCTTTACACCCATGACTTGGATCATGCCAAGTGCATATCCTAAATCCCCCTTGTACCCCCAAGGGCTGTGTAGCACTGGGTGAAAGCAGAGACAAAGCAGCACTTGGGAGACCCCGGCCTCCTGTGCACTGGGGCCCGGAATGCGGGGCCTGGCCTTCACCCCGTCCCTCCTGTTTGCAGGATGATCCAGGAGCCGGCACTGCCGCCGGGCTGGGAGATGAAGTATACCAGCGAGGGCGTGCGGTACTTCGTGGACCACAACACCCGCACCACCACCTTTAAGGATCCTCGGCCAGGGTTTGAGTCGGGGTAAGGATGTCAGGACGCCCAGCAGTGTCCCGTCAACGCGGGCTCCGGGAGGCCCACTGCTGGACGGAGTGGGGACCCCTAGACGTGCTCTGCTGCTTACTGCCCCCTAGCGGCCAGTGCTGATGGCAAGCTGAAGGCCGCGGGCAGCAAGGGCTCTCCCCGCCTTTGGCTGCCTGGTGTTTGTCAGAGCAGGACTCTGTCGTCGTTTCTGGATTCTGTTTTTTGGCTTTTCAGAGGCCTCACTGGCAGTCCCTTCTCTCCTATTCCTTACTCCTCGCCTTTAAGTTAACACGGCATCAGCTTTGCTGGGCTAATGGAGACAGGTCGCTCAGTTCCCGAGAGCTCACCTGGCTTCCGGAACACCTTTCCTTTCCAGGACGAAGCAAGGCTCCCCTGGTGCCTACGACCGAAGCTTCCGGTGGAAGTATCACCAGTTCCGCTTCCTCTGCCACGTGAGTTGTGCTCCCGGGACTCCCGCGGCAGGTGGGGGCATCGAGTCACTTCAGCCTCCTTCCCCAGCCCAGCGTGGGCACAGGACTGCGCGTGTGCCACCACAGCTGGTTGTCCCCACGGGGCCAGGCTCTCACGTGACAGCCTCGGGGCCGGGCCGCCTACCCTGGCAGGTGCGCACCAGGTAGGCCGGTCACCCGGAGGCCTCAGTGTGCGGCGTTCTCTTCTCTTCCCAGTCCAATGCCCTGCCCAGCCACGTGAAGATCAGCGTCTCCAGGCAGACCCTTTTTGAGGATTCTTTCCAGCAGGTTAGAGAATCAGCCCGGTGCCCAGGTTATGACCATGAGCCTGGGGGCCGTGTCTGTGGAGGGGGCGGGCCTGAGATCCCTCCTACCCCTTCCTGCCGTGGAAGGGTGAGTGGCAGGCGGGCCACGATGCTCTGTCTCCCCAGATCATGAACATGAAGCCCTACGACCTGCGCCGCCGGCTCTACATCATCATGCGTGGCGAGGAGGGCCTGGACTACGGAGGCATCGCCAGGTGAGCTCAGGCGTCGCCGCCGCCCCGGCTGCCAGCCCGCGGCTTCCCTCGTTCAGATTCATTGCCACGGTGGGTGTGGGGTGACAAACATCTAATCCCCAAGGCTGGTCCAGATGGGCGCTGGGTGAAGCTGGGTCCTGGAGTCCCTGCTGGGCCGGGTGTTAACACTTTGCATATCGGGTCCTGAGGAGGCTGGGGGGCTCAGGGCAGGGGCTCAGGGCAGGGGCTCTCTTAGGAACCAGTGTGACCTTGCTTCTATACGTTACCCATCAGCGCAGCAGTGTCAGTGGGCAGTGGCTGAGCCCTGGGGCCATGGCACTGTCACCCTCTGACCCCAGGCTTCACTTCCTCCTGAGGCACCAGGGCAGGTGCTGTCAGTCGTCCTGATGGGCGTGCCTGGGGGATGAGCCGTGTCACACTCGCACTCACAGGGCCTCGCTGGCTCCTCAGCTGCATGTCACGTGCCTGGAGTCGCCGAACGTTGCCACAGTGTTGCTTGGCCGCAGCCTGTGCACCACAGAGTCCCCAGGCCCTCTGGGCAGAGGCTGCCTGGGACAGTGAGGCGGAGGGGCCCTGGCAGAGAGGAGGAGCGTCCCGGTGGCGGTGCGCTCTCGGCCCGCTGACCTCTCCCGGTGCGGGGATGTCTTCGCTTGGTGTTGGGTTCCTCGGTTCTGCGCCCCTGTTCGCTGCTGGCGTTGCCTTCTGCATCGGCCCCCGCGGACGGACTGCTCTTTCTCCTGTGGTGACCTCTCTCCAGGCTCTGCTTGGTGGGCTTCTGGTGTGGCTCCTGCCTGTGTCTCTCTCTCTGTGTCCTGCCAGTGGTTTTACCCTATGGTAGGTTACGTCATGCTGTTCTACCACAGGGTAGAACCACGGACAGGATACTGGGGCACCCTCTGCGTCGAAGGACTCCTCGTCTGCCCAGCCACATCCGCCCAGCAGCCAGGGACCGGCCCCCCGGGATGGCCCCTGCCAGCATAGCCCAAGCCCAGGAGGACTCAGAACTCTGGCTTGAGGCTTGTACCTAGGATGCGAATAGATGCCAAAGCGTGGGTGTTGGGTCTCACGAGAGCGCGGTGTGGGGAAGGGAACGGTGAGGGGTCTGGAGTGCGGGAAGGGCGGAGTGCACGGGTGGTGAGCTGCTGCCGGGGCTGGGGTCTGCAGGCTGGAGGCAGCAGGGTTGCAGGGTCTGCACGGTCAGGGCGTGGGAACATGTTACCACGTAGTCAGCCGCGTTCTGCTGCCTGCCCGGCGAGGGAGGGCAACAGGTGGCTGCTGTTCACATGGCACCTTTGCAGGAAGATTGTCCTAAAATGCGGCCATCTATGATACTCTCATATAGTGCCCTTGTGCAGTGCACAGCTCACACAACTGTGCCCGGTGGCCCAGGGTACAAGCTCTGAATGCTGGCATGTAAAGTCCTGGCGTGCATTACCCGGGAGCTGCCAAGCCCACGGGCAGGTCTTCCTGGGCATCCTCCTCAAGTGCGCACTGTCCTGGCTCCCATAGCTCTACGCCTTCGGCTCACCTAGGTCTGTGCCATCCAGCTTTGTGCCCTGCTGTTCACTTCAGTTCTCCCGGCTCTGGTCACGTGTTTGCGGCCTTTCTGATCCACGACAGCAGAGTCAGCGCGTCTGTGCAGGAGCCCAGGACAGATGCGTTATTCTTATTTCCTCCTTCCCTCACAGAGAGTGGTTTTTCCTCCTGTCCCACGAGGTGCTCAACCCGATGTATTGTCTGTTTGAATACGCTGGGAAGAACAACTACTGCCTGCAGATCAACCCCGCCTCCTCCATCAACCCTGACCACCTCACCTACTTCCGCTTTATTGGCAGGTTCATTGCCATGGTAAGCAGGGCACCCTGGTCCCAGGACCTTCCTCCTCCTGCTCAGGGGCCCCAGGCGTCCGGACAGGGCGGCCCCTGAGGAGGCTGGCCCCTGTGTGCGGGCGGAAGTGCAGCACTCCCAGCAGCCTCCTGTCCTGGCCTGAGCCCTCTCCTCACAGGCCTAACAATAAGATGCAGATGACTGGGGGGGGGGGGGGGCCTCTGGAGAAACCCGGCTTTCTCAGAGGCCCGCAGGGTGCTGAAGGGTTTCCTGTGCTGATCGCGTAGGACTGGAGCTTCACTGAGCGTAAAGGCCCGCTGCAGAGGGCACCGCGGCCTGTGTCCATCAGGAGCCCTGGGCGGGAGTGGTTGGGGAAGGCCGGCCCCACCGCTCAGGCCTTCTGGATGGGGCTGGCGGGCAGCGCTAGCTCAGAATAGAGCCCCGGTGGACCAGCTGCTGTGAGCCTCAGAAGGATCCCTGAGAGACAGGCGAACAGCGTGGGGGCCCTGCTCTGCCTTTATCCAGAAACGGGGCACAGCGTGAACATGGAGGGGTCCGCCGTGTGCCCCGTGCTGAGCGTCTGTGTGAGAGCGCAGACCCCAGAGGGAGGAGCGGGCACCCGCGGAGCCTCCCGGGTAGCTGGAGGCGTCTCAGTGCCGGCTTCCCTTTGCTTTCTCCCTGACTTCCCGAGTGTCTCACCCCACTCTGCACCCTTAGGGGGACCCGAGGGCTCCCAGAGTCTGTGACTAAACAGAGCCCCCCTCACCATATGCAAGTTCTTGGCCAAGGTGCTGGGCTCCGGAAGTGGGCACATTCTTCCTGGGGCCAGAGGCCGCCTGGCCCAGCAGCCAGCAGGACAGACCGGTGAAACCCTAGACTATTACTCACTGCTGGCCGCCAGCTCTCGCCGGCCACAGTGTCTGCATTATTTTTGGCCGCCTCTGCCACCCAGCCCTGAGTGCCAGTGAGTCAGGGCTGCCACCTGGCGCGCTGTTGAACACGTCTGCTCTGTGCACAGAGGCTGGCTCTGCTAGATGGCGGCCGGGCAGGTGAGCTGGGCAGGCAGGGGCCAGAGGTGGGATTGCTGGTGGCCGGCTTGGCTCCATCCTGTGGTCTGCAGGAGTGGTGACCTTCCCAGAACCTCCCTGTGGCTTCCCAGACCCTCCCTGTGGCCCTGGGGCACTGGGCTGCTCAGGGCCTGTCAGTGAGGGAGAGGGCTTTGACGTGGAGCATTCGAGAGTCTGGCTAGGGCTAGCTTGTGAGTGCTAAACCCCTCTCCTCCTTCCCCGCCAGGCCCTGTACCATGGGAAGTTCATTGACACGGGCTTCACCCTCCCCTTCTATAAGCGGATGCTCAACAAGAGACCCACCCTGAAGGACCTGGAGTCCATCGACCCCGAGTTCTACAACTCTATCGTGTGGATCAAGTGAGTCTGCTCCCTGCCCTGCACCGAGAGGCCTTGCTGCTGTGCACAGAGGGCCCGGCTTCTCCCGCCTTTGGAAGTGCTTGTGGAGAAGAGCAGCCCCTGTGTCCCCACGAGGGCAGGTCTGGGTCTGTTCCTTGATCAGGGGGCGCCCTGGGCCACCATCCAGGAAGCTGGGCTGCCTGTGGGTCCGTGGTGTCCCTCGGATGCTAAAAGTCAGCGACAGAGCGGGGTGGAGGGAAGACCATCTGTCCATGTCCGTGCCCCCAGAGAGAACAACCTGGAAGAGTGTGGCCTGGAGCTGTACTTCATCCAGGACATGGAGATCCTGGGCAAGGTGACGACGCACGAGCTGAAGGCCGGCGGGGAGAGCATCCGCGTCACCGAGGAGAACAAGGAGGAGTACATCATGTGAGCCCCATTTACATCTGTCTTGAGAGCGGCCGAGGGCCAGAGTGGTGCCGTCGGGGAGCTGGCCGTGGGCCTGTTGCTGCAGGCTGAGGGCTGTTGTGTTGCGTGCGGGCTTGAAGGGGCAGGGAGCGTGGAGGTGCCGGTCTTTGTCCAGCGCAGGATTTCTGTGTCTGTCCGCGGGCATCCCCGCTTGTGTGGGCTCCGCTGGGCCTCTCAGGCGGGTCTTCAGTGCCCGCAGTCCCCACGTCTCGGGCTCGGGCAGTGGTGGGGCAGCAGGAGCAGAGGAGGGTGGGGCGGGGGCTCCAAGGACGTGGCCGTCTGCAGTCTGTCTGTGAGCTGCTCAGGCTGCACTCTGGGGCCTTCCGCAGACAGGGCCAGGCTGCCAGGAGTGGACGCGGGGTGGATTTGCTGCCACCGTGTCCTGGCCACACCTGAGCAGGGCTCTTGGGTCTCTTGCTCTAGGCTGCTGACCGACTGGCGCTTCACCCGCGGCGTGGAAGAGCAGACCAAAGCCTTCCTGGATGGCTTCAACGAGGTAGCCCCTCTGGAATGGCTGCGCTACTTTGATGAGAAAGAGCTGGAGGTGAGTGTCGGAGGCCCAAGCCTGCTCCTTGACGTGTTCACCTTGCACCCTCGGTCCCCCCAGCACGGCGAAGCCCGCACTTCCGCACGACCGGAGGCAGCAGGCAGACGGTTCTGACCTGGGTCCTTAGCATCTACCCCGACACTTGTTTTGAGAAAGCAAGGGCTTGGATCATCTGAGTTACTAAAGCCCCTGGTGCAGCAGCCAGTGGCCGAGGCGGGCGTCGCTGGCACAGGCTGCTGACGCCTCTCCTCCCGCAGCTGATGCTGTGCGGCATGCAGGAGATAGACCTGAGCGACTGGCAGAAGAACACCGTGTACCGGCACTACGCCAAGAGCAGCAAGCAGGTCCAGTGGTTCTGGCAGGTGGGTGCTGCCCGTTCCCGCGGGCGGGGCAGGGGGCTTGCGGGGATGTTTAGGGGCCACCCAAAGGAAGAGGGGCTTCCCTGGGCCTGACTCAAGGATTCTTCCTCTTTGACCCTGTCCTCATCTTTCCCAACTTGTGAAAGGAGATGAGACGCCCAGCCGTGGGTGGGTCCCGGGCAGCCAGCATGTTGGCCGGTCGTGAGCTGCGCGCGGGCGGAAAAGCGCCTGCTGGTCCTGCGGTCCTGCGGCTTCCCTCAGCCGCGTGAGCTGGGGAGGCTGGCTCGCAGCTGCGGAGCAGCAGGGAGACTGGGCTGTATGGGTAGGGTTTGCTGTTGTCATTGTCAAATGTCGCATCCAGCGGAGTGTGCACGCGTGTACGTTTTTGTGGGGGTGAAATCGCGTGATTTGCAAGTCTCCTTTTTAAGTCTTTAAAGACACACAGCCCAGCAGCTTTAATATGTTCATGATGCTGTAGCTTCGCCACCACTGTCTTAATATTTCACCCCCACAGACTCTGTACCCATTAAGCAGTCTCTCCCATCCTTAGCACATCTTTTAAAAAAAGTTCTTCTGTTTTATGTTTTTAAAATATTTATTTAAGAGGTAGAGATGAGGCAGAGAGAGAGAGGTCTTCCATCTGCTGGTTCACTCCCCAAGTGCCACAATTAAAAAAAAAAATGGCTGAAGGTGGGCCTGGCCGCAGTCAGGAGCCGGGAGTGTCTTCTGGATCTCCCACATGGGAGGCAGGGGCCCAGGAACTTGGACCGTCTTCTGCTGCTTTCTGAGGCCATAGCAGAGAGCTGGATCAGAAGAGGAGCAGCTGGGACTCGAACCAGAGCCCATATGGGATGCTGGCGCCGTGGGTGGAGCTTAGCCACCACGCCACAGCGCCAGCCCCTTCAGCACATTTGTTAAAGGAAGAGAATACCTGGCCCAAGGTATCTCTAAGAGAAGGTGTCCCTTGTTCTGCCCATACAGCCACTTAGGGGAAGCACCTTTGTGGCGGCCTGGGTTGGTGGCTGGCATGCCCTGCCCAGTCTGGCCAAAGGGGCCTTGGCTGGCCCTGGGGTTTCTCAGGGAACGAAGTCCTGGGCCGAATGGGTCGCTGACTGCGTTTGGTGTGTGGGGCTGCAGGTGGTGAAGGAGATGGACAATGAGAAGAGGATCCGCCTGCTACAGTTTGTGACCGGAACCTGCCGCCTGCCTGTTGGGGGATTCGCCGAGCTCATCGGTAGGTTTTTCTTTGCCCGCTGTGTCCCAGCTGGTGTGAGGGGGGCCTGGAGTCTTCGTGCAGCAGTCAGTGGGCATGGGTTGGGAGGAGCAGGGGTCTCCTGTGGGCACCTGGGCTGTGGCCAGAGAGCCAGGTGCCTCAGCTGACAGCAGGTGCCTTTCTCCTCAAATGACCGCAGGCAGCAACGGACCCCAGAAGTTCTGCATCGACAAGGTTGGCAAGGAAACCTGGCTGCCCAGAAGCCACACCTGGTGAGCATGCTGGTTTGGCTGCGAGGAGCCGAGCTGCACAGGCCCCGTGAATTCTGGGGAGTGCCCAGTGGGCGCAGCAGCTGCAGGGCCCTGGGGTGCTGGCTTGGAGAGTGGTGTTGTGACGTGCCTGGGCCACTCGGCCTTCCAGGTGTGACATTTGGAGCCACGTCCAGCCTGGTAGGCCGGGAGCCGCTGCCACCACTGCCCCGCCCCTTACCGCTTCCCTGGCTGCCCCGCCCTCCCTAAGCCCCGCCCACCCTGGTCCAGGAAGCCAAAGCCTAAAGGTCCTGGGCGCTGGCGGCTTCTGCGGGAGCCACCCGGTGGGGTGAGCTGTTCCCTTCCCCTGCAGCCAGGCTGGGGCGCGCGTGGCTGGAGGGGCCAGGCCTCGGGTGCGACTGCTGCTCTCCCCTCTCCACAGCTTCAACCGGCTGGATCTGCCCCCGTACAAGAGCTACGAGCAGCTGAAGGAGAAGCTGTTGTATGCCGTCGAGGAGACCGAGGGCTTCGGACAGGAGTGACCGAGCCGGCCCCTCCCACGCCCCCAGCGCACACGTAGTTCCGAGTGCCCCTGCCTGAGAGGCCGCTGCCCGCGCAGCCCTAGGGAGCCCCCGGGGGGCCACCCTGCCTGCTTGCTGGTGGCCGGAGACCTTGAGCCCAGCAGGCCCTGTGGCAGCCTGGAATAAAGCCCCTTGGCACCTTTGGCCCCCGCACCCACTGCAAAGTGTGGAGGGCTGCCTCTCTCCAGAACACCCTCCCCTCCCCTCCCCTGGGACCAGCCCCGGGTGGGCGTGAATGTGCGAGGGTGAGCAGGAGGTCGGGCACTTGCGTTAGCGGCTGGGGCACCCGGGGAGGCCATGGCCCAGCCCTCACAGCTCCTTGCAGCTGGGTGCCTGCGGGAGGGCGCGGCGGACTCCTCCGGCTGGCTTCCTTTGTCCTTTTACATAAACTTGAAGCGTCTGTGTGTGGGGTGGCTTTACGTTTCGTTTCTGGTATGCTGCTGTCGCCCGCCCCGGCTCCCCTCACCTGGCGCCCCGCGGGGCCCTGCCCCACCCTTGGTGGAGGGAGCTCCCGGGCGCGGGGCAGCCCCGGGCAGCCCCGGAGGTGCTGTTCATTAGGAAGTCGGCCGGGCCGGGGCGCCCGTGCTGCGCAGGCGCGAGGCTGCATCCGCACGCCTGAGCGGGCGCTGTGGACCGGCCGAAGGGCTTCCGGAGCTCCCGCCGGCCTCTGATGTGGGGCTGCTGCTGTTGATTGAAGTCTCCAAGGTGCACGGCTGCCCTGGCATGCTGGAGCAAAAGCCCCAGCGGACTGCAGGATTCAGGGGCGAGCGGAGGACAGCCCCACCTCAGGTGGCCCCGCCCCAGCCCCTGGAGGCCGGTGTGCTCGTCTGGGGCGCAGCCCGAGCCCTTTGCGCCCTCAGCCCCTGCTGTACTCCCCGCGCATGGCACCGTGCGGGCGCTCTGCGTGGGCAGGGAGCGGGCTGCCGGGGAGGCGGGGCAGCGGCAGGCTCACGGGTGTGTTCCTGTGTGTTCGTGTGTGCGCATTCGCGAGTGTATATATCTGAAGTGTCTGTGCGGAATGCCCTGTGGTGGCCCCGGCTCGGTGGCCAGATGGTTTTGTAACGCCCGCCCCTGCCTCGGTATTGCCAGTTTCTTGTGCAATAAACAATCAGCAGCTGCGGGGTGGTGTTGGCTTCGATGTCTGCAGAGTTGCTCTCGCGACCAGAGCCCCTGGGCCCCCACACGCCCTCCAACCTGGCTGGCTTTGAGAAGCGCCACTTGTGGGGCGGCCGGCTGAGGCCTGTCCCAGTCGGCTGCCCATCGGGGGCGCCAGGTTGGGTGGCTTCAGAAAGCAGCTCGGGAGGAGAGAGTTCCGTTGAGTTGTCCCTCTGTGAGATACTGAGGTGCACGCGTTCCATCGTGATGGAGGGGACCCCATCTCGAGCCCGTGGTCACACAAAGACTTTTTATTTCAATAGTTCCTAGATGGGACTGCTGGGTCTTGACGCATTTCGGGGGGACACCAATTAGTCTCTGCTCAGGGAGCAGCGCTCTCGGCAAAATGTGCTGGCCCAGCGCCGTGATAGGGCGGTGTTGCTCTGTGACAGCTGCATCAGAAAGGGCCACGTGGTATCAGGCGTCTCCTGAGAAGACCAAGGACGACGTGAATATTCAAGTGGGAATGGCCCTCCCGACCTCGTGGTCCTGCCAGGCTGTTGTGTATAAGCATGCAAGTTATGCGTATACACAGGGTTTAAACTATACCAAGAATGGGATGTCCTACGTGTCAAGCAACGCACACCTCTGATTAAGTGGTGCGTCAGGGTTCCTGTCCCACATCTGTCAACGCAGGCTCTGTCCCTGCCGCACGCGCCTCTGTGACGTCCCCGTGGCCTTCCTGGGGGTGGTGGTGTGTCCCGTGGTTCATTGGTGGCTGCGGAGCTTTGGTGATGGCCCTCGGGAGCCAGGGTGTGCGGGCCCTGCCCCTCAGTCGTGGAACAGTCCTGCTGTTGGAGGGTTGTGTTGATTACGCACCTTGAAAAATGTTAAAAGGTTGAACATCGAGGGGCAACAAGGGTCTTGAGAGAAAAGCCGCCCTCACTCTGCTCCTCTGACGCCTCCTGGAGGCAACTGTTGTTGCCAGCTTCTTTCGGATCCTTCCAGAAACACTTTAAACCCCCAGCAGGTTCTGCCAAGTTGCCCCTCGCAGCAGCGCCTGTTCGGCCAGCCTCATGCCTGCTTGGGAGTCCCTGCTGCCAGCTTCCAGGACCGGCCAGGGGCTCCCTGAACTCCTGCCCGTCCATTCGCTGTGCCTGGTGTTTTCTGAATGTTTGCCTCTGCTGTGGATCCACGAGGAAGTCCGTGCCTTGTCTCGAGGCGGACGCTGAAAGAGGGAAGCTCCCAAAATGCTCCTGTTGCTATAATGACGTAAATTGGGTTAAGGCAGTAGCATAATGCAATTATTTCTTACGCAGCTCTCCCCCTCTGGGTTTCTAATGACCTCTCTTTGCTTTTATTATATCCTCGTTTTTTTCCCCTCATTCTGAAGTGTTTCAAGTAAAACTCAGTTTGCAGAGAGAACCACCCCCCAACCCCTACACACAGATAAAATTAGCCAAAGATAGAGAATTATTTTGGAAGTGCCGTAGGACTGCCTCTGGCACACAAGTACGGGTTAGGCTTTACATAAGGAAGGGCCTCCCCAGGCCTGGGCACTCAGCTCTTGCTGGGCTGCTGCCCGTCTAGATACTGGGGCTCCTGTCACCCTCCTAGAACAGCTTACGCTGAGGGGCTGGCGTAGTGACGCACTGTGTTGATCTGCCGTCCGCAGTGCTGGCATTCCGTATGAGCAGTGGTTAAGTCCTGGCTGCTCCACTTCTGGTCCAACTCCCTGCTGATGCACCTGGGAAAGCAGTAGAGGGTGGCCCAAGTGCTTGGGTCGCTGCCCCCCATGTGGGAGACCAGGGTGGGGTTCTGTGTGCTTCCATTTCAAGGAATGCTTACAGAAGATAGAATGTCCTGGCGGTTAAAATAAATTCAACGTCAACAAGGCCCCAGCCTCCTTGTTGGGAAGAAAATAGAGTCAACACTCAAAAGTTGTGACCTAAACTCATTTCCCTACAGTCTGCCCTTCAGACAGTGGATTTGAAATGCCCTTTATTTTTATTTTTTTGACAAGCAGAGTGGATAGTGAGAGAGAGAGAGAGAAAGGTCTTCCTTTTGCCGTTGGTTCACCCTCCAATGGCCGCCACGGCTGGTGCACTGCGACCGGCACACCGCGCTGATCCGATGGCAGGAGCCAGGTGCTTCTCCTGGTCTCCCATGGGTGCAGGGCCCAAGGACTTGGGCCATCCTCCACTGCCTTCCTGGACCACAGCAGAGAGCTGGCCTGGAAGAGGGGCAACTGGGAAAGAATCCGGCACCCCGACCGGAACTAGAACCCAGTGTGCCGGTGCCGCTAGGTGGAGGATTAGCCTAGTGAGCCGCGGCGCAGGCCTGAAATGCCCTTTAGTCCAGGCACCTGTAGCATGTGGTTGTCCAGAAGTCCACTCCCCCGGGCTCCACGCCTGAGTCAGGAGGCAGTCAGCTGGCTGGGACTGGAGCATCTCATGTGTCTTTGGCACACTCCATTCTTTGTAACTTCGACCATCGTCGTGGGCCCAGGGCCTCATTCCAACTCCACTGGTCCCAGAGATTTGCTTTTCTGTTGCCTGTTTTGTGTTGTGGTAAGACTCTCTCTCTCTCTCTCTCTCTCTCTCTCTCTATATATATATATATATATATATACACACACACACACACACACACACACACAAATATGTCACAATATTTACCATGTTAAGTGTTTTTTAGTGTATGGTTCAGTGCCATTAAGTGATTCCTAGTGTGTGCCCATCACCACATCCATGTCCACAACTCTTTCCATTTTTTTTTTAAGAGATTTATTTATTTGAAAGGCAGAGTGACTGGGAAAGGGGGTCGGGGTGGGGGGGAGAGAGAGATCTTCCATCTACTGGTTCACTCCCCAAATGACTGCAACAGCCCAGGGCTGGGCCAGAGCAGAGCCAGGAATCTGGAGCTGCATCCCAGTCTCCCGCATTCCAAGTACTTGGGTCATCTTGCGCTGATTTCCCAGGGATGCCAGAGAGAGATGTACTGGAAATAGAGCAGCGGGGATCCAAACTGGTGCTGCAACATGAGGTACTGACAGCACAGAGAGCAGCCTAACAGACTGGGCCACGTTGCTGGCCCTTCTTTGCAGGTTTTTTTTAAATTTTAAAGACAAGTAGGTCTTTTTTTTTTTTTTAAAGGTTTAGTTATTTATTTGAAAGGCAGAGTTAGAGAAAGGCAGAGGCAGAGAGAGAGGTATTCATCGCTGCTTCACTCTCCAGATGGCTGCAATGGCTGGAGATGGGCCGATCCAAAGCCAGGAGCCAGGAGGTTCTTCCAGGTCTCCCACGTGGTGCAGGGGCCCAAGGACTTGGGCCATCTAATACTGCTTTCCCAGGCCATAGCAGAGAGCTGGATTGGAAATGGAGCAGCCAGGACTCGAACTGGCGCCCATATGGAATGCTGGCACTGTAGGCAGAGACTTTACCCACTACAGCACAGTGCCAGCCCCCTCTTTCCATCTTTTAAAAAACCAAACTGTGTGTCCATTAAACATTACATCCCACTGGCTCCTCCTCTGAGCTGCTGGTAACCACCATTCTGCTTTGTGTCTGATTTTGGCCTCTCTGAACCCATATGGGAAATCATACAGTGTTTACCTTTCTGTGATTGGCTTATTTTTTTTTAATTTAATTTTATTTAATGAACATAAATTTCCAAAGTACAGCTTATGGATTACAATAGCTTCCCCCCCCCATAACTTCCCTCCCACCCACTCCCCTCTCCCATTCCCTCTCCCCTTCCATTCACATCAAGATTAATTTTCAATTATATACAGAAGATCAATTTAGCATATATTAAGTACAGATTTCAACAGTTTGCACCCACACAGAAACACAAAGTGTAAAATACTATTTGAGTACTAGTTATAGCATTAATTAAACACCTAAGAGTAATTGTGTATTAATTACAGAGTTCAACCAATAGTTTTAAGTAGAACATAAAAAATACTAAAAGGATAAAGTATTAAGTTCTTTTTTTTTATTTAATAAATGTGAATTTACAAAGTGCAACTTTTGTATGGCTTATTTCACTTAGCCTTATATCCTTAAGATTCATCCTTCTGGGGCCCGTGCTGTGGTGTAGCGGGTAAAGCCGCCACCTGCAGTGCCAGCATCCCATATGGGTGCCAGTTCGAGTCCTGGCTGCTCCACTTCAGATCCAGCTCTCTACTATGGCCTGGGAAAGCAGGGAAAGATGGCCCAAGTCCTTGGGCTCCTGCACCCGTGTGGGAGACCCGGAGGAGGCCCCTGGCTCCTGGCCCAGCTATGGCTATTGCAGCCATTTGGGGAGTGAACCACTGGATGGAAGACCTCTCTCTCTCTGCCTCTGCCTCTCTAACTCTGCCTTTCAAATAAATAAATAAATATATATTTTTTAATTCGTCATTCTTATAGCATATGTCAGAATTTCTTTTTTCTTTTCTTTTCTTTTTTTTTACAGGCAGAGGGGACACTGAGAGAGAGAGACAGAGAGAGAGGTCTTCCTTTTTTCGTTGGTTCACCTCCCAATGACTGCTGTGGCCAGCGCACCACGCTGATCCGAAGGCAGGAGCCAGGTGCTTTTCCTGGTCTCCCATGGGGTACAGGGCCCAAGCACTTGGGCCATCCTCCACTGCACTCCTGGGCCATAGCAGAGAGCTGGCCTGGAAGAAGGGCAACCGGGACAGAATCCGGCGCCCCGACCAGGACTAGAACCCGGTGTGCCGGCGCCGCTAGGCGGAGGATTAGCCTAGTGAGCTGCGTGCCGGCCAGAATTTCCTTCCTTTTTAAGACTGAAGAATACATTGTGTGTATACACCGTATTGTGCTTATCTGTTGGGGGACGTTTGGGTTGCTATTGTGAATAATGCTGCTGTAACTGTGAGTGCGCACATATTTCTTGTGAGATCCTGCTTTTCTCTTTGGGGGGTATATGCTCAGAAGTGGACTTCCTGCATCATAGAGTAATTCTACTTTTAATTTTTTGAGGACTCGCCATGTTGTTTTCACGGTGACTGTGCTATTTTACCTTCCCACCAACAGTAGTTTGCAGTTCCATTTTTCCGCATCCTTGCCTGCGTTTGCTATTTTCTGTTTTTTTTTTTGTTTGTTTGTTTTTGTTTTTGTTTTTGTTTTGGTGATAGTAGCCATTCTAGTGGGTATGAGGTGGTATCTCTTCGTAGCCAGACTTGTATTTACCTGATGATTAGTGATGTTTCATGTCTTGCTCTGTTGGCCATTTTTATGCCATCTTTGCTGAAAGGTCTGGTGACGCCTTCGGGGTTGTTTTCGATGCTTGCACCGGTCTGTGGCCCTGGGGGTAACTCTGCGTCACTGCGCCAGATATTTTTGATGAGACACGAGATAGTCTATTCCCTTCTCTTGCCCAAAACTCAGAAGCAGCTACTCAACTGGCAACCCTGGTTCTTGTGGTATAAAAATATATATATTTTAAAAATTGAAATACAGAATTCCATCAGAGTGGTGCAGCGAGCTTAGGATTCGATCGGCTTCTGTACTCTAAACACAATAAAGACACAAAATACTAGAAACGAAAACCAAACAAGCCTGGCGGTTCAGAAGCAGGATAAATGATTCCACGACCCAGAAGCAGAACCAGAGTGCCTTAGCACGAGTCCGGCTGAGGATCTGCTGCACTGGCGGCCGAGGGTTTGCTGCCATGGGGGGAGGGGGCTGCGCAGGCTTCGGCAAAGGTGGACGGGCCAGCTCCCTGCTCTCTCCCGCACCATGCGAGCAGGCCAGGTGGCAGGTGGCAACAGAAGCAGACTGCCGCTGCCTCGTGCCTGGCCGTGGTTCCGAGAACCTAAGGAGACTTGGTACTCACCACGCTCAACCCACCCAGCAGTTCTGAACCAGGTCTGGGCTGTTCATAGGTCACCCCAGGCCAGAGCCCCAAACCAGCATCTGAAGGTTTCAAACGTGGGTGTGGACGCCCCAGCAGGACAGATGGAAGCCACTCGACAGCACTGAGACAGGAGGATGCCCTGGAGGGGAGGGAGCGGAAGACCAGCTCTCTCCGCACGCTCCGCTCACATTCAGGAGACGCACGTACTGGGCCTCTCGCCTCCTGGTCTTTGCTCCCAAGGAATTCGGGGGAAAACGGGCCTTTCTGCTGAGCCCCCAGTCCCTGTTCCGGTGTCTCAACTGCTTCTCTGGAGCTGAAAAGCTCTGGGGTGTGTCTGTCGCCCAAAGCTCATGTGTGAGCCATGGTTGGAGGCGGGGTTTTGAGGTGACTGAAGATGCGGTCACGATGGCCCAGATGGCTCTGTGAGAAGAGGAAGAGACCCGAGCTGGCAGTGTTGCCGTGGGACGCTCCCCACCTCGGGGTGGTGCAGCCAGAGCCCTTGCCGCATGCCGGGGCCATGCTCCTGGACTCGGCAGGCCCCAGAACCCCGAGCTAACTAAACTTCATAAGCTCCCCTGTCTGAGCTATCTTGGTATTGCTGCACAAAATGGACCGGACAGCTGGGTTCTCTGCTCTCCCCGCTAAGGGTGGGCTGTCCCTGGCCCAGGCACACCTGCTTGGAGTCCAGGCTGCCGACTCTACCTTCTCTTCTGCTTTTCCACCCTGCGCCCTCCCCCAGCCTTCCACTTGGACTCAGGTTCCCAAGCCTGGAATTGCACTGGCCCACTGGTGTGTAGCTGGGCTGGAGAGGCCAGGCCTCGTGGGGCTTGCGGAAGAACCTGGTGTCTCGCCCTTTAGTAGGGAAACGTCAGCAACTCCAGTTTGCAGTCTCCACCTCACTCCTTCCTTTGTGCTACCGCGGCTCCCGGGGCTCCAAGGGACTCGACACTTCTGCCAGTATCTCCCTCTGCAGTGTCTTGGGTGAGAGCTTGCTTGGCAGTTGCCTCTCCTACTTGGTGTCCACCTTTTCAAGCTTTTTAAAAACTTTTATTTGTGTGTGTGTGTGTGTGTGTGTGTGTGTGAGAGAGAGTGCTTCCATCTGCTGGTTCACTCCCCAGATGACCATAATGGCCGGGGCTGGGCCAGTCTGAAGCCAGGAGCCCAGAGCTCCATCCAGGACACCCACTTGGGTGGCAGGGACCCAAGCACTTGTGTCCATCTTCCACTGTTTCCAAAGCACATGGGCAGGGAGCTGGATTGGAAGTGGAGCAGCCGGGACTTGAACTGGCACTCATGTGAGATGCCAGCGTTGCAAGTGTCAGCTTAGCTCACTGTGCCACAGCACCAGCCCCAAACTTTTAAACATCATTTTCTACCACCAAATCTTCTTAGACCCTTACTGCCCTCCCGAGTTGAGGTTTTTATGAAGGTCACTGTCATTTTAGCTGGGCTGGCAAGGGACAAAGGATGGTTAATCTGCTACCTTGGTTTTCTTCTGCTTTGTTAGATCCACCTGGGGGCAGAAGGGCAGGCAGGCAGCCAGCCGTGCGCAGAGAGCCCAGGGGCGTCAGTGCTTCATCACAATGACGATGTATGCACCTGCTGCCGGCAGGCCAGAACCCTCGAGGCTAGGATGCTTCCTCTCGGGTTTTTGGCCAGGGCTTCCTCTGCCAGGCCAGCCCTCCTGCTGGCACCTTCCAGAACTGGTTGGGTCCTCTTGTGTACCTTTCACATACTCTCTCTAAGTGGACCAGTTGGGTGAGGCTAAGTGGAAAATCTGTATGCATTCACCATCATTTTAACAGGGGCTTGGGAGGGAGAAAAGGGAAATGCATGTCAGGACTGAGTGCTTGCCCCTCAGCCAAGACGGGGCCTGCTGCGCCGCCCCTCGGAGCTCTGCCTGCCTGCCTTATGCTGGGGGTGGGGTGGGGTGGATGCGCCGCCCCTCGGAGCTCTGCCTGCCTGCCTTATGCTGGGGGTGGGTTGGGGTGGGGAGGGGTGGGTTTGCTTTGCTCTGCAAAGGCAGCCCTGCTTATAAACAAGGGGGGGGGTATTTTCTGCATCTCCCACCAACACTATCCTCATTCTAAAGCATTAATTAGGTACCAAAGTTTAAAAAGAAAACCCCACTGTGACCTACTGTTGGCTACTGTGAGGGAATTCCTTGGAGTTTTATGTATTTAACTGGTTGACTGAAAGGCAAGGCCCCTGTCTGAGTCTCCCACGTGGGTGACAGAGACCTGAGCGCTTGGGCCATCGTCTGCTGCCTTCCCAGGTGAATCAGCGGGGAGCTGGATCGAGGTGGACCAGCTGGGACTCACAGCAGCACTTATGTGCACCTTAATCCATGCGCCACGAGGCCAGCCCCACCCTGCTGATTTCTTGTACATAGCCGTCCTTGGGTACAACTTAGGTGGCCCCCAGGGCTCCCCTCCTGGTCCTCTCCTCCCCTTGAGTGTGAGCAGGGCTGGTGACTCCTTTCTAGCCATAGGATGTGGCAAAGGTGCCGGGACTCCACTTCTGTGATGCAATTGCAGAGATGGTGTCCCGCTTCCTGCCAGCCTGTCGCCTTCTCGGCTGTGCGTGCTGGTGAGTGAAGCAAAGCGCCCTGCAGGAGGGGCCCTAGTGGCCGGGGACTGGGGGCAGCTTCCTGTCAACTGCAAGGAACCCAGGCCCTCCGTCCAGCAGCTCCTGAGCGCCGGCTCCGGTCCTTGTTGAACACTTGAGGACACCACAGTCCAGCCGACACCTGGGTCGCAGCCTGCGAGCTGCCCTGAGCGCAGGACCCAGGTAAGAGGCGCCCGGGCCCCTGGCCCGCAGAAGCTGTGAGATACTCCGGCCGCTCCGTGATGTGGGAATCCGTTACATGGTGATAGAGAGGCGATACGCCCGCCCGCGCTGGTCCGGTGAAGTGTTCTGGGATCAGCCTCTGTTCCATTTCCTGGCTCCCGAACGTGACTGTGATTTTTAATAAATAAACTCGAAAGCCAGGCAGGAAGTCCCCCCGCCCCCCCCGCCCCCCCCCCCCCCCCCCCCCGTCTGCCTTGGCTTGGGGAGCGAGAGCCCTGGGAGGTGGGCGTCCTTTCAGCCCCAGCCCCCGGCTGACGTCATTTGCCTGGGTCTGGTCCAGCCTGTGACTGTGGCTCCCTGCCCTGGGATGTTATTAGTGCACAGCTGGGCCTCCAGCCAAACCCAGTTGGCAAGAATCATGCCCAGGCTCTCAAGGACAATGCCGGGCCATTTCCCGTGTAATTACGGGGTGGCTGGCGAGGGAGGTGGTGCTGGGACAGCAGGGAGTTAGCTGAGGGACCGCCTTCGCCGCTCCAGGGCTCCCCCTGCCGGTGGCCCAGCCACGGCCCCCCTGCCCAGGAGCAGGTGGGCTGTGGGTGTAGGGGCGGCATTTGTTTTCAGGGGAAATTCGTTCTCTCCCCACCCCAAACTTTGAGATCTCATAGTCATGGTTGTTTTGCAGCTCCCGGGAATTGGTTAAAATATGCAGTACAGTAGTCACCCTTATCTGTATTTTCACTTTCCCCTATTGTAGTTACCCACGGTCAGTTGTGGTCAAAATATTAAATGGAATATTCCAGAAATTAGCAACTCATAAATTTTAAGTTGCACACTGTTCTGAGTAGCTTGCCATTCCTGCTCTGTCCTGCCATCCATCACCCCCTTGTCCAGTGGGTCCAGACTGTAGGTGCTACCCTCCCATCAGTCATTATTTAGTGTCAGATCGCCTGTCGCAGCATCACGGCAGTGTTCAGGTAGCCCCTCTTTTACTTAGGAAGGACTCCAAAGCCAGGAGTGGTGGTGCTGGGAAAGCAGACGTGCCTACGACAGAGACGCCGTGACGTGCTTCCTGTCTGAGAAGGTGAGCTGTGGGTCGCGGGGCGCAGGCTGTTAGCGCGGACTTATAAGTGAAAAGGTGAAACTTCTCTTAACAAGGAAAGAAAAAATTGTATGCTCAAGTTGCCACAAACACGTAACTTTTATCATAGTACATTGTGGTATTTGTTTCATTTTAGTCCTTGTTAATCTCCTACTGTGCCCACTGAAGTATAAGTTAAACTTTTATCTTAGGCATGCGTGGACAGGAAAAACGTTGTCCATTTAAGGTCCCCATGGGGGGTGTCTTGGAGCATACCCCCGTGGGTAAGGGCCACCACATTATAGGAGTGGAACACCGTCAGCCTGTCCGGCCCTCCTCTGGGTGGCGTCTGTCTGTGGGGGTGCGGAAGCCCCTGGATACATCTTGTGTGGATAAGAGGGATGTGGGCCTGGAGAGAAAGGGTCTACTCTCCATAGGGTTTTAGGAAAAGCATTCTTTAAAGAGGTCCTGGAAGGTAGGAAGGAGCCAGTCAAGTAACTACCACGCACAAAACTGCAAGAGGGGCTGTGTTTGCAGTCGCGGGATTTCTACACATCAGCAAGAAAAAGGAAACCGACTCAACGGGAAAAAAAATGAACGAGAGATACAAGCAGCAGTTCACAGAAGGGAAAATAAAGGTGGCTCTCAAAGTTACAGGAAAATGAACACTGGAGTGTTGCTTAGATAATGCCAGTGGGGGGTTGAAGCAGTCGTGGTATCAGTCCCACTTATCCTGGTGGACACTCTGTGCCGAGCCCCTCCCGTGTGACATTTCACTGAGTTCTCCTACATCATGAGGCAGCAGGTAGTCCTGTTTCTTACAGACAAGGACACAGAGTTACCTTAGCAGCTGGTAGTTTTCAGATCCTCCTGTGAGATCCCGGCGTGGGCACGGCTGCAGGCCACCGAGGCGCCCGGCGGTAGGAGAGGTGCGGGGGTGGTGGACGGTACCTTTGAGGACGAGCCAGGGTAGGCGAGATTGTGTCAACATAGTGAACAGCCCTGAAATCTCAGGGGCCGGACACAGGCATGATTTATCACTTGCTTACCTCAGATCGAGTGCACTGGGAGCCCCTGCTGGTGGCTAACCATGGGGGTGGGCATAGTGGAGCCCCAGGTTAAGCCGCTGCTTGAGACACCTACGTCCCATGTCAGAGGGCCCACTCGTCCCATGCATCCTGGGCGGCAGCACTGATGGCTCCAGCGCGTGGGCCCCTGCCGCCCGTGTGGCAGGCTCGGCTGGAGTTCTAGCTCCTGGCTCTGGGGTGGCTCAGCCTTGGCTGTTAGACAATTGGGGACTGAACCAGCAGATGGAAGATCTCTCTCTGTCACTCTTTCAAGCAGATGAAAATAAATAATTTAAAAATTATGGAGACTTAGTAAAGTAAGTTATAAAGGTGATGCAATTCCTTGTTAGTCTTTTTCCCCCCTCCCTGTGCTCTTGGGGTGTCTGTTGTCTGCTGCGTCTGGAGGGAAGACCATCTTCCCAGGCTGATGGCAGCCACGGCGGGAAGATTTGCAGCAGGGAAACTGGCGAAGGTGGTGACTTGGCAGCCCCTCGCCCTCTTTCTGGAGAACTTTACTACACATGGGCCAGCACGTCACGGTGGTCCTGAAGAAACCAGGAGTGGCAGCAGCACTGGGGATGGGAAGCTTGCGCTGTCTGGACAGGGAAAGCCTCCTGTGTCCCCCTTGCAGTGCCCGGCAGCAGGGCGGCGGCGTGCAGCTGGGTCCCACCCCCACCGGTCTGCACTCACACACTCTTCCCAGGCCTTCCAGATCCTGGCTGCATTGTCGCAGCCCAAAGCATGAGTGGCAGAGAGATGAGTCCGTGGCGCCATCTAGTGTCAGAGAGGAGGAATGAGGAAAAGATTTCTCTTGATCTGGGCCCTTGGAAGCATGTTGATTTCCCCAGTTTTTATTTTTTTTGCCTTTATCTTCTGTCATCACTTTTTTTTTTTTAAGATTTATTTATTTTACTTGAAAGTCAGAGTTACACAGAGAGAGAAGGAGGGGCAGAGAGAGGTCTTCCATCCAATGGTCCACTTCCCAGTTGGCCACAACGGCCGGAGCTGTGCTAATCTGAAGCCAGGAGCCAGGAGCTTCTTCTGAGTCTCCCACCACGTGTGTGCCGGGGCCCAAGGACCTGGGCCATCTTCCACTGCTATCCCAGGCCACAGCAGAGCTGGGTCAGAAGTAGAGCAGCTGGGACTAAAACCAGCGCCCATATGGGATGTTGGTGCTGCAGGCAACGGCTTAAGCCGCTATGCCACAGCTCCGGCCCCCATTGTCAAAATTTATTTCTTCTCTATAGGTGTTTTAGTAGGGAAATGGCAGAAGAAAAGGCCTGGTGCAGTTTCCCAGTTAGGTGGAATTTTTTTTTTTTTTTTTTTTTTTTTGGACAGGCAGAGTGGATAGTGAGAGAGAGAGACAGAAAGGTCTTCCTTTGCCGTTGGTTCACCCTCCAATGGCCGCTGTGGCCGGCGCACGGCGCTGATCCGATGGCAGGAGCCAGGTGCTTCTCCTGGTCTCCCATGGGGTGCAGGGCCCAAGGACTTGGGCCATCCTCCACTGCCTTCCTGGGCCACAGCAGAGAGCTGGCCTGGAAGAGGGCAACCGGGACAGAATCTGGCGCCCCGACCGGAACTAGAACATGGTGTGCTGGCGCCGCAAGGCGGAGGATTAGCCTATTGAGCCGCGGCGCCGGCTGGAATATTTCACTCTTTCATGGTGACTGAGGTTAAGTCATTTATTTGAAGTGAAATTATATGAGTATTTGGCTGAAGGGCCTTCTAGAAAGTGGAGTAAAATTCTGGGTCTCTCATTCCTCCTTGTAAGTTTTACTTTGCATCCAGCACACTGGAGGAATGAGATGAGGGTCCTTTGCAAAGGTCACAGAAAATCGAATGAGAGCATGTTCATTTTGGTGCAAATTTTTTTTGAAATCCACAGTTTTTTTTTGTAATGTGCATTTTCCACAAAAAAATGTTTAGACAAAAAAAGTTGTATTTTTATTCATTTGAAAAGCAAAGCAACAGAGAGCAAGAGGGCAAGAGGGTGAGAGAGAGACACACAGAGAAAGATCTCCCATCCTCTGGTTCACTTCAAATGCCTGCCAACAGCCAGCATTGGGCCAGGCTGAGGCCCAGAGTCCGGACTCCATCCAGATGTCCCGCGTGGGTGTGAGGGACCCAAGTACTTGAGCATGGTCTGCTGTGTCCCAGGGTGCAGTCTGGCAGGACAGCGGATCCGAGTGGAGCTGGACTGCATCCCAGGAGCTTTGATGTGGGATGTGTTTGTCCCAAACGCTGGCTCAACCCCGTGAGCCCCAACCGCCCCTCTGTGTGCTTTGTGGACTCCTTACTTCCTCCCTTTTCTCCCTTGAGTGACCGATGGTCTGAACAAGATGGATGGGCCAAGGCTCTTGTTCCGCTCCTGGTGTTTCCATGTGTTGGGAGCTAACCTGTAAGTGCAGGAATGTTACATGTTTGCACACAGAAGACCATTGTGGACTAGGGACCATGCTGTGCATACCGTGTGCTGGGAGTCCTTATCCTGGTGTCTGGGAACCCTAACCATAACCCTGACCCTGACCCTGACCCCTAACCCTAACTGAAGGGAAGCCAGTGTGGTAGCGCAGAGATGAGGTCCAGCCTGGGGGTCAGGCTCTCTCTGGGGCAATGGCAACTGTTTAGAAACGTCATCTGGAGGCCGCCAGACTGCACCAGCACCAGGCTGTTTTTGGCGTGGCCTGGTCTGTCATGTCAGCTGCCGTTTGCACGGCGAGACGTCATCAGTAGCCTGCCCTGCTCGCCCTCCTGTACGTGATGGCAGCGATTTTGCCTTAGAAAACGTGCCCTGGTGACTGTAAACTGCGTCCTTTACTGGTGTGAACTGAAAATCCTGCTGGGAAGGCGGGAGTGTCTTGCCCCTCTGAGGGTCAAGCTCCTAAACACAGTGAGGCCTGGGCATTCCTGTTCTCAGATGCTCAGTAATCATTCCAGTCCATTCCCATGGGCCAAGCTTAAACAGTTTTTTTTTTTTTTTAAATTATTCATTTATTTGAGAGGTAAAACTGTAGAAAGAGGGAAAGACAGAGAGGTCTTCCATCGCTGGTTTGCTCCCCAAATAGCTGCAACAGCCAGAGCTGGGCCAATCTGAAGCCAGGAACTTCTTCTGAGTCTCCCACACAGGTGCAGGGGCCCAACCACTTGGGCCATCTGCTGCTGCTTTCCCAGGCCATAGCAGAGAGCTGGATGGGAAGAGGAACAGCCAGGACTGGAACCAGTGCCCATATGGGATGCCGGCACTGCAGATGGCAGCTTTATCCGCAGCACCACAGCACTGGCCCCCTGAAGCAGCCTTTTGCTTTTTAAGTCCTAATTTTAGTATTAAAGAAAGACTGAATCCTTTGTGGTTTCGATTCAGGTATGCACTTGCCCCTGACCCTTACATAAAGGACCCTCTGTTTTTTATTTTTAAATTGAAAAGGCAGTATTACAGAGAGGGAGACAGTGAAAGAGATATTCCATCTGCTGGTTCACTCCCCAAAAGGCTGCAACAGCCAGGTCTGGGCAAGCGAAGAGCCAGGAGCTTCTTGCGGGTCTCCCACGTGGACGCAGGGATCTTAAGGACTTGGGCCATCTTCTGCTCCTTTCCCAGGCTCAGCAGCAGGGAGCTGGATTGGAAGTGGAACAGCCGGGACTTGAGCCTGTGTCCATAAGGGATGTCAGTCACAGGCGGTGGCTTAACCTTGGCCAGCAGCCCCAAGATGCTCTCCTTAGGACAGCCTGCCACATGTCCCCCTGCCCACGGCCCAGGAACGTGGCATCCCTGCTCCCTCCTCTTGCTCTTGCCCTGGGGAGTTAGGGTCCAGGTGCCCTCACCTGTCAGTCTGTTCTACACAGGGCAGCCATCGCTTCTTTAACTCTCGTGGTTTGGATACATCTCGTTTTTAGCCATGAATTTCCGTTTCTGACGCACATCCTGCAGCCATCTGAGTTTTGACAGCTGAAGGTGACAACTCTTTGCAGTCTCCCTTCACCAACTCCTTTAATTTCAGGGCCTTGAGCCTCCAAGTGACCCTTGTTCTACTTAGCTGGGGCAGAAGCCGTTTCCATCCTGTGTGTTGCTAACTAGCCCTCTGGCTGATCTGCGGGATACAGATGGGTGCTCTGATCACTTGGAGGCATTAAAACCTCAGGAACAGCTTCTGAGGGACAGCTGTGTTACTTTCTGCATCACGTCTGTGAACACTGCTAGTCCACGTGGTGCATCAGACGCTGAGACTAACTGCCAAGAAAGGACAGTGACTACCTGTGTCGCACGACTCGTCTGTTACCTCATTTGTTCTCCTAGGAGCCCTGCACACTTGCTCTGGGGTGACTGTTCTGGTCTCAGTAGCACCCGGTGCCCTCAGCGTCCGAGGTTCCCAGGCCTGCTGCCGGGGCACTGCGTGTGCCGCTGCAGAAACACTGCCGACCTCAGACATGGCCGCCTCCCCGGAGGCCTCGGAGGCACACACCAGGACACAGGTCACTTAAAGCACCGAGACCCTCTCTCTGATTTTCGTTTGCGGCAGAGCTGCCACCCACTGGGTCACCTGCCAGATGCCTCCAACTCTCCAGTCTCCCACGTGGGTGGCAGGACCCCATGACGTGCCAGCTCTGCCTAAATGGAGGTGCTGGTGTGGGCTGTGGGAGTCTGCAGCGCTAGGCCAGGGCTCTTTTATAAAGATACCGAGGCTGAAGGATTCTTTACGCTCCTTCAACTAGACTGTCTTGACTGCTTCTGAAAACAGCAGGTAGCCACTCCCAAAGTAAAAAACCACGAGAACAGACTTAAAAACCAAACCATTTAATCGTGTCTTTGAAGGTAAACAACATACGGGTCCCAAGCCCTGAGAACGCCACAGCGCCAGGGCCACGCACGGCGCGCATTCTCACCAGCTTCAGAGGGGTCAGAACTCAAGGTCTCACAAGGCGGAGAGTGAATGGCATCTATGCGTTCCATGGAGCAGTTCTGTCAAACCGCAAACGGACCCCACGAGTCATTCAAGATGGAAAACCAGCGCCTGGCTTCACAGATCAGAGACGAAGAGTACCACACCCGGTGCAGGCGGCCTCTTCACTTTCCTCGCCACCCGAGGCCTGAGCTGTCACCCAACCTGCAGTGGCCGACGCTGCGGCCCGAGGTGCGGCTCGTCCCTCTATGCATTCCCCTTCATGACCGCGGGCAGAGAGCTCTCATCAGGACGGCTTTTTAACAAGCACTGACCGTGAAAAAGAACCCTCTGGTGGCACGTTGATTTAGTTTGTAAGTTTTTAATTTACAAATTTAAAAAGCTACACATTTTTACTTTTTCTCCTTTTTCTCTTCTTTCTTTACGTCACTCTTTTCCTTGTCTTTCTCTTTCTCTTTGTCATCTTTCCTATCCTTTTTGCTCTCTTCTTTCTCCTGCCCTTCTTTCTTCTCTGCATCCCGGTTGGCAATCTTGTTGTTGATGAGGTTGTGCAGGGCGACCACGGACCGGATGAGCGAGGCCAAGTACACCACCACCATCTGGTCGTTGGTCTTCAGGTAGAAGGCCTTGACGAACTCCTGCAGGCTCACGTCCGGCAGCAGGTTGAACACGTCCTGCAGCTGGTAGATGATCTGATGGCTGATGGGCAGCTTGCCCGTGGCCACTTTCTCCAGGTAGCCCCTGATGTCCAGCAGCTTGGAGTTCAGTCCCTTCAAGCCGTGGACCTGGTTTGTGATCCGCTGGGACAGAGTGCCCACCGTCGTGTCTTTGATGTCTCTGTGAAAAGCCACAAAGGTGGGCAGGAAAGCGTCAGGGCACCGCGTCATCGGCAGCACCTCCCGTTCTGAGCCAACGCCCCCTTCCTGAGGGGGGGGGGGCGAGCTCACAGAAAGGCTACTTCTCCAGCTGAGAAAGATCTGGGCATAGACTACTAATTTTGCTTTCACTTGGGGGCATATATTTTCTCTTTCTTACCACACAGGACTTTTCAAAAGCTGTAAGAGAGCTTAAAACAAACCTATTTTCATTAAAAAAAAAAAAAAAAAAAAGACAAGGTCAGTCAGTGCAGCGCCTCAGCTTCCCTGCTCCAGGAAGGGAGGGCACTTCTGCACCTGTGATTCTAGGATGCTCTGAGAAGCTGCGATCAGTAGTAGCAGGAACCCTACTGGCTGATTCAAACGACTTCTTCAAACAAAGATTACACAGACGGAGGATTCTAAAACAAAACTCATCCCCCAAATGACTCTTTGCTGAAAATGGCTACATCTGTCGGAAAGGGCACCACGCGTGCAGGCTGCGTTTCCTTCACACGCTGGTTCCTGTTCCTGTCAACATCAGTTTCTGGACGAGGCGTGCTACCCACAAAGCCGAGGAGTTCAGTTCAACCACCTGTTTACAGCTGGTCCCCCGTGTCGACTCCTGACCTGCCCCCCCCCCCCCAGCCCCTGAATGGGCAGTGACTGAGGCTGACTGAGGTCTCACCGTAGCAAGTGTTCCACTCCCACCTCCTCAGCTTCCTCTGCTCCAATTTCACTGGTCACGTGCTCAAATGTCTTCGAGGTTGGGGTTCCGTCCTGGGAGAGGGGGTTTAACTGTAGTTATTCACTTAGAGCAGACAAACCGGTACACACTGCCTTTCACACCTCAAGTCTTCACTTTCAGTCAGCTCATTTCCCGTGTGCCTTAACCGCTTTCCCAGGGCAGGGCAGAGCAGAGCGCCTGAGGTTTGCTTTGCTCACTCAGCCTCTGAAGGTACAGTCGCTGTGGATATGCTCAGTGCCGATGCCTGCTGGGACGCCATTTGCTTGTGTTTATGTTTAGGGGCCACTCAATTGTTTTCTGAGGAAAAACATCGTTCTATCGAGCCCACACTGGGGATGGACACTCAAGAAAGTTTCAGTTCAACTTTTTAACTAACTGGACAAGACACAGGATACCTACACTTGTGACATGCAAATTCCAGAAAATATGACTTTTCACCAACTATTGTCCTTTGAGTCAAATTAGAGTCAAAACAGTGCAGTCTTATGTTGGTGGCCCGAGTCAAGCAGAGGACCACCAGAGGAAGCGAGTCACTGGAGATGCTTTTCTCAGACCCAGTGCTACAAGACACTGTGTGAGGGCATTTCAAGAAGTTAGAAAAATGGCATTAAAAGCTAAGTTTATTTTGGTGCACAAAATTTTTGGAATCCATATTTTTTCATAATATGCATTTTTCATGGACTTTTTGAAGGCTGTTCACATGAGTGGATTTTGAAAATTTTTTTTGGATCAAAATAAACGTATCTTTTAACTGCATCTCCATAAACTTTCTCAAGTACCTCGTGCACGTCCTCTACAGGCTGTACAACGTCTGCGAGCTAGGGACACACACTGTGGAGATCAGTCTCTCCTGCACATACAGGGATGTGGAACTTGGGCCAAGGCCTGTAACTTACACCAAGTGCTATTCAGCTGGGCTATGATTTGTTTTAGGATAGTGTAAATCCTACTGGGGCAGTGTCTCTGCTTTGGAGGCTAGGATGGTCAGGGCCTTTGACAACCTGGTAGGACTTCATGGCCAGCCCTTCTAGGGACTAATTCTTCTCTAGCTCCATCGTATAATACAACCCTTGTGCTCCCTTCATGCTTCACTAAAAACACAGGTGTGTGGCTATCAACAAGCAGCCTCAAACTCCTTTCCCAAAGAGGCAGGGTAAAAATGGACACTGGGTCAGACGGATCAAAACAAGGGCAGAAAGTCTTACTGCAACAAGGTAGTCAATTTGAACCTAAGTTCTCAGTAGCCAGGCAAGCAGAAAAACAGGACGGGGCTCAGTGCAAGGAATACCCAGAGGACACTGGCCTAAAACACCCTCTCCCAACTTTCACAACTGAACGTAAGGATACGCACATGTACTGAACTCCTGACACAGACTTTAATCCAGCCTCCAGTCTTTGGCTTTGGAGACCTAAGACTGAGCTCTTTTGCGCATACCTTAAACACAAATATTTTATGCCCACAACAAAATACACACAAGGCTACTTCAGAAGATCCATATTTCATGTGCATGATTTCAAAAAAAATTTAAATCTGTATGTCAACCACTTCATGGCCTTTTTGAAGTCCGCCCACACAGGTGCATTTCTAGGTCGAGTCCTGTCCTAGAATGGAGGTCAGCTTTCTGCTCGTTGGCAGCCCTTCACCTTTACAGCCGAGCTCTGAGGAGTCCAGGGAGCACAAGGCGGTCTGGCCGTCCAGCTCCTGGCAGCGCTGACTATTTGAAAACGCATGATCTGCCATATGGCTGGCAGGAACCCAAATAGGTGAGCCATCACCACTGACTCTCAGGGTCTGCATTGGCAGGAAGCTGGAGTCAGGAGTGGTGCAGAGAACGGAACCCAGGTAACCTGGACGGGATGTGGGCGTCCTCATCTCTAAGCTGAACGCTTGCCCAGATCCAGGACTAAGACTCTTCCTGGCACGCGGCAGGCCCCAGAGTGGATGCTGCAGCAGACTCAGGTCAGGCTGGCCGGGCTCTGCATTTCCGGTGCCATGAACAATCGTGTGACCAGCCTGGGCCTCAATTTCACCTAGAAAAGGGGACTTTCGATCCCCAGTGATCCTCTATTTTCTAAAATCTGATTCAACAACTCAAGGGGAGAAGAGCTTAGGATCATAGAAACCAACTACCTTTTCTTTGTTACGAAGAGATAAAGGACTTGTCAACCTCAAAATGGAAAAACAAAGAAACAAGAACCCCAACCACCCGATGAGCAGCAAGCCTCACGTCCTAGGTAAGACTTACGTCATGAACTTCTTCCACTGAGATATATGCTTCTGTGGGCAGCCCCAGGTCCTTTGGCTTCACATCGATAATGACCAGTACCTGGCAAGGACACACATCTTAGCAACAAACTCACACATGACACAAAGGGACAATTTCAGGCGTTCTTCTGAGGATTACTAAAGTGATTTCCATCATTCAACTAGAGATGAGCCAGTACTTTCAGCACGAAGTTTGTCCTGCACATGACCTGCTTTGTTTTGCTGTTCCTTCCCTCCCGTGAATAACCTGGGAAGTTGCGTGCTGGTCATTAGACATGAGGAACCGGGCCACAACGGGAATCTGGGTTCCCACTGACCATTCTGAACTTCAGCTTCCTCATTTGTAAAGACATATAGTTACGGAGAGGACGAAGTCAACTCGTATCCCAGAAAATTAGCTGGCACGAACGGTTATTCACTAAACACACGAGCACTAGGTCACGGTAGACTACACAGGTTATAAGAGCACATGAAGCTTCTGGAGAAAACGCAGTGAACGCGCTTGCGAGGCAGGTCCTCCCGGAGCTGGGTCAGCTGGTGGGGAGAGTGATAGGAGCGAGGCGAGCACGTACCGAGTTCGGGCAGTATCTCTTCATGAGTTCGTTGATGGCGATGTCATTCTTGTGCAGCTTAGGGCCTGTGTGGTACCACCCAACGATTCTTTCTCTGGCTGGGAAGGAAAACACAAGCGGGCTTTCACTGTGTCATGAAGAGCTACGATATTTGCTCAAAAAGGGCAGGAGGCTCAGTCGTTACGTTTCTAACATTGTGAAAATTCCAGAAACCTATTTTCAATATTGACATTCGTATGAAATCTAAAACTCAAAAACACGTTCTCAAGCAATAGGCAGCGTGTGATCTGGAGACATCCTTATCCCAGACCATTTTAAGGAAACCAGGCACGAGAAAACAACTGGAGAAGAGGTCCAAGGCAGTATCTAAACAAATACAGGCTCACGTCACACGACCAGCAGCTAGGAGTGTTGCGGGCACAAACACTTCCAAAGCAGTGTGGCCGCTGCCATGAACCAAATGCAAACGACAGAGAACAGAGATGTTCAGCCTGGTGGTGCAGCAGCTCCGGGGGCAGGCGGACCTGCATGGCTTTGTGCCCTTCTGTTCTCTGAGGGCCGGCCCTCTGTACTGTTCAAACCCGGGAGGGCTGCTCGCCTCACACTGACATGTCAGCCTTCGTTCATTCCACCTCACTCCTCCATTACCACTGCTCTTACAAACCTAAGCCTAAGGGCCCCTCATGTTAATAACTAAAAACAAAACAACAACATGCACACACACACACAAATTGAAACCACACAACACAGTATCTTCTTGGAAAATGAAGACTCACCATTGACCTTCTTAAACATTCCGTACATGTTTTCCAAGTAATCATGGTCTAAAAACCAGACAGAATCATCCTTGTCATCTTCATCGAAAGGGACTAAAGAAAAAACAACGATTCAGATGCAGTTCAGGATGCGAGACAGAAATCTGGATGACGGGTCACAGCCGGGGATCCCTAGGCCAGCCTGCAGTCACTTTATGTGTCTGATTTCTCTGACACAATATTAAACGTTATTTTTTGTTGTTCTCATTGAAAACCAGAATATATATAAAAATCCAGATTTCCAGCGTCTCATAACAAACGGTAAGACCCAGCGCCAGTGACCAGAGCCTTTGCAGAGGACACAGGCTCGGCAGGGTGCTGCAGCCCCTCATTCCTGGCAGTCCCACTGGGTCGATGACATTACTGGCTGGTCCTTTCAGACAGTGGAGTTGGTCACCTCAGGTCACAGGTCAAGCCAGCAATTACACTGCTCTTTGTCACTGCTGCTTTGATCACACAGTGCTGTGAGCACATGGATACATTCTCCAAGAGTCACACACAGAGTAACAGGTGAAGCTCCCCACCTCTCCCTCTGCCCTACCCATTACCCTGGGTGCACAGTGTAGCACAGGCTGCCTGGCTTACTGCACACAGCCACTGCTGAGGCACTAAGTGGCCGAGATGAGCAGGTGCACCGTGAAACCACCTGGCCTGCAGTTTAAAATATGTACTATCTGGGGGCTGGTGCCGTGGTGCACTAGGTTAATCCTCCGCCTGTGGTGCTGACATCCCGTATGGGCACCAACTTCTAGTCCCATTGCTCCTTTTTCCAGTCCAGCTCTCTGCTATGGCCTAGGAAAGCAGTGGAGGACGGCCCAAGTGCTTGGGCCCCTGCATCCATATGGGAGACCAGGAGAAGCACCTGGCTCCTGGCTTCGGATCGGCGTAGCTCTGGCTGTAGTGGCCATTTGGGGGGTGAACCAACGGAAGGAAGACCTTTCTTTCTGTCTCCCTCTGTCTGTAACTCCGCCTGTCCAATAAGTAAAAAAAAAAATCTTAAAAAAAAAAAGTACTATCTGGTCTAGTCTCAAGATCCTTTTTCTAACCTTTAGCAATTCTGAAATAGAATCTCTGTACTATAGTAAAAAAAAATGCTAACAAATGTTTACTTTTAAAAGGTAAATTAACACTCCTGGAAAAAATATGAAATCTTTTACCTGCAAAACTGTTGGACACATCAAGCACTTTCTTTTGCCATGACCCCAAAAGCACCCCGACAACGCGCTTCTGGTTTCCAACCTTGCCGATCCTGGATGGGAAAACAGATGCCGTCAGTCTGGGGAGGCTGGCACAGACCCAGACCCAACCACGACGACACATTCAACAGGAAATGCCGAAGGCACGGGCACAACCTAGCTCACCCATGAACTCATCTTCCTAAACAATGACAGCGTTAAGTCAGTTCTTGATACAAATGCTAATAAATATAGGGAGTAATTCATGAACTCTGTACTAACGTATGCTGGAAGTTTTTACTGACCGCTGACTGCCAAGTAACACAGGCAGCCCTGCATAAAGTTGCATTTTGACCTTTAAAGAAATTTAAAATGGTGCAAATAAGAGCCCCTCAGGGCTGCTGTGTGGCACCGTGGCTTACGCGGTATTTGGGTGCCTGTTACAGCGTCCTGGATTAACTCTCTTCCGACCAGTACCCTGCTAATGAGCCTGGGAAGGCTGCAGAGGACGGCTCTCAAGCACCTGGGTCCGTCTCTCATGCAGTGGATCCGGATGGGGTTCCTGGCCGCAGCATTTAGGGAGTGAACCGTGGATGACAGATGTCTCTGTCTCTCCCTATCACGCTGCCTTTCAAATAAATAAGAAATAAAGTTATCAGATGCTGAGAGTTTTAAAATATTATCTGGCTGTTTTTTTTAAAAGATTTTTTATTTTATTTGAAAGGCAGAGTCACAAAGAAAACACAGATCTTCCATGTGCTGGTTCACTCCCCAAATGGCCACAACGGCCAGTGCTGGGCCAGGCCTAAGCCAGGAGCCTGGAACTTCATCCAGGGCTCCACATGGGTGGCAGGGACCCAGGGATTTGGGCCATCCTCCACTGCTTTCCCAGGTGCATTAGCAGGGAGCTGGACTGGAAGTGGAGCAGTCAGGACTCAAACCAGCTGTGCAGGACGCCAGCTCTGACGCGCCGGCTGGTGTCTTGGCGCCACCACAAGTGGTGCTCCCAATCCACCTTTCCTTTTTCCTCTGCAGCTTCCCAGTCTCCATCCTTCCCGTCTTCAGGTCTTACAGACAGCAGAACAGAACCAGTTTTATGGCCTGGATTCTCGCCTGCCACTTCCTTTCTAGAACACCTGCTCCATGTCTACAGGCCCCATGAGATGGGATTTATTCTCTGCAAAGTCCACGGGCTCAGCGTGTGGTTCCCGGGACCCTCCCCGCCCCCACGGGCCCGAGTGCCAGTCACAGCCACCTGCCTGGCTCGGCGGCAGACCCGAGAGGGCCGAGTTTCCATCTCCACTCCAAACCTCCTCAGGGATTTTCTCCAAAAGGGCTGCAAGTGTTTCCCTCAAGGTAAGTTTATTTTGATGCAAAAACCTGAAACCTCTCTCTCTCTCCACACACACACACACACACACACACACACACACACACACGTATACGCAGGGTCTTCCAAGGCTTATGAGAAGTGAACAGTATGAAAACTATGCACGGACTTCTTCCGCCCCACCTCTGAAGCGCCTGCATACAGCTCTTCAACAATTGTTGGCTGCACGTTGGTTTTTTGGTGAACAGCTTAGCAAGTCTATAAATGCTCACTAAATTTTGGGTTGCACTTCAACAAAGATGCTGGTATGCCTGGTGGTTCTGATTCTTTTGGACATGACTGTCAAGCATGGAGTTGCCACACTTCAAAGGAGACCTCCACACTCACAGACGTTTCTGTTGGTTTAGAAAATGCTCATTTGTGTGTCTGTCAAACTTCACCCTTTGTGACCTGACGTCAGCCCGCAGTGTCTCCTGCACCGTGTTTTCAGCAAGTGCTTAAACAACGTAAGTCGTGGCTGCGCCCCGAGCAGGGCCAGCATCCCATGGGAGGAACGTGGAAAAGCCCACACATCCTGTACTGGCTGAGGCGCCCACACAGCAGTGGAACCGACCTGGGGCCTTCCAGCTCCTGGAGTTTGATTCTGGCAAAGCCAAGTCGCGGGAAGGCGGGCGCTTAGCGACCTGACTCCAGCAGGTACTCTCGCCCGACTGGGCTTCCGTGTTTGCCCATGCAAGTCATTATCTTGTGAAACCTGGGGACAGCGTGCAACAGGTCCAGCAGGACCAGCGGCTCGGCCCCCGGGGAGTCTGCTTCACTCCTTGAAGCCCGAAGCTCCAACTGCTCTCGCTGTTTAATTTTTTTTTTTTTAATAAAGAAAACTCGACACCTCATCTACATTTTAAGCTACGGTAGACCCAGATTCTTAGCTAAGAAACTTTATCAGGTCAAAACCATGGTCCACCCCGGGGCCCGCATACGCGGACCGCATCCGGAGGCACAGATGCGCTTTCCCTCGAGAGACGGTGGCTCTTCCCGGCGACGGGAGCCGGGGCCAACGGCCATCTGTCCCCCGAGTTCGGCATCACGCAAACTCCGGCCAAAGCCCAGGCAGTCCGCGCCCCGCAAAGGGGGCCGCGGGCCGAGGCGGGTCTGGGCCGGCCCCCCAGTCCCGGCCGCCGGCCGCCCCCGCTGCGTCCCCAGCGTGCCCGTGACTCAGCAGCGGCGGGGCCGCCAGCCCGCCAGGCCGCCCCGCGCGTCCCGCTCACCGGTTGAAATGATCCACCACACTGAGCAGCACCAGGGGGTGGACCACCACCTTCTGCACGGCCAGCTCCGGCATCGCGACACAACCGCCCGCAGGCCCGACTCCCTGCGACCCGCAAACACCGGCAGTCACTGCTACTCCCGCCGCTCCGCCAGGCCCAGCTCCGCCCCTTCCGGTTCGCCCGCGATCGCGCGGCCTTTCTTCCGCTCCCAGAGTGCCTCGCGCGGAGTGCCCACTCTGTCGCCGCGGCTGCCATCTCGAGGACGGGAAAGGGCGGGAGGAAGGCGGGGCCGCCTTGGCTCCCATGCCCTGGGTTTTCCTGGACGCGGAAGGTGGATAAAGCGTCACCTGGTATTGGGGCGCAAGGTCACGTGCAGCCGGCTTTTCACTAACTTCCTAGCTCACCCGGCCCCTTCAGAAAAAACGGAAATAGTAGCAGTTTGTAGTTCTGCCTCCCAGAAAGTTTTTGCCTTTTCTTCAGGTTAAAGTCCTCCAGAATTTTTTAATGGGAACTTTCTCTACATATGTGAGCACGCTTTTGATAGAGATTTGGAAAACGTCTCTTTCACTAGCAGGAGAATTTCCTGCATCTCCGCTGGGGACACCTTGCTGACCAGGACGGCGGCGACCCACCGGTCCCCACCTGCGTTGACTGCTGTGTGACCAGGGCAGGAGAAGGCTCCCCGTGACCAGAGAGGCTGCCTCTCAGGCCGGGACGAGCATAGGGGTTGAAGAAAAAGTAGAAAAAAAAGAGGTCCATCTTGGCATGCGGTCAAGGGAGAGAACCAGGAAGACTGACAGGACGTGTAGGAGAAGGGGCCTGGGTGCACTTGCAGAAGGAGGCAAAAGACATTGACGTTCCTGCCGGGTTACGCGGCCTCCCCGGAAGTGGCGGGCTCTGTAAACCAAATGCCTGGGCAGCTTGCTCCATCCACCTGCCGGGTGTCCTGCCTGGAGCAGCCGGTGCCCCCACACCTGGGCTTCCTAGCCTTTTGAGGTAAAGTCCTGCTGTCCAGACGTCAGAGGGACACAGCCGTCAGTCTAGACGTCAGAGGGAGCACCGCAGAGCCGGGGATGTGGCCCCCAGGGTCAGCTGACCCTCATGTAGGCAGGGTGCACAGCATGACGCGTTCCTTGTCTTTATTCATTATCGCTAGGAAGACACGAGGGTCGTGTTAAGGGAGGGAAGATCGAGAACTAGGGAACCTTGAGTGTATGGGCCCCTGGCTAGTGGGCATTCGCCAACTTTTAGTTCTTTTCCTTAGCGCCTCTCAAACTTTGCTAGGCAGAGGAGCCACCCGGGGACCTTGTTAAAGTGCAGATGCCAATTCTGTCGATGTGGGGTGGCCCCCGGGACCCTGCAGCTTCCAGGTGAGGCCCTGACTCTGCTAACAAAGCTCATAATCACCGGATGAAACAGGAATGTTCTTGCCTTAGAAACGAATGGTGCTTCTCCTGGAATGGGTGTTTGGCCCACTGGAGGGGAGTCTTGCTTCCAGCTTCCTGCCAGTGAGCGCCCTGCGAGGCAGCAGGCCTGGCTCGCATTCTGGCCAATCCCACCCCCATGGGAGACCCAGACTGAGTTTTGCGTTCAGTGTCAGCCTGATCTAGCCCCTGCCATTGCAGGCATCTGCGGAGTGAACCAGAGGCTGGGAGAGCTCACTCCGTCTGCCTCTCAAAAAGATAAATGCATTTAAAAAATTAAAAAAAGGGAAATTATTTCTCAAATGTTGCTTGTAAGGCCGCCACAAAACACACCAAACACTTGGAGTTAAGGGAAAGGTTTATTGTCGGGTGGGGGAAGCCCAAGAGGCCAGGGGGAGAGAGTGAGAGAGAGTAAGAGAGAGGGGGATCGGGAGAGAATGTGTGCTGGAAGCAGGTCCCATTATACCTTTGCCAGGGGCGCAGGGAAGTGGGAGCAGCGCATCCCATTAGGGTGGGGGTGGAGCTGAATCTGTGGTTAGGCCAAGGTGCTTAGGACAGAAGCTCACCGTGCAAGGTGGCGACAGGGGCCTGAACCTAAGATGGCGTCCGGGGCATAGATGGTGCCACAGAGGAGACAGCACTGTTTTTCTCACAGTTGCTCCCCTGGTGGGCTTTTCCAGAACACTGTGTCCAGATTCCACCCATCTCCCGCTACCTGTTTCTGCTTTCATTTTCCCTGCAGTATTTATCGCTTTTGAATAGTTTGTGGAATTCTTCTGTTCTTGTCTTGCCTTATTCGAATGTAAGCTCCTGGTTGGTTCGTTTTTGTATCTTCAGTGTCCCCTAAACTGCCTGAAAGATTGGAGGTGCTCAGTCGTTACTGTGCGAATGGACCATGAGTTCCTCGAGGGAGACGGAGCAGTGAGGCCCCCGGAGGCCTGTTTCAGCACCACGGTTGCTGCGGCCTGAGCCAGGTTCTGTGATTCCAGTTCCTGTCTCCTGGCTGCTCAGTATTGTGTCCCCGGCCCAGGTAACAATCCGGTCTCTGCGGAATGATGACACTTCTTTGGGAGTGGCGGCACTGATACGGGAAATGCAGGTGCCGTAGTAAGCCATAGTTGTATTCAAGGAGGTGGCAGGGAACATTTTAAAGGCAACAAGGGAGAAGTTTAGGTAACGATGCAAAGCCCATTGGGCTTGGAGACCCCGGGCTGGAGCTAGCAGTAGTTCGTTGGTGGGGGTGTCCGTGCCGGGCCAGTGTTTCATAGAGAGTGTTTGGTCGGAAGTCTTGTGGTCTGAAAGACAGTGTGGAAGGTAACCTGTCATATGGGGCTCTGTGCATCCGTGCGAGGTGTGCAAAACGTGGGGCTTGTGCAGAGTGAGAAGGACCCTCTTGTGAGTGCTGAGGAAGTTGTTGGGAGCGTGCCGAGGCAGGTAGGAACTGCTGCCTGTGCTGTTCGCTCTGGCTGCATTCGTCTGTGGATCCGACCGGAAGGCCTTCCTCCTGCTATGAGCTGTTTTCAGTGTTGGCTGGTTGGTTAGGATTCGGTTTTCTCTCCCATGGAGTTCCCGTGGCGGGTGTGCGGACTGAGCAGCTGTTCTGAAGCTCACTGGGAAGCTCTCTAATCCTGACTCATGGAAACTGTGCAGTTGGCTTTGAACTGAAAACAGTTCAGGTGGGGCTGGTGTTATGGTGCCCCAGGTTAAGTCGCCACCCGTGTCACTGACACAGCACATGAGAGTGCTGGTTTGAGCCCTGGCTGCTCTGTTTCTGATCTAGCTTCGTGCGAATGCGTCTGGGGAGGCAGCGGAAGATGGCACAGGTACTTGGGCTCCTGCCACCCACATGGCAGAACTGGATGGAGTTCCTTCCCGCCTCCTGGCTTTGGCCTGGCCCAGGCCTGGATGTTGGGAGCATTGGGAGAGTGAGCCAGCAGTTGGAAGATCTTTCTCATTGTCTCTCAATTGTCTAGAATCATCTGAAATCTACCATGTGGATTGTTATATCTCTTCTTACAAGGACTTCATCGTTAGCTTCCCACCTGGTCTTCCTACTTCCGGTCTGACCCCTGTTACCCTCCACTCTTCAGCTAGACTTACTTTTTTAAAAATTTATTTGACAAGTACAGTTACTGACAGTGAGAGAGAGAGAGAGAAAGGTCTTCTTTCCATTGGTTCACTCCCCAAATGGCCGCCACGGCTGGCGCTGCGCTGATCTGAAGCCAGGAGCCAGGTGCTTCTCCTGGTCTCCCATGGGGTGCAGGGCCCAAGCACTTGGGCCGTCCTCCACTGTCCTCCCGGGCCACAGCAGAGAGCTGGCCTGGAAGAGGGGCAACCAGGGCGAGAACCTGACACCCATATGGGATGCCGGCACCGCAGGCGGAGGATTAACCAAGTGAGCCACAGCGCCGGGCCCTAGACTTACTTTTTAAAAAGCCTTATTAATGGAAATTTCCAGTCTGTGCAAGAATATAAAGCGTAATGAAGCCCCATGAAACCATTACTGAGCTTCGGATCTCCCTGATTTCCTTTATCTGAACTCCTAGTTCTTCTCAGAACTAGTCCCCGGTTACCACTTCTGGTGACGCCTTCAGGAAGTGTTTTATAGTGGACCTTTCAGTGTCGATACGCATAGCTTTAAAAAACAGGTAAGTGAACTTAACTCCACATGATATTCTGAAACTTGCTATTTTTAGATTTAGATCATAATATATCATTAACACCTCTTTACAGTAAACCTAGATCGTCATCATGTAGCTGCACAGATTGGATTTGCGTTCTTCATAATATCCTCATCTGCTCAGAAGCTCAGCTGTGCTCCCTGCCCCAGCGAACTTGGAAGGGGGAAAGATGTCCCACATATGTTCTGGAGTGCATTGACTTTTCCACTGACATAGGATTCTTTTTTTTTTTTTTTTTTTTTTTTGACAGGCAGAGTGGACAGTAAGAAAGAGAGAGACAGAGAGAAAGGTCTTCCTTTTTGCTGTTGGTTCACCCTCCAATGGCCGCCGCAGCCGGCGCACCGTGCTGATCTGAAGCTAGGAGCCAGGTGCTTCTCCTGGTCTCCCATGCAGGTGCAGGGCCCAAGCACTTGGGCCATCCTCCACTTCACTCCCTGGCCACAGCAGAGAGCTGGCCTGGAAGAGGGGCAACCGGGACAGAATCCGGCGCCCTGACCGGAACTAGAACCCGGTGTGCTGGCACCGCAAGGTGGAGGATTAGCCTAGTGAGCCGCGGCGCCGGCCTGACATATGATTTTATACCAGGAGTGGGCAGGCTGTATGAGGCCCAAAGAATCGTTGGCCCTGCCAAGGCAATTCCATGCAAGACTAGAAATTTAAAATGTCTATAGCAGGCTAATATTTTAAGTTAATGATATTTAAAAATATTTATTTATGTATTTGAGAGTCAGAATTACAGAGAGAGCGAGAGAGAGTGCCTCCATCTGCTGTTTCACTCCCCGGATGGCCACAGTGGCCAATGCTGGGCCAGGCTGAAGCCAGGGTTCAGGAGCTCCATCCGAGTCTTTCATGTGGGTGTAGCACTTAGGCCATCTTGTGCTGCATTTTCCAGGGCGTTAGCAATGAGCTGGATCAGAAGTGGAGCAGCCAGGACATGAACTGGTGCCCACAGGGGATGCTGGCATTGCAGGTGGCAGCTTTACCTGCTGTCCCACAACACTGACCACAAAGTTGATAATTTTTACCACTCTAAGTCTGGCACACAGCTGTGGCTGGTGCTGTGGTGTAGTGGGTAAAGCCATTAGCTGCAGCGCTTGCATCCCATATGGGTACCATTTGAGTTCTGGCTGTTCCACTTCTGATCCAGCTCTCTGCTATGGCCTGGGAAAGCAGTAGAAGATGGCCCAAGTCCTTAGGCCCCTGCACCCACGTGGGAGACCCAGAAGAAGCTCCTGGCTCCTGGCTTTGGATTGGCTCAGCTCCATCTGAGGAGTGAACCAGTGGATAGAAGACCTTTCTCTCTCTCTCTCTCTCTCTCTCTCTCTCTCTCTTTCTCTCTCTCTCTCTCTGCCTCTGCCTCTCTGTAACTCTGACTTTCAAATAAATAAATAAATTTTTTTAAAAAATCTGGCACTGTTCTATAACCAGTATCTTTCAAGTTTTCACAATATTCATTTAATAGGAAGTGATGTTAGTATTTGAATATTGAGAATAGCTTCACATTTTTCAATAACCATGTGCCCTTGTTTCAAGTACTAGTTATAAAAAAAATGAAAGCTGTTGTTTTTGAGTTTATGGTTTTGTCAGGGGGACAGACTGTCAACAGATAAATATAAATCCCATTTACGATCCCATTTACTGCCAGGAGGTATGCTTCCTATGAGTCAGACCTGCTTGTTGGGGCCTGGCGCTGTGGTGTAGCAGGTTAAGCCGCCACCAGCAACGACAGTATCCCATATGGGCACTAGTGCATGTCCTGGCTGCTCCACTTCCAGTCCAGCTCCCAGCTAATGTGCCTGGGATAGCAGTAGAAGATGGCCCAAGTGATTGGGCTCTTGTACCCACATGGAAGACCTGGATGAAGCTCCTGGCTCCTGGCTTCAGCCTGGCCCAGCTCCAGCTGTTACAGCCACCTGGGGAGTGAACCAGTGGATGAAAGACCTCTCTCTCGGTCTCTTTCTCTTTCTCTGTAACTCTGCCTTTCAAATAAGTAAAATAAATATTGTTGTTGAGGTTATTATTTTTTAAAGATTTATTTTATTTATTTGAAAGGCAGAGTTACAGAGAGAGGTAGAGAGAGAGAGAGGTCTTCCATCTGCTGGTTCACTCCCCAGATGGCTGCAATGGCCAGAGCTGCACTGATCTGAAGCCAGGAGCCAAGAGCTTCTTCCGGGTCTCCCACATGGTGCAGGGTCCCAAGGGTTTGGGCCATCTTCTACTGCTTTCTCAGGCCATAGCAGAGAGCTGGACTGGAAGAAGAGCAGCCGAGACTAGAAATGGCGCCCATATGGGATGCTGGTGCTTCAGGCCAGGGCATTAACCCACTGTGCCACAGCGCCAGCCCCAGTAAACTAAATCTTAAAAGGAATTGCTCACCATTGTCAGACGTGGTAGCCCCTTCCAGCCCTTATGCCCTGGAGTAGTCTCCTCCAAGGTTGACCTTGAGCTTGAATACAGCGTTTGGTCTGATCAATGAGATACTGACAAGTGTGATGCTCCCACACTGCTGCTTGTTCTTTTGGAATGTTCTTCTCAGGATCCTGAGCCATCCCGTAGAAAGGTCTGGCTGCTTTGTGAGAGAGGCCACGTGGATTAGGAGAGGAATGTCCAGTCAGTCCCCAAGCTATTTCAACCAAGGTACTAGAATTGTTAGTGGAAAAAGCCATTGTGAGTGTTCCTGCTCCAGTAGACACCATGTGGAATAGAAGAACTGCCGAGCTGAGCCCAGCTCAGGTTGTAGAATCCTCTGAACTAACAAAGCTTGAATGCTATTGTAAGCCATCAAGTTTTTAATGGTTTGCTTTACAGCAATAGATAACAGAAATACCAATTTGTGGATTCTCTGTGAACCCACGTTTCTGGGTAAATGCAGTACCTGCTGCCCAATGCCTATCGTGTGGTAGCAGTTCAGTAAGAGTTAGTTCTGTCACTTTTGGTGTCATTTGCTTCTTCCACTCTCGACTTCGGTGATTAGGCTTGTGATGGAACGTGACTCAGCTCAAGTATAGCGCTCAGAGGCTGAAGTCCTGCAGTGACGATGTTTTGGAAACTCCAGCAAGAATGAATTGGAGAGTAGGGATAAACTGGAGCAGCTGTCTGATAAGGATACATTCTTAACACCTCTGGCCCCCTTGTCTATAAGCTTTCTCCCTTTTATCTCCCACAATGGGTAATGGACAAGAACATGGGCTGTGGGTCAGACCTAGATTGGAGTTTTGCCTTTCCTATTAACTGCCTGTGTTACTTCAGATACATTTCTTAATCTCACTAAGCCTCAGTTGACACCTTTGTAATATAAGGATAGTCACAGTGCCTGACTCCCAGGTGAGAGGAGTCAGGGATGGCGAGAGGACTTGGTGTTCTGAGCAGAGGCATGGGTGAGGGAGTAGAGGCTGAGCATTCCTGATCTGAAGTCTAAAACTTTTTGAGCTCCCTCATGACACCACAAAATTCCATACCATGAAACTTCTCATGCACAAAATTATTAAAAATAGTCTATAAAATTGCTTTCAAGCTATGTGTAAAGTACAATAGGAAACAAACGCATTTCATGTTTAGCCGTGGATCCCATCCCCAAGATATCTCATTATAGTCTATGCACATATTCTAAAACCTGAAAAAAATCCATCCAAAACACTTCTGTTTTGGATTTTAAATAGGTGACACTCAATATATAATGAGAAATAAGCTTAAAATGGTTGGATAGGACCAGATTATGAAGGGCTTAAGATTTTAATTGTAAGCCACAAAGCGACAGGATAAAAGTTGTTTTTGGATGGTAAGTCTGACAGCTATATGCAAAATAGATTCCCCAGAGGACAGCTGGGAATTCATGAAGACCTGTGAGAAGGGACTTCAAGTGATCTGGTATGAGGTTATGAAGATATGGAGACATGTTTCAGAGAAAAATGGGTGGAAATGGAGACTCGTGAGCAAGATGAAGGAGTGGACTGGGGAAGATTCTTTCAAGGTCCCTGCTCATCACTCTCTGCTGGCTCTCTGTTCCTGCGCAGGCTCCTTGTTTGACAACACCATCAATGTCCTTCAGCTCTGTGAAGCCTGGGTGGGAGGTGTTGTGACGCAGCGGGTGAAAGCTCTGGGGACCCCCGCCTTCCGTATTGGAGTGCCGGTTTGAGTGCCAGCGCCTGTGCTTCCAGTCAGCCTCCAGCTGACGTGCCCAGGCAGTGGGTGATGTCCTAAGAGCTTGGGTCCATCTGTGGACTTCGAGCCTCCAACACTACACTAAAGAAGTCTCTCTTCTTTATGAAGTCCCCAGCCTCAGGTATGTTGTCAGCAACAGCACATGGAGTGAGGTGTGTCTCAAGGCAGGCTAGTGCCAGACACATGATAGGTCTCAGTCATAAATGCTTACGGAATGAGCAAAATTCTCAAGGCCATGTTCTTAGCCACTTCTGATGCTTTTGTGTTTCCTTTTGACCCCTCCCTGGAATGTAGGTAAATTGACATTGGTATTGCCACGGGAGCTGTGCACTGCGCTGACTGTTCAGTGGATGCTGCACGCTTTCATCTTTTCCTGCTGTCGAGGAAGCCTAAATGCTTGTGCATGTGGTCTTCAGTCTGTCTGCTGTTTTCTGCTTACAATTGAACCTCTGTAAGGGTGGGATCCCTGTTTTGCTTCATACTGCATTACACAGTGATGTGCAGGCTCTTGATAAATGGAAGAATCATTGAAGAAACAGCTTAAAAACAGCACTCTGAATCCTCAGGTATTGATATGAAGCATTATTGGGTAATGCTTCAGAGAAAAGGCCTGGGAGGTACTCTAAGTTGTTCTAAATTGTTAACACTTTTAGTCTTTCAGTGGCAACAATGAGTAGTATATTGACTTTTTTTCTATGTTTTCTAATTTTTCATGTTTATATGGAAATCCCTGAAAATAGGTTGTCCTCCTAGCATGGCAGTAGAACATACTGATTCATGCTGCTCCACCACAAGCTGACCTATGCATTCTAACACCCTTTCTTCTTTCATCTGTACAAGGGGCTCATCACACGAAGGCTGAGGGTACTAAGGTCCCTGTACCAGCTCAGCCACTCTTGACGGCTGCTGGTGGGCCCTGCTCTGTCTGGCTGAACAGCAAAGGGAAATTCACTGTCTCCAGTCGCACACAAGTCTAAGTGCTGATGGATGGCGTCCTGGGGGCTCATGTGAAGTTTTTCTCCCTTTCAGCATCCTTCAGTGGCATCCTTCAGTGCTTTGGCTCCGTTTTCAGACCAGTGACAGGGAAACAGGTGGCTACAGACAGCCTTAGGGTTACACCTTAAAAGGAAGGGAGATTTTGAACTCCAGAGCTTTCTCTTTGAAATTTGATTGGCTTTGCCAGGACCAGGGGCCATCCCTGGACCAGACACTATACCCTGACTGTCCAGTTTGGGTACAGTGTAGTATTGGGACAACTGTAATGGGTTAGCTCACCAAGACGGCATGGAGTAGGGAGTAACAGAGGGGAGCTGGCAGTAGAAGGGGGCGTGAGTGTCAGGCAGGCAGACCCAAGTCTATCCTGTGATGTAAAGAGCTTAACACAGGCCGGCGCTGCGGCTCACTAGGCTAATCCTCCGCCTTGTGGCGCTGGCACACCGAGTTCTAGTCCCGGTCGGGGCGCCGGATTCTGTCCCGGTTGCCCCTCTTCCAGGCCAGCTCTCTGCTGTGGCCAGGGAGTGCAGTGGAGGATGGCCCAGGTCCTCGGGCCCTGCACCCCATGGGAGACCAGGATAAGTACCTGGCTCTTGCCATCAGGTCAGCGCGGTGTGCTGGCTGCAGTGCGCCGGCCGCGGCGGCCATTGGAGGGTGAACCAACGGCAAAGGAAGACCTTTCTCTCTTTCTCTCTCTCTCATTGTCCACTCTGCCTGTCAAAAAAAAAAAAAAAAAAAAGAAAAAAAAAGAAAAAAAAGAAAAAAATAGAGCTTAACACAGCTCTTAGAACCCAGTAAGAACTCAACGAGTATTGGACACCCATCACCACTAGAGGGTAGGGTTATCATCTGTATTGTATTTTATATCAGGTTCTAAGAGTCTTGTATTTTTAAGAACCTGGCATTTGTGTTGTAAGTAACCCAGCAGAACAGGAGTTGAAATTCTCTTTTTCTGAGTAGTTTACTGAGTATTTCTTTTTCTTCATCTTTTGCCTTGGGTATTTTTAGTTCATGCAACTTGTGCTTTTTAGAATTCCTTTTTCTAAAATGCACTTACGATCGTTTTGATTTTTCCAATGAATGATCGAGTGTGGCAGAAACACTTGCTTTGTCTCATGAGATTTTCCTTGTTTTGTGCTTCACACAAACGACGGCTGTGCGTTTTGGCCTTGGATCCCTCACATGGTTGTTTTTCTTCTTGCTGTTGTCATATTTCATTTAACTGCAAATTAAAAAGACTTGAAAAAAATTACAGCAATTTCTAGTTCATATCCAGGAAATAGAACTCTCCACAGGAACCCTTGCATGGTACAAATATGTTAGAAAATCGTTTTCCATTGTGCTTGGGGGGCCTGGGAGGCAGTCACGATGCAGGGCTATTGGCCCGTCTTGGCTGGAGCCCAGGGACACTGTGGTGAATGGACTGCAGGAAATCTCCCATCCGAAGAGTTAATTTTCTTTCAGGATTGGCGTTAGAGGCTGCTGCGATCAGAGCAAGGCACGGTGAGATTGGTACGGGAGCACTTAAAATCGTGGACTGTAAAAGCAAACCCAGGAGGGCGGGAGCGGCCCTGCGAGCTGGTTTGGTTTGAACCTCAGCAGACCTTTGTTTTGAATCACCTCTTCTTGTGTCCCGCCACCAGTACAGAGCACTCATTCAGTTCACACACACAGGGCCGCATTTAGTCCCTTTCCTGCTCCACCGCGTCTTGTGGCAACTCTTGTTTCTGTTGCCATTCTGGTGTTTTCAGAGTCGCTCTTAACTCCTGTGGCAAACTGAACACATTTTTTCCTGTTGTACAGATCTTCAGGTTAACGACTCTCATTTCAAACAGCTACCAGGTTAGAAAACAGATGAAGCTCTTTATCCTTTCAAACGGAGATATTTTTCCTTTCCTTATTTTCTTCAAGATGGTCAATCAAAGAAGCATTTATTTTAAATTTGAGAACCTGAGGCGACAGTATTAAAAAACAGCAGTTGGGAGAATATGAAATCAGCCACAGCCCTAATCTCAACGTGGCAACTCACTCTAGTTTGGGGTGAACCTTCCACGTGGGCCGCATGCACACGGACTTGATCTCGTTGGAGTAGAGTAGGAAGCTAAGCAGAATTTCAAGGCAGTTAGAGAAGCACCCCAGAAGGATTAAAATTTTATTTATTTATTTTTTAAATATTTATTTGAAAGGCAGAGTTGTAGAGAGGCAGAGGCAGAGAGAGAGAGAGAGAGAGAGAGAATTACCAATTTAAAAAATGTTTGAAAGATAAAGTTTGAGCCCCTAACTTCTGGCTTAACCCCAACTGTGCACAATGGTTGGGGGAGCTGGAAACTCAACCCAGATCTCCCACATGAGTGTCAGGGACTCAACTCCTTGGGCCATCAGCTGCTGCCTCCTGTTGTCCACATTAATAGGAAGTGGAAGGCAGAGGCCAGGACTTGAACCCCAGCTCCCCATTGTAGGATGTGGGTGTCCTAACCACTGAGCCAAATGCCTACCCCTTGAGAAGGGTTGTTTTTTAAAGATTTATTTGAAAGGCAGAGTTAGAGAGAGAGAGAGAGATAGAGACAGAGATTCTATCTGCTGGTTCACTCCTCAAACCGTGACAACTGTCAGGGCTGGGCCGGGCTGAAGCTGGGAGCCCACAGCTCCATCCTGAGTCTCCTACGTGGGTGGCAGAGGCCCAAGCACTTGGGCTATCCTCTGCCGCTTTATCAGGGAGCTAGACTGGAAGTGGAGCACCTGGGACTTGGAGCAGCGCCCATGTGGAATGCAGGCATTGCAGGTGGCTGTTTAACCTGCTATGCCACAATGCTAACCCCAAGAAGGATTTTTTTTTTTTAATTAAAAAGATTTTTTTTGACAGGCTGAGTTAGACAGTGAGAGAGAGACAGAGAGAAAAGGTCTTCCTTCCGTTGGTTCACACCCACAAATGGCTGCTATGGCCGGCATGCTGTGCCGATCCAAAGCCAGGAGCCAGGCGCTTCCTCCTGGTCTCCCATGCGGGTGCAGGGCCCAAGCACTTGGGCCATCCTCCACTGCCTTCCCGGGCCACAGCAGAGAGCTGGACTGGAAGAGGAGCAACTAGGACAGGACTGGCGCCCCAGCCGGGACTAGAACCTGGGGTGCCAGTGCCCAAGCGGAGGATTACCCTAGTGAGCTGTGGCACTGACCCCCAAGAAGGATTTTAAAGCAAGTCAGATCAATGTGAAGTTGTGTTCTTTCTGTTCGGAGCATAACACAAACAATCTTGTATCATGTTCTCGACATTTCCTAGTAGACCTTAAATGTTCTCACGAGATACTTAGAAGTAGCCACGGAAGGTCATGGGTGTGTTAATTAGCTTGATTGTGGTCATCACTGCTCAGTGTGTACATATGTCAAAACATTATGCTCTACACCTTAAATATGTAAAATTTTTATTTCTCACTTGTACATCCATAAAGCTAGGGGAAAATGAGCAGTGCCTGCCAACAGTAAACTTTGTAATGTTTTGTGCTGTGTTCCTACTGACATTCTTTTTTTTAAGCTGTTTTTTTTTTTTTTTTTTTTTTTTTTACAGGCAGAGTGGACAGTGAGAGAGAGAGAGACAGAGAGAGAAAGGTCTTCCTTTTGCCGTTGGTTCACCCTCCAATGGCCGCCGCGGCCAGCACGCTGCGGCCGGCGCACTGCACTGATCCGATGGCAGGAGCCAGGTGCTTCTCCTGGTCTCCCATGGGATGCAGGGCCCAAGTACTTGGGCCATCCTCCACTGCACTCCCTGGCCACAGCAGAGAGCTGGCCTGGAAGAGGGGCAACCGGGACAGAATCCGGCGCCCCGACCGGGACTAGAACCCGGTGTGCCGGCGCCGCAAGGCGGAGGATTAGCCTAGTGAGCCGCGGCGCCGGCCCTGACATTCTCTCAACTGTGAAATACCTACAGTTTATTCCTTGTCTCAGCAGTCATCTGTCTGTGTTATGTTGCTTCCCATCAAGATTATCACAAGGACAGGTTTTAGCCTAGCAGTTAAGAGGCCCATGTCCCACGTCGTAGTGTCTGGGTTCAATTCCTGATTCTCGCTCCTGACTCCAGTTTCTTGCTAATGCAGACCTTGGGAGGCAGCAGTGTTGGCTCAAGGAATTGGGTTCCTACCACCCACTTGCTCCCTGGGTTGAGTTCCCACCCCTGGCTGCTGTCCCTGGCTTACCCCAGTCATTCTGGGCATTTGGGGAGTGGGCCAGTGGGTGGGAACTTTTTCTGTGTCCGTCACTTAAAAAAAAATGATGCTTACAGGTACCTCTTACCTACCTCTGGCCAGGATCTCCAAACCACCTTCTGCATGGCTGGAATTTTTTTCCCGCTAAAGTGAAGTGCTGATGTTACTTCCTTAAAATCCTCCCATATCTTCCCAGTGCCTACATGATAGCAATCTGGACTTTGGAGGTGTCTGAGACTTGCTGACCTGACCTCAGCCAAGCCCTCTGATCTCATTTCCCATTGCTCTCACCCTTTGCAGACCCACACAAAATGTTTTCCCCATGCTCCCCTGCTTGCCCGCCTTGCACCCCACGACAGCGTCCAGCTGTCTCTCAGGGGCTCATTAGAGGGCACTCTTTTGTTGCAGCTTAACAGTCCTCCCCTGGGGCGGAGTCAGCTCCTCTGTGCTGTGGGTCCCACACATTGAGTGCTTATTTCTGCATTTCTGTTATTTCCATTACCGGAGCCAGGTTGGAACGGAGGTTCTTGTCCCCTGTAAGACAGGTGTTTCAGATGTGAGACTGGCGATGAGCAAACTGGCAGAGTTTAATGATGCAGTGCACCTGACAGGCTGTAGGGACAACTCAGCCAAGACCCTGAAGCACAGTCTGCACTAGACTGGGGTCTCTATGGGTGTGGGGTACATTGCTTCCCACTCTTTCTCCTCAGCCTCTTCTGGGGTATTGCTGAGTGAGGGGCTTTCTGGCCTTGAAATTCATGGCTTTATCATATAGTGTTATTAGACCAAATCGTTCCCTTGAAGCTGGGCCAGGAGCCCTGGGCTGGTGGTGGTGGTGGAGGTGGTGGGAGGAGGCTGGGGACCACTCCCCCTACAAGGTTATCACACATGGGGAGGACTTTGCATATGCAGGTGCTGGGCTGCCTCTAAGGCTGCTACTCTCCTTTCCATTCAGACTTCCATTTTTTTTTTCCTTCTGTTCCTTTCACACGTCCGCTAATGTCTCCCTTCTTATCTCACGTTTCTAGCATCTCACTTAGCAGGGATGCTCTGTCACATGCCTCTTCTCCTCTTCTTCCCTTTTTTTTTTTTAAAGATTTATTTATTTATTTGAAAGTCAAGGTTACACACACACACACACAACAGATACACGCATACGGTGCGGGGGAAAGGGGGGAGAGAGAGAGAGAGAGAGAGAGAGAGAGAGAGAGAGAGAGAGAGAAAATCATCCATCTGCTCATTCACTCCCCAGCTCCAATGTCTGGGGCTGGGCCAGGCTGAAGCCAGGAGCCAGGAGCTTCTTCTTTGTCTCCCATATCGGTGCAGGGGCCCAAGGACTTGGGCCATCTTCCGCTGCTTTGCCAGGTGCATTAGTAGGGAGCTAGATTGGAAGTGGAAGCAGCTGGTCTCGAACTGGTGCCCAAATGAGATGCTGGTGTTGCAGGTAGCAGCCCTATCTGTTACGCTCCAATGCTGGCCCCGCCATGTGCGTCTTCTGTACGAGGGTGTGTGTGAAGGTCAGGACCACAGCTGTAGCACTTGTACTGAGGAGAGGTGGACATCAGCTAATTGTATGGTGCAGTTTGGGTAGCGTAGTACATAGTACCATGTGACTTCAGAAAATGGGCACTATGAAAAAATTGTGTGGGTTTCAGAATATTTTGCACCTACCTTTAAATTCCATCTCCCTCAGACTTTTGGAGTCCCCCTATATATCCATAATATGTAGGTCGGTGATCTTTCAGCATGGAACAAATAACAGTTGTCTCTGTAGTTTCCCGTTTTGGTTCCCACACAAAACTTGTATAAAAAGAGCAAAGCTCTTTGGTTAAAAGTTTCTGCTATCAGTGCATGGAATTTTAGATAAATATTGTTTTGAATATAAATGGAATGTACAGAAGTGTGAGTGAAAAAAATAGGTGGACTACTCACTATTGATGAAACCATTCAAAACCAAGATGGCGTATTCTGGACAGCTGTAGTTTTTTTTTGAAAGGTTCTGCGTACAATTTTAGGCTGGTGTCAGTAACCTCTTCACCTTCGTCTCTCTCTTAGCACCTTTTATTGTAATTTCTGAAGCTGTGCTTTGTAGTGAGAGCTGACAGTCCTGAGGCAAGCTCTTCAGAACTCGTCATCTGCTTAGGGCTGAACTGGCAGTGGGAGACACTGAAAGCAATGAAGTCTTTTCAACAAAGAACTTAGAATTTTACGTAGTGTTGCTTGAGAAAAAACTGGAAATACAGGCACTGGAAACTCTTAGACCACCCCACACCAGTAACGGAGTCACACCTCGAGTTCTCAAAAACCATCATTTACAAAGACAGCTCAAACTTGATTTTGATCAGATTGAACTACTAGGAATGTAGACTTTTCCTTGTGCGCTGATTGGCAATTTCTTTCCTTTTGCCACGAAAGACAAAGGATTCAAGGCTTTTAGAACCTTGTTTCGAATAGACCCAAAAGCCCTAGGGTAGTGTTTGGGAACCTAGGAAGAGAGTTCTGAAATCATTTGATTTTGGTTCCCATCTGCTATCTGATACTATACATACCATTTTCCAGGTTCATGACAAGGGTGTAAAAAATACACATTTTTTTTTAACTTTCATGATTTCATTTATTCCCATGGCCCCTGTGGACTTTTTTTTGAGGCTATATCTTTTCATTTTTCATCTTTTTGTTCTGTAAACTAGAAGAAATTATTACTGAGTTTTTCCAGCAGAGGGAGACATCTGACCGTGAACAAGGGTCGCTACTTGCCAGGAGTAGTCTGTAGCCCGTTTTTATCAATATACATAAAAAACTCAGTGTTCAAATTAACTAGTTCAATAAGTAATTTAGCTCATTGATTTTTGGGCATATCCTAAGTGCCATTACAAGCTACGGATATTTTAAATGCCATTACCTAATAGAAGGAATGTTTTAAGCACCTTTTATTGATTTTATTACTGCTTTATTTTGCTGTCTTGGTTTAAAATCATTTTAACCACTCTGTAATCAAGAAGAAATATATCGTTGGTGAAATACAGTCAATTTCCTAAAAACCTTTGACATCGTTAAATAAGGAATTACAGTTGTTAAATCATGTCAGGCAATAGCGGAGGGACAGAAGAGAGAGGATTTGGAGCCGTGGGCCAGCATGCCAGTAAGCCACGCTGACCCCTTGCTCTCCGTGTCAGTTACACTCCAGGTTTGCTTATGGCTTTTACCTCCGGAAGAGAGATTGAACATCTCAGGTAGCAGGGAAGGTGGAAGAGGGGTAGCAAAATGTGATCCAGGGGCCATTACGGAGCTTTTGAATGACCTCTTGTGACTTTCAGCTGAAATGATTCTCTGAGCAATTCTGTAATTTCACGTGCTTTTCTTGGGAGATTGTGGGATATTGACATTCTGCATAAGAAAGAGCCAAGGCACACATCAGGGCTTTTTTATTTTTATTTTTTTCCTAACCACTTCTCTCTTCTGCTCTTTTGATTTTGAATTACTGAGTTGATCAGTTGATAGACAAGGGATATGGTCCACATACTGCTTAATCAAAGAGGTACAAGAGTGAGTAGTGAGCTTGGGAGCTCGATACAAGCCTGCTAATGAGTTGATTGCATTGACATTTGATGTAATTTAACTGTAGAGTGGCAAATATCAATACCTGTATATGATTTGGTGGGCGGTTGTTGAACTGTGATTAGAAGTTTAGGATGATTCCCGGTAAAAGACCTCCTGGCAGAAACCCAAGAACAAAGAACTCGGTTTTTCCCATTAAATGGAATAGGTCCAGAAAGTCAAGTGTTTTGATCATTAATAGAATCTTTCTTTTTCTTTTAGCAAATGTTAGCTTCAAGAGGAAATTGATAATTATGCATAGGTCTATTTAATGATCTTAGGGAGAGCTCTTTTCATTCCTTCAAATGAGCTCATATCTACAGTTGTGGCAATTATTCACCGACCAGGAAAGCAAACGAGAGTTAAAATGCTGATCAGCATCATTTCAAATATGTCAGTGGTACTGGAAGCATCTGGATAGGATTAATCTATTTGAGGCTGAATACCAGACTTGGTTGCAACATTAGTTGATGGTATTTTATAAGTTACCTAAATATAATATGGAACAATTTAAGCTGTACTGAGCATCACTGCATTCCAGACACTGCTGTAGGTGTTCTAAACACAGTGCAAGATGAAGTCTTCTTTTCCTTCAGAGGACAGACACGAGCCAGGCACGGGCCGTGGAGGGAGCGGCGGTGATCAGAAGCCGCAGCTGCGTGGATGGGAGCGGTGGGCAGAGGAAAGGCCCCGGAAGGCCTCACCGAGGTGTCATTTGAAGATGTTGAGTGTTCAGAAGTAGATGAACAATACATAAGCACCCTCTGCTTTTGAAAAATTGGGAGTGGCTGTTTAAAGAAGCAAAGGTCTTGCTGTGTCTGTTTGCTTCTTTTTTCATCTTAGTTTTGAAACATTTAAAATACTGTTTCTCTCTCTCTCTCTCTCTCTCTCTCTCTCTCTCTCTCTCTCTGTGTGTGTGTGTGTGAGAACTATGAAGTTCGCCTCCCAGCTGAGATGCAGAATGTTGCCGGCACCTCTGCAGCCCTGGTGGGCTCCTGTCCAGCTGCCTCTTCCTGCCCTGCCACTCTTTCCGATGACTTGATACTCTTATGTCCTGTTGCAAAGCACATCAACATCCGGGTCTCTCAAGAACTACAACCCTTTTGTTCTTATCTTTGGTTGAATCCATGAAAGATGCAGTGAAAGGATGAGCTGATGCTTGCCTGGTGAGTTCAGGTTGAGTAGAAAGCTGCTTTTTTTATTTTTTATTTTTTGGGGGGTGATGGTGGGGGAGGAACAAGAATGCCAGATAGCCTAAGTAACTGTTATAATTGGGATAAATCAGGAAATAATTTGATTTACTCAGAACACAGCTTCTGTTTCACTTTGAGCTGTGCAGACCTTTCTTTTCATGACTAGCACATCTAGACTGAACGAGTGATGACATCCTAGCCATACGGTAGAGCCACATGTTTAGCTTTGGAGGTTCAGTCACAAGTATGAGGATACTTGAAAAGGTTCATGGAAAAGTGGAATTAAAAGAGAAATTTATTTTGGTGCAAAAATTTTTGAAATTATGTGTGCAAAATGTCTTGGGGAATTCTTGTTATGAAAATACTGTACGTGGAAATTTGTGCATTTTGGAGTACCTTCATATAGATTTCTATGGAATATTTAAGTTTAGCAACAAGTGGTTAAGATTAACTTTTTAATGTTTTACTTTTTTAAAAAATTAGAGTGGCATGGGGGCAGAGACAGAGGGAGTCAGAGAGAGAGAGAGAGAGAGAGAGAGAGACAGAGAGAGAGAGAGAGAACAGTTACAGAGAGCTCACATCCACTGCTTCACTCCCTAAATGCCTGCAACAGCCAAGGCTGAGCTAGGCTGAAGCTGGGAGCTGGGAAGCTTACTCAAGATATCACTGTTCCTCCTAGGTGTGTGCATTAGCAGGGAGGTGGAATTGGGAGTGGAGCTGAGACTTGAACCCAGGGACTTGAACCCAGGCATCCCAACCTGTGGCTTATGTGCTTGGCCAAATGCTCAGCTCAGCATTCGCTTTTCAGTTTGATGACCGTGCTCTCCCTCTCCCAATCCACTTTCATTTTCAAGTTTCATAGAATTCTTAGGGAAATGTGTGTGTGTATATATATATATGTATATATATGTATATATTTAAAGTTCCCTTTAGTTGGAAAGGAAAGAGTGTGTGTGCCTATTTGCCGGCTTATGCCCCAGATGCCTGCAGTGCCCCTTGGGTGTTGAGAACTGAATCCCAGTCTCTCGGGGGGTGGCAGGAATCCAGTTACTTGAGACACGCGTGCTGTATCCCAGGGTCTGCTGCAGCAACAACCTGGAGCCAGGGCAGGCGCTGGGACTTCAGCCCAGGCACTCTGATAATGGATGCAGTCATCTTAGCCTCCAGGCTAAATGCCGGCTCCTGGTGATAGATACTCTTTTTTTTTTTTTTTTTTTTTTTTTTAATTGAAAGTAAGGGTTGAAAGGGTGAAACTCTACAGGACACGACATGCCCTCACCCTTCTTGTGAAACTTGCTCTGTGAGTCCTTCTCCAGCCTCTGGATGAAAACCCTTTAGCTTTTCCTCTTAGACTTAATAAAAATATACTTTGGTTACTTCTCGTCATAAGAACAATCTAATTTCTGTAATAAAAGTGACCAGTCCAGTGATACGCCAACCTTCTTTCAACATTCCAGCCACTCTTCTCCTTCAGCTTGGTGGTGCTCGGGCTGGGGTGGGGGTGGGTTGATGACCCCCTGTCCCTCCTGTGCTTCTCCTCCCACCCCTCTCCCTCCAGGGTAGAGGCTTTGAGGGGGAGAGAGGAAGGGTAAGAGCCAGAAAAGTCTTCCTTGGCAGGTCCCGTCCTGCTCCCTGGTGATGTTCTCCCGGCTTGGTGGCTGCTTGGGTCTCTCTGGTGGCAACTTGCTGCAGGTCTGTGCTCTGGCTACAGCCCAGGCTCATCTGCTCTTTCTACTGAGGTGCCAAGACCCTTGGGGATTGGGATATCTTTTAAAATATCCCCCTCTTTTTCAAAAGGGTTAATCATCAAATTGCTGTGAGGATTGAGGATTAAATGAAATGATCTGTGTGAAGCACTCTTTTTTTGAAAATTTTTTCTTATTTATTTATTTGAAAGGCAAAGTTACAGAGAGGCAGAGGCAGAGGCAGAGAGAGAGAGAGAGAGAGAGAATCTTCCATCCACTGGTTCACTCCCCAGATGGCCTCAATGGCCAGAGCTGTGCCAGTCTGAGGCCAGGAGCCAGGAGTTTCCTCTGGGTCTTTCACACAGGTGTAGGGGCCCGAGGAGTTGGGCCATCTTCCACTGCGTTCCCAGGCCATAGCAGAGAGTTGGCTGGGAAGTGGAGCAGCTGAGACTTGAACTGATGCCCATATGGGATACCAGCACTGCAGGGGGCAGCTTAACCCGCTACGCCACAGCGCTGGCCCCAAAGCACTCTTCTTGATGCATATTTGTTTAATAAATTAATGAGTAACTTACCAGGGGCCTGCACTATGGGGGCATGTTAACTGTGTTATAAGTCTTATCATAGGTACACCAATCCTATGAGATTGAGTATATTATTTGCAAGGTCACAAAGCTAGAAAGTGGCTAAGCTTGGATTTGCACCCAGCTCTGTCACCAGAGGGTCTGGTCCTTTGGTTGTGAGTCTTACTGCACATAACCCCAGGAAATCGTGAATGCCCATGGGACTTAGTGTCCATTTTACCTTATCAATTTCTTGTGTTATCAGCCTATGGGAGAGACTCTCTTGGAGCTGTGTTAGTTCATTTTCTGTTACTTTAATGAGGAGCCCGAGGTTAGGTGCTTTATAAAGAGGAGAGGTTTATTAGCTCTCAGTTCTGGATGTTCAGAGTTAAGAGTATAGCACTGATTCTGGCGAGGGCTCCTGTAGCTGCATTGCATCACGGTGGATGTCATCATGGCAGGAGCGCATGTGAGAGGGAGAGATCACCCGGCAAGAGAAGAAGCCGGAGAGAGGTGGGGCATCACAAGGACACCACCAGTGACCTAATGACTTCCTACCGGGTCCCACCTCTTAAACATACCAGCACCTCTAACATCATCACACTGGGGAATAAGCTTCCAACACACACACCTTTGAGGGACTCCGTCAAACCACATCTGAACCATAGCAAGTAGACACTGTGCTTGACCATACCTGTGTGACATTTGGATGGAGCTGACACCCTCCACACGAGTCCTTTCCTTCCAGGGACCTTGACCAGGGACCGTCCAGGGACCTTTTCCTAGTGAATCCAGAGACGCAAGAAAATTCATCCTGATAATGTAGATGGAACCTGGGTTTCCCCTCCAGAATAAATGCCCTTGCTTCATAGGCGTTCACGACAGCAGGAGAGTTCTGGGCCTCGGGGTATGATCTCTGCGTGCAAGCAGAGGGTAGTGGAGGGGGCGACCACACATATGTTTCTTGTCTCTAGAAGTTCAACAGCTGACACTGAGTTTGAGCCACACAAGCTCTGCTAATGCTGGTGGCCTCAGACAACCCCCAGACTAGACTGGAAATGTTAACAGAGAGGTCTGGAAGACCGACTGTAGCTCATTTTTGTGTACATGGAATGGTAGGTTAAGAAAATCTGCCTTGAAGAGAACTGGTCAGAGTTAGACTAGGGTAAAGCCAACCATGGACAGGAGAGAAAGCCACCAGAACACTCGTTCTGATTCAGTAAGATGTCATTTAATGAAATCCTAGGGGTAGGGATGGTGGTGCAGTGGTTAAAACTGCGGTGTAGGATGCCTGCATCCCATGTTAGAGTGCCCAGTTTGAGACCTGACTCTGCTTCTGACACAGCTTCCAGCTAATGCACACCCTTGGAGACAGCAAGTGATGACTCAAGTACTTGGGCCTCTGTCACCCATGTGGGAGACCCATGCAGTTACTGGCTCCCTGGTTTTGGCCTGGCCCAATCCTGGCTGCTGTAGGCATTTGGGGCTTGTACAAGCAGATGGGAGATCGCTCTGTGTTGCTGTCTCTTTGCTTTTAAATAAATAAAAATAAGTAGATCTTTAAAAAAAATCAAGGTCTTACATGTATAAAATGTGTGCTTCAAAAAACTTTGAGATGTGTACTTAATTAGGATCCTGCAGCAATCTACATTAAAATTAGCTAGTGCCTTGCCTCTTTTAACTTTATGTCTACCAAGAAGCAAATGTCACAAATAGATAATTTGAAAATTTGATTTTTATTTGCTTTTGTTGCTTGGGACAAAGTGAAGCTGAATTGCAGATTGTACACTGGTCAGTTTCTTGTGTATAAACGGTTGTTCAGCCAGTTTATACAGGTGACTGACTTTTAAAAAGTTATTTATCTTTTGTTATTTGAAAGGCAGACACAGAGATAGAAATGATGGGGGAGGGGAGGGGGGAGGAGAGGAGAAAGGAGAAAAGAGAAAGGAGAAAGGAGAAAGGAGAAGCAGAAAGGAGTTATATCATTTACTGGAATACTTGCCAAATCCCACAACAGCCAGAGCTGGGCCGAAGCTGCAACCAGGAGCTGGGAACTCAACCTAGGTCTCCCATGTGGGGAGCAGGGGCCCAGCTCCGGGGGCCATCACTGCTGCCTCCGAGTCTGCAGTAGCAGGAAGCTGGAATCAGGAGCTGGAGCCGAGCCTGGAGCTCAGGCACTCTAGTTTGGGACATGGTGTCTTCATGGTGAAGGCAAACACTCACCCTAGGTCGCTAGCCTTTCTCTACTCTGCTGAGTAGGTGTTGTCAGGAAAATGTATTCAAAACTTGCATTTTGTGTGCTGTGAAGTAAGAGTGGGCTGGTGAGAAGCATACTCTGTTTCTGGCTGCATGGAGGACTTAGCGGTGATCGGAAAAGACGCTCCTGGCCTTTTTGTGTCCCAGCTTCATTCCTAAGAAAGGACAAACCTGTAGTCTGCCCCTTAGGATTTGGGAAGCTGTTGTGGCACAGTGTTCGAGCTTCCTGGGGGAAAAGGCTACTCAGAGAGACAGCTTGGCTCGTCCTTTTAATGTCAATTATATTCTGAACCATGAATTTCAGGATCCCACGACCCGCAGTGGAACCAGCAGCTGATGGATTCGGTGGGACTGAATCCTCCTCCTTGACGCCAAATCAAAATTTGCTGTGGCTGAAAGAGGTAAAGAAGCCTAATAATAAATCGCCTGTAACGGCCTTTCTTTCCACCGCATAGCTTTTCCGGTATTTATCTGAATATCCAGCTTACAAAATCCAGAAGAGATCGTAATTCCAACAGCACGGGCAGTGCTGTGAGGACGCGACGCTGTTGACATGAAGATCCACACTTCGCTCATGTGTGTCTGAGAGGTTTTCTTGTCTTTCTTTTTTGTTTCGAAGATGAGAACAAGGAGACAAACGGTTAAAGGTAGGGAAGGTCTCCTCGCGCTGCCTTTTCTACACCTTGAGGACTGGCAAAATCTTTAATATGAGACTTTATTTGTACAAAGCAAAACTTCAAAACCACTCAAAAGCTTTTCTTATTAACTGCTGTCAGTCCTGTGATTTACAGAGGTAATAAAGAACTCGAGGGGGCACATTTATCATGAGCTCCACACACCACAAGCCATTTTCTGCAGCGGTAAAGGCGAGCGATAAAACAAATTCTTTTGTTCTAAAGCAAGACACATTCCCTGTTCCTGGTCCTCTGAGCCTGGGCACACCACGCTTCTCTGGGGGCAGGTTGGCACCAGCTGATCTGCACTTAATGATAAGTTGTTGGTGTGAACACGTCGGCCATGCACCTGGAACACCTGGCTGTGAATGGTGCTGGGCGTTTGCTCACAACACACGACAGTTAACTGCCAAAACTTTGGTGGTATTAAATCAGTCTGCTCTGAATAGTGTGTGTGTGTTTGTGTGTGTGTGTGTGTGTGTGCGTGCATGCGTGCACATATGCTTTCTTTCATTTTGGAGGATCCTGGATGGGGATGTTAAGTAATGTGGATTTGGGGGTGGGGATTATCTTGTTTAGTGAAGATCAGATCATTTGGATTTTGAAATCTCAGTTTTCTTGTTGGCTAAGGATGCCTCACTTGAATGTTGATGTTGTGAAGAGAAAGACCAGCTCCAGGATGCATTTTAGTGCACCTTGCATTCAACTTTGATTCTGCGTTTTGTGTTCTAGGCAGGCTGGCGTGAAACGCAGTTTTAAGTGCTCTCTAAGCTTTGATTACACATTTGTGAGTTTTTGAGATGAATTAATCAGGCATGGAGTTCAGCTGGACATAAAGGCTACAACAGTTTTGCTGTTTGGGAGACTTAAAAAGTGGGGGATTTTTGAATGTTCTGTAATTGAGCACATCCATCATCCAGTGGTATTTATTAACCATTCACCTGTGCATGACAATGTGTTGGGCACAAAGATTACTGGGAAAACTATCAGTGACTAAGAACCAGAGACAATGGTAGTGTTTATGCTTATGGGAAAATACACACAAATGTTACTTTGTGAATGTTATCCCTGTTGGAGCAAGTTGTGTAGTTAATTGAGTCTCAGCAAAATGCAAGGGTGTGGGTCGGCACCGTGGCTCACTTGGTTAGACTTCTGCCTGTAGTGCCAGCATCCCATATGGGCACTAGGGTCTAGCCCTGGTTGCTCCTCTTTCAGTCCAGCTCTCTGCTGTGGCCCGGGAAGGCAGTGGAGGATGGCGCAAGTGCTTGGGCGCCTGCACCCGCACGGGAGACCAGGAGGAAGCACCTGGCTCCTGGCTTCGGATCGGCACAGCGCCGGCCATGGCGGCCATTTGGGGGGTGAACCAAAGGAAGGAAGATCTTTCTCTCTGACTCTCTCTCCCACTATCTAATTCTATCTGTCAAATAAAAAAAAAATGCAAGGGCACTGCAGTGAAATATTTTGGCTTTTCCTGATTCTACGATATGTTAACTATGCCCCTAACTGGTATATTAATGAAAAAATAATAAGTTCAAAAGGCCATAGTAAGGCCATGAAAAATTAAAAAAAAAATTCGGGGCTGATATTTTTGCGACTTGTTGGCCATCCTTACAAACTTTTGGCTGGGAAGGAATGTGGGAGGGTATTATGTGGGAGTTTCATTCATCTGTCCTTTCTTGGCAATGTATAATTTAGTGGTTAAAGTTATTCTCTTGCATCTGTCACTATCAGTTTCTTTTCACGGGAAGAGGAAATAGGTCCTCTGTCAATAATTTGGCAAAAGTGCTGAAAAGCCCATTATCCCTGTTGGGCAAAGCAAACCACTCCTGGGATACAAGGACTTGGCGGGCTCCACAGAGATGGTCCTGAGCAAGTAGCTCCTAGTGAGAGGTGGGTTTTGCTTCTCCAGGACTCTCTGCCCGTTAGGCACAGAGTGGACAGTGAGAGAGAGAGAGACAGAGAGAAAGGTCTTCCTTTGAAGTTGGTTCACCCTCCAATGGCCGCCGCGGCTGGTGCACAGCGCTGATCCGATGGCAGGAGCCAGGTGCTTCTCCTGGTCTCCCATGGGGTGCAGGGCCCAAGCACTTGGGCCATCCTCCACTGCACTCCCTAGGCACAGCAGAGAGCTGGCCTGGAAGAGGGGCAACCGGGACAGAATCCGGCATCCCGACCGGGACTAGAACCCGGTGTGCCGGCGCTGCAAGGCGGAGGATTAGCCTAGTGAGCCGTGGCGCCGGCCCACCGTTAGGCATTCTTGCAGTCAATTAACGTTTTCTCAGCCTCCACCCCACCCCACCTTTAGAAGATCGTCATTGCTGTAGAGGCTAAAGGATGGGGAAGGGGAAACATCACTTGGATCCAGAAGTCACATCTTTCATGCATCTGGGGAGGGGCTCCCATTTGCCAGGAGGATGGTGAGAAACTGAACAGCACACTTTGCTTCTTGTCCTGTCTCAGCTCTTGGTGGCAGAGGGAAACCCTGAGGCTGAGCTGAGCTCACAGCACCTGAAGTTTTGGCTGTTTTGGGTTTCTCGGCACCACTGCAGAGGAACCATGGCTGTTTGTGCGAAGATTTTGGGTTGGTACTTCACTGTGGGAAGAAAAAACATTTCTACAGAGGCTCACTTCTTTATATAACTATGAAGGGAGTTTTATTTCTGACACTTTTTGTATTGTAAAAATCTCTTGTCTCTGATATTTAAAAGTAGAGACTTTTTTAACTTTCCCTTTTTTAAACACACATACAACAGAACACTTGGGCTTTCCCTTGAAGCTTTGAAAAATGAAATACTCTGGTTTATGAAGCAGTTTTGGGGTCAGTTTTTCTCCTTAAAATGTATGCTTTTATGTTGGGTAGTTTAAAGACCAGCTGTTAACTGAAACCAACCGTCACCGAACTTACACAAAGCTGTGTTTCCTATTAGTCTTGTATCTTTTCTATTAGTCATTTATGAAAGGATACAGGAACATCGAACAGAACTCTAAACACAAATAGAAAAAACAGATGTCGAAACCATATTGAATTTTTTCTTTTTAAATAAAAAGTTCCGTAATTGTTAGGATGTTACAAAGTAAGGCTTGCTTTGCTAACTTACCATAGAATTATTAGTAGTCTCTTGCAGTTGAAAATGGATGTTTTACTAGAATTTCAGAAAAAAGAGTTGAGTTTATGCTTGCGAGCCCCAGGAAGGAGGACCTGTGACATTTTCAATTCTTGGGCACACGTGAACCTCTGAAGGTGTGTTTATTATGTTGTCATGGTGAGCAGCGAATTAAAAAAGTAATGAGAGCGCTCCTCAAGTAGTTGTGACTTACTGGTAGTTATCTTTACAAGAGTTCCATGCTGACTTAAGTAAAGATCTTTGGGGAGGAACACACACACACACACACACACATACACACACACACTTTATTTTTTCAAATAAATTCAGCCCAGAGCCTCCGGGCTCGTGTGACACCACACTGAATGATTATTAATGTGTGCCACTGTGAGAGTAACGCTTGCTGCTGCCTCTTGGTGAGCCGTCCTGGGGAATTTCAGGAGAGTGGTGGGAACATGAGAGGCAGTGGTTAAGTGCGCCGCTGAATTGAGGGTGCTGGTGGACCAGCCAACATTTTTATTGTTATTTGTGCATGGGAGTGAAGAGAGGGACTGCCCTCTGGGGTCAGGTCACACATGGAGCTGGTGCAGTTGTTGAGAGGCGTTTTCGGCATGCAAAGACCTTGCTCCTGAAAGGGAAAAAAAACTTTGTTTAACCTGTTCTCTTTTCCTGGGATGCTCCACTCTTGAGCTTCCCTGGAGGGTTTTGGGTGTTGTTTTTGAGGGCAGGAGTGTGATGTTTGAACAGTCTTCCTTGTTGACCTTGAATCTGTAATTAAAACTAAATGCTAGGCTAGCGCCGCGGCTCACTAGGCTAATCCTCTGCCTGCGGCGCTGGCACCCCGGGTTCTAGTCCCAGTCGGGGCGCCAGATTCTGCCCCGGTTGCCCCTCTTCCAGGCCAGCTCTCTGCTGTGGCCCGGGAAGGCAGTGGAGGATGGCCCAAGTGCTTGGTCCCTGCACCCCATGGGAGACCAGGAGAAGCACCTGGCTCCTGGCTTTGGATCAGCGCGGTGCGCCGGCTGCAGCACGCCGGCCACAGTGGCCATTGAAGGGTGAACCAACGGCAAATGAAGACCTTTCTCTCTGTCTCTCTCTCTCACTGTCCACTCCGCCTGTCAAAAAAAGAAAGAAAGAAAAAAAAAAGACACATCACCAAGCTAAGCTCCAAGCCTGTGGAGCCATACCCTGCCTGCAAGGGAGCTGGGGAATGGGAGGAGAGGGAAGGAAGTCCGAGGACAGAGGACACAACTGACTATGGGAGAAGATAGGAAAGCAGGAAGATGGAGTAGGAGCCGGGCAGTGCAGCGTGGTTGCTGTCAGTGGCAGCCGCTTGGAAGAAAGAAGCCAGTGGCATGGAAAGGAACAGGAGAGCCTTCTCCTCCAGCCGCGCCTGGCTCCCGGGCTGTCCCTGGACATCCTCTCTCTGTTCGGGGTGTTGTCACTGCTGAGTGCCTGTCTGCATTTTTCTTTTTTTCTGAATAGTTGTTATTCATTCTTCAAGACTCATTGCAAACGTCACTTTCCCTGTTATGTTTCTGTTCCCCTGAGGCAAAGCAGGCACTTCCTTTCCTATTCTTTTCCCAGAACCTCTGTTTCAGCGTTTATTACTTTTTGAATTATAACTTGATGTCACTCAGACATCAGCCTTCTCCCGGTCCTTTGGGTCCAGCATCATCACTGAGGATGCCAGCTTCAGCTCTGCTTTGTCACCACACCAAGCCCCCAAAAGATATCACCATGATCACCTGGAAACAAAGATCAATAGCAAAAAGTCAAAGTTCACTGACAAGCAACTTTTAAGAGGAAAGTTGGTTTTCAGAGGGGATGGAAGAAGGATTTACATCGTACTCCAAGGCAAATAACGGCAGAAACCCCTCCAGACGGCTCTGCTCTTCTCCGAGTTTCTTGTTGGCCATTGGCGATTCTTTGACTGCTCAGCAGCATCTAGTCGCTCTGGCTTTTTGTGGGACTGCAGGGTGGTGCAGTTTAGGGGCTGCCCGTTGTGTGGACCATGATGGGTGAGCTGCTCCCTGGAGCTGTGTGTCACGGCCCTGGTCTTCTCCCCTGCACATCTGTGCGCATCTGGGGACCCTCGATTGCTGTTGTCTCTTCTACGACAATCATCCAGCTCCTCCAACTGCACTGTGGTGTTCCACCCAGGAGAAGGAAAAGATAACTGACTGACCTGAGGCGTAGTGACCATCTGTCAGGTATTTTAGGGTGCCCTTTGGTGAACCCATACCCCTAGGGGCTCATCAAGGCATTTCCGGACTCAGCTGATGTTCCCTCCCAGATACTCTTCTTCAGCTGTTAGGATAATGCACTTGCCTCCATATCATTACACCTGACCTTTGCTGGCCAAGCTGTGGTATTCTTTCAGCCAGGAATTTTACTCTTGTTAGTTTATTTTCCAGCATCCCAGGACACTCCCTGGACCATAGTAAGGGCTTCCCAGATATTGAGTGCATAACTAAATGTGCAGGACTCAATATGCTTGTTTTATTTTTTTTTTAAGATTTATTTATTTATTTGAAAGTCAGAATTACACATAGAGAAGAGAGGCATAGAGAAAGAGAGAGAGAAGTCTTCCATCCGATGGTTCACTCCCCAGATGGCTGCAATGGACAGAGCTATGCCATTCTGAAGCCAGGAGCCAGGAGCTTCTTCCTGGTCTCTCACGCGGGTGCAGGGGCCCAAGGACTTGGGCCATCTTCTACTGCTTTCCCAGGCTGTAGCAGAGAGCTGGACAGGAAGTGGAGCAGCCGGGGCTCGAATCTCCCATATGGGATGCTGGTGCTTCAGGCCAGGGTGTTAACCCACTGCACCACAGCACTGGCCCCTCAATATGCTTATTTTAAATTACAATCAGAAAGCCAACAGAATGTGAATTAGAAACTAGTAGATATGTTTCCATACTCCTGGAACTGAACTAGAACTGTTATTTTTTTTAACCCAAATCTGAGCTAAACAGAAAGAAAGCTTCTTGATACTTTTATTATAAATCTGTTAGAATTGCTTACCAGCGGCCAGCGCCGCGGCTCAATAGGCTAATCCTCCACCTAGCGGCGCTGGCACACGGGGTTCTAGTCCCGGTCGGGGCGCCGGATTCTGTCCTGGTTGTCCCTCTTCCAGGCCAGCTCTCTGCTGTGGCCCGGGAGTGCAGTGGAGGATGGCCCAAGTGCTTGGGCCCTGCACCCGCAAGGGAGACCAGGAGAAGCACCTGGCTCCTGCTATCGGATCAGCGTGGTGCGCTGGCCGCAGTGGCCATTGGAGGGTGAACCAATGGCAAAGGAAGACCTTTCTCTCTGTCTCTCTCTCTCACTGTCCACTCTGCCTGTCAAAAAAAATAAATTAATTTAAAAAAAAGAATTGCTTACCAGCTTGAACCAGAGATAAGCTCGCAGTGCTGCTGAACCGAAAGTGGAACTGATCTGGAAGACACCCTGGTTGATGCTCTAGCTACCCACTAAGGTGCTCACATAGTCCATGAATACGAAACTGTCATCTTGCTGACAGTGGGTCTAAGTATATTAACTCACAGGTGAGAACTTCTCCTGTTTCTTCTAATGAGATCACAGAATGTCTTATGAGATCCTTGGCCCTAAGAGGAACTATTTTAGGAATCTCCAAAATATTGTGGGTAATCTTATATCATTCATTCACTAATTCTATGATTCCTTGCCTTATTGCTAAAGGTCTATTCTGGAATTAGAGGAATATCAGTCAGTGAGAAATCAGGAAATGGGAATAGGGAATTTTTTGGCAGGTGTGGGGGACAGGATAGGAAAACTAAGACAAAGCCAGGAAAGGACTTGTATCCTAGTATGGAATGAAAAGAGACACCTACAAGAGTCCATGAATCTCACTTATTTTGCTCAACTTTAATAAAATAATAATAATAATAATAAAAAGAATATTTAGGACAAGTGACAGCAACACAGTTAAAATGGATCTGCTAGAAGGAAGTTGGATGAAAAAAAAATCATTGCACTTAAAGTTTACCAATTTCCCTTTTCCTTCTGCCTATGTGAAGAATGTATATTGGCTTACCATCTTAAAAACATCATTTCCCCACTTCAGTTATTTGAATTTGCTGGCAATGCAAACTAAAATCCAGTGAGTGATTTCAGAGTTGCAGCCATTAATTTGGCCATCTAGATCATTCTACAGAAAACATTTTTTTACTATTTTTATTATTTTTATTTATTTATTTTTTAGTAGTAAGCATGCTAGCAAAGTTTAATGAAGAGGGAACATCTGACAGATGAGGCAGGCACCTCAGTAAAGAGCTGAGGGCCAGAAAGCATTTCTTGGAAGTGTTTTTTCTTGAATTAAAATGATATGCTTGGGCCCAGCTAGTTTTTTATAGTGAAACGTCTTGGTATCTCCTTGCTTCTCACGATCTGGTGATGGCCCCTTTGCTTTTCCCCATGATTTTATTAAAGTATAGAAAAGGTTAATTGGTTATCCACTGCTCTTAGTGGAGGAAGATTTTTTAAAAACATAGTATTATGAAATGTCTGAGTAGGGTATGAAGGTAACACCACAAGGGGGTACTATAATTTGATCAAATTTGTCCTGGTAAGTTGGCTCAGAAGGTGAACTGATTAGCCTGCTGAGTTAATTTTAATATGCTAATATATCACAGCAAGTTGGGAAGTTAAATAAAATGATACAATTAATATAATTTTACAGGATGTAGGAAGACTTAGTAAGGTCATTTGTAGATTGTTTTAGAGCTGCGTTTAGACTCACTGGTTTAAAATTCAGCATTCTTCAAAGACAGCAGTGATGTCTGATGTATGCATTTTAGTGACCTTTGAAGGCAGAAGTGAATGTCAAATTATGTGGATCTTGATCTAGGTTTGTAAATAAATTAACTCTCTGTTTGCCCCTCTAAATACAGAGAGGATTCAACCTTTAGATCTTAATTTACATAGTGTAACATAGAACAAGTTGCAGTGTGTTAATCCTGAGAGGGATTTTTTATTTTATTTATTTATTTTTTTAGACTTTTATTTAGTAAATATAAATTTCCAAAGTACAGTCTATGGATTACAATGGCTTTTCCCCCCCATAACTTCCCTCCCACCCTCACCCCTCCCATCTCCCATTCCCTCTCCCATTCCCTCTCCCATTCCATGCACATCAAGATTCATTTTCAATTATCTTTATATACAGAAGATCAATTTAGTATATATTAAGTAAAGATTTCATCAGTTTGCACCCACATAGAGCATAAAGTGTAAAATACTGTTTCAGTACTAGTTATAGCATTAATTCACACTGGACAACACATTAAGGACAGAGATCCCACATGAGGAGTAAGTTGTTAACTTAACAATTTGACACTCTTGTTTATGGCATCAGTAATCTCCCTAGGCTCTAGTCATGAGTTGCCAAGGCTATGGAAGCCTTTTGAGTTCGCCGACTTTGATCTTATTTAGACAAGGTCATAGTCAAAGTGGAAGTTCTCTCCTCCCTTCAGAGAAAGGTACCTCCTTCTTTGATGGCCTGTTCTTTCTAATGGGATCTCACTCACAGAGATCTTTCATTTAGTTTTTTTTTTTTTTTTTTTTTTGCCAGAGTGTCTTGGCTTTCCATGCCTGAAATACTCTCATGGGCTCTTCAGCCAGATCCGAATGCCTTAAGGGCTGATTCTGAGGCCAGAGTGCTGTTTAGGACATCTGCCATTCTATGAGTCTGCTGTGTATCTCGCTTCCCATGTTGGATTGTTCTCTCCCTTTTTGATTCTATCAGTTAGTATTTGCAGACACTAGTCTTGTTTGTGTGATCCCTTTGACTCTTAGACCTATCAGTGTGATCAATTGTGAACTGAAATTGATCACGTGGACTAGTGAGATGGCATTGGTACATGCAACCTTGATGGGATTGAATTGGAATCCCCTGGCACATTTCTAACTCCACCATTTGGGGCAAGTCAGCTTGAGCATGTCCCAAATTGTGCATCTCTTCCCTCTCTTATTCCCACTCTTATATTTAATAGGGATCACTTTTCAGTTAAATTTAAACACCTAAGAATAATTGTGTGTTAATTAAAGAGTTCAACCAATAGTATTAAGTAGAACAAAAAAATACTAAAAGGGATAAAGTATTAAATTGTACATCAACAGTTGTGACAAGTTGCATTGTGTTAATCCTGAAAGGGACTTTTTATTTTTAAAAATTTAAAAAAAGATTTATTTGAAAGAGTTACAGAGAGAGAGACACACAGAGAGAGATATCTTCCACCTGCTAGTCCTCCCCAAATGGCTACAACAACCATGGCTTGGCTAGGCCATAGCCAGGAGCCAGGAGCATCATCTGGGTCTCCCATGTGGGTGCAGGGGCTCAAGCACTTGGACTATTCTCTGATGCTTTCTCAGGTGCATTAACAGGGGGGATGATTGGAAGTGGAACAGCTGGGACTTGAGCTGGTCCCCATATGGGATGCTGGCACTGCAGGCCATGGCTTAACCCACTGTGCCACAGCGCCAGCCCTGGAGGGGATTTTTTTTTTTTTTTGAAAAGCTGTTTAATCATGGAAGCCTTTACTATCTTAATGTTCCTGTGAAAGGGATTCTACACTTTTGTTGGGGAATAAATTTGGAGTCCCTCCTCATTGGATGATTTTTCCCTGAATGTGAAATTGTGGGAGGTGCTTAGAATAGCTAATTGTAGCAGCTGTTCCTTTGCTGGGCAGTGCGGACTGTGATCTGTGCAGGAAGCAAGTGTCTCATCTATGTGGCAGAATAATGGCAAACCAGACTTCAAAATATTTCATGGAAAGTGGAGTTACAAGATAAATTTATTTTGGCACAAAATTTTGAAATTGCATATGTAAGGGATCTTCGGAAGGTTCATGGCAAAGTATATTATGGAAAAAACTGTGTAGAGCTGGTGTTGTGGTTCAGTGGGTTAAGCTGCCTCCTGCAATTCTGGCTTCCCATATTGGTTCAAGTCCTGTCTGCCCTGCTTCCTGCAAACGTGCCTGGGAAAGTACGGGGTGATGGCCCAAGTACTTGGGTCCCTGTCACCCACATGGGAGACCCAGATGCAGTTCCAGGCTCTAGGCCTTGGCCTGGCCCACTCCCAGCTGTTGTGGCCATTTGGGGACTGAGCCAGTAGATGGAAGATCTCTCTCCTTCTGTCTCTTCTCCTTTCTCTGTCACTCTGCCTATCAAAAAAAAAATGAAAAAGTATTTTTTTAAAAAGTACTATGTAGGATTTCTAGGCCGGCGCCGCGGCTCACTAGGCTAATCCTCCACCTTGCGGCGCCAGCACACCGGGTTCTAGTCCCGGTCAGGGCGCCGGATTCTGTCCTGGTTGCCCCTCTTCCAGGCCAGCTCTCTGCTGTGGCCAGGGAGTGCAGTGGAGGATGGCCCAAGTGCCTGGCCCTGCACCCGCATGGGAGACCAGGAGAAACACTTGGCTCCTGCCTTCGGATCAGCATGGTGCGCCGGCTGCAGCGGCCATTGGAGGGTGAACCAATGGTAAAAGGAAGACCTTTCTCTCTGTCTCTCTCTCTCTTACTGTCCACTCTGCCTGTCAAAAAATAAGAAAAAAAAGTACTATGTAGGATTTCAACTTTTTTCATATTCCAAAGTAAATTTATCTTTTAATTCCATTTCCATGAACATTTTCAAGTACTCTTATGTTTATAGACAGTTAGATATTCCATTTCTTGTCACAGATTTACCGTGTGGCATAGCGAGGATACTTAGCAGTGTTAGTACCATGCTAGGGTTAAGTGAGGTAATGCATGGGGACTGCCTGGCACAGCCGCTGGGGCTATGATGAGGCTCTGCACGTCTCAGTCTCACAGAAAACGCCAGTAGAAAATGCCACGGAGTCTCCACCTCTCAAATCTGCACGTGTGCTAGGATTTAGTGGCTGGAAAGGAGAGCCATCTTTCTTGACATTCTACTATTCAACTTGCTCCTTACTCCCCACAGGACTGAAGACAGCTATTACTTTCTACTTTTAAAAGAAAAAGTAACCCATAAAATGTTTCAGGTCTCTTAAATTATTCCGGCCTGTGAAAGTTTGCTTGTGATTGTCCAGGAACATAATTTGGCACAGGTATTTTCTCTTCTTCTTCTTCTTTTTTTTTTTTTTTAAAGATTTTATTTATTTATTTGAGAGAGAGAGTTACAGACAGTGAGAGGGAGAGACAGAGAGAAAGGTCTTCCATCCGTTCGTTCACTCCCCAGGTGGCTGCAACGGCTGGAGCTGCGCCCATCCAAAGCCAGGAGCCAGGCGCCCCTTTCCTGGTCTCTCATGTGGGTGCAGGGGCCCAGGGACCTGGGTCATCTTCTGCTTTCCCAGACCACAGCAGAGAGCTGGATCGGAAGAGGAGCAGCCAGGACTAGAACCGGCGCTCATATGGGATGCTGGCACCACAGGTGGAGGATTAACCTACTGCGCCACGGCGCCAGCCCCTATTTTCCCTTCTTTCTCCCTGTGTCTCCAACAAGGGATCCCTGTTTACCTGAAGGCCCTGACACATCTCCACTCTTGGAATAATTCAGATCTTGGCTAGCAGCCACAGTTTCGTGAGCTGATTTTGTTCTTATTGGCATCATACTCTCTTCTTGGCAGTTCATTCCTTGTTCTTTCTCAGATCACTTGCCTTCTTCTGATATCTTTTAGTTCCTGCTGTCTCGTGCTCATCTCCCTCTGCTCTCTGTGCTCATAGCCAGATTTCCTGATGCCACCAGGCATGGCTTGGGACTTAGTCTCTTTCCATCTGTTCTGCCTGGTGCTGGTCTTTGTGGACTTGGTTGACTCATAGTCCCCAGTGTTTCAAAACTTTCAGCCAGTTGAGAATCCATCTGTTCTTTTCTCTGGACTTAGATGTTAGGCTTATTTTAAATGTGCTTTGTGGCTTGTAAGAAATAGATCAGGGCTGGCGTTGTGATGAAGCGGATAAAGCTGCTGCCTGCAATGCCGGAATCCTTTATGGGTGCTGTTCCACTTCCAATCCAGCTCCCTGCTAATGGCCTAGGAAAAGAGAGGAAGATGGCCCAACTTCTTGGGCCCTTGCCACCCATGTGGGAGACTTGGAAGAAGCTCCTGGCTCCTGGCTTGGGCCTGGCCTAGCCCTGGCTGTTGCAGCCATCTGGGGAATGAACCAGCGGATGGAAGATCTCTGTCTCTCCCTCTCTCTGTAACTCTGACTTTGAAATAAATAAATAAATAAATCTTTTTAAAAAAGTAGATCATCAAACAGCTAATGCCTGTTATTATTGAGGTCCCATGTCTAATTAGTGGATTTTTTTTAAAGGATGTATTTATTTGTTTGAAAGGAAGAGTTAGGGAGAGAGAAGTCTTTTATCTGATGGATCTTCTATCTGATGGATCACTCCCCAAATGGCTGCAGTGGCCAGGGCTGGACCAGGCCCAAGCCACAGCAAGGAGCTTCATCTGGGTCTTCCATGTGGGTGCAAGGGCCCAAGTACTTGGGCCATCCTCTGCTGCTTTCCCAGATATGTTAGCAGGGAGCTGGCCTGGAAGTGGAACAGCTGGGACTTGAACCGGTGCCCACATGGGATGCCGACCTTTCAAGGACAGCCTGACCCATTATGCTACAACCTCAGCCATGAATGGATCTTAGGATGAAATGAGCTACTGAGAGATTCCTGCTTCTGATGTACTATGGGACACAGGAGCTCCCTGTGGGGAGCAGGCGTTTGCTTATAACAGGGAAACGGGAGCTATAAATATGGATATAGGAAGTAAATGAGGCCAGTCTAAATGAGCAGCAGGAGAACCACTCTGCAAAACAAGGAGTTCGTTTGGGAAGGACAGGGGATTGCAGTTTGGGATATACATATGTGCCACTGTGGACCATGAACTAGATATCTGCTTAATAGCACACCCAGGGAAGCAAAAGAAGACAAGAATTTTTACATATTTAAAGATTTATTTATTTCCATTTTATTTGGAAAGCAGAGAGACAGATCTTCTGTTCACTATTTCAGTCCCTAAATGCCTGGCTACAGCCAAGGCCGGACCATGCTGAGACCAGGAGGCTGGAACTCAATCTTAGTCTCCCATGCAGGTGGCAGGGATCCAAGTACTCAAGTCATCATCTGCTGCCTCTCAGGGTGTGCATTAGCAGGAAGCTGGACTGGAAATAGAGTAGCCAGGACTTGAGCCAGACGCTCTCAGGTGGGATGCAGGCGTCCTAAGCGGTGTCCTAACTGCTGTACCAAATGCCTACCCCAGAAGACAGGGGTCGTTAAAGTTAGGATAAGGAAGGTGATTTAAGTTGCTTTCAAGTAATTTTCCTTGGCTGCAGTGATCAAAACAAGGGTGGCATCAGTCCTAGGTTGGACAGGTACTTGTTGGGCAGGCATCCTCTTATAAGTATTTTTTAGGCAAGGTCATGACTTCAGTAGGGTCTTTTGTGACAGTTCTTATTATCAGGCAAGGATGCATGTGGGCCTCCCTCCCCTACATGGTCTCCCACCTCCATTTTGTCAGGGTTTGACCTGAGCGACTCCACGTTCATCTGACAGCTTTCACAACCGCAAATTCCTTAGTGGCAGAAATGGCACCTGTCTTGCTCACAGCTGTTTCTCTCGAGCCTGGCAAATTGCTGGTCACATGTTCGCTCTTAATACATATTTGCTGAATGAATGAAATGGAGAGCCAAGCCCTGTGCATATGGCAGGACTACTGAAGGGCCCCTCTGGCCTGTAGGTGACTCCTCGGCACCTGGGGTTTTCCCAGAGCAAGCACCTTTGGTGGAGACCTGTAGTGCTGTGGCATGACCCAGGAGCACCCCGCACATGTCATCCGTCACCAGCCATTTCCTTTACCAAACAGGATTCATGCAAATGGTGGCACGGCTCCTTCTGCAAGGGCCCAGTGTTCTTTGGTTAACCCCGATGAAGAACGACACTGTTTCAGCTTTTCTTACCCCTTCCGGAACTAAGGCACAGAGTTGGTGCCCAACACATTTTTGCTTCCTGAGGCAGGAGAACCTTGAGAATCCATCTTCTGAGTGTGACAAGAGTCCCAGGCGTGAAAAGGAGGAAGTGATGGGGCAGGGCCCTGGGGAGGCAGGTGATGCTGGGGTCAGCATCCCAAGGCCGCAGGAGGGGTATCTTGCCTGGAATCCCGCATGTCAGAAACTCTGTTCTGCCCTGCTCCAACCCGCTACCTCCAGCTGGACACCAGGTACTGTGCACTGTACTTCCTCAGTGTCTTCAGCTCTGGTCCCTTCTGTGTTCTACTGCTGTGGTCATGGTTCACACTCTTGGAGGTCTGGAGTAGAGTGATATGGCAAGGTGCCGTTCTGTGGATCTGGAATACCGTCGTAGTGCGGATTGTAGCCCCGTAGTGTGCCTCAGTGAGGTGTTCCTCCTGCTATCAGAGGAATCTTTCTGAAATGCGTCTCTGATCCTTCCTGTTTCCTGTTCCAAAAAACCCTGCAGTGGCTCCCCATTGCCCTCAGGATAAAATCCCAGAGCTGTAGCCTCGAGCTGCAGACTCCCTGTGGTCTGGATTATGTCTTCTCCTTGTGTTTTTTTTTTTTTTTAAGATTTATTTATTGTTTTAATTTGAAATTCAGAGTTAAAAGGAGAGGCAGAGAGAGAGAGAGAGAGAGGGTGAGCGAGCAAGAGCAAGAGAGAAAGAGAGAGAGAGAAGAGAGAGAGTTAGAGACTTCTGTCTGCTGGTTCACTCCCCAGTTGGCCGCAATGGCCAGAGTACGCCGATTTGAAGCCAGGAGCCAGGAGCCTCCTCCAGGTCTCCCACGCGGGTGCAGGGACCCGAGGACTTGGCCATCTTCTACTGCTTTCCCAGCCATAGCAGAGAGCTGGATCAGAAGTGGAGCTGCCAGCAGCCCCAGGTCTAGAACCAGCACCCATATGGGATGCTGGCCCTGTAGGCGGTGGCTTTACCCACTACGCCACGGTTCCAGTCCCTGGATTTTGTCTGACTGTTTAGCCTCAGCTGTTACAGCCCCTGCCCTCAGATAGTAGACATAGCCACCTCCTGGAACTTATCAGCTCTTTTATCTCATGTACCTTTACCTGTGCAACTCCTTGAACCTGAATGTTCTTCCCCGAAGTGCTGTGCCTCAGCACTTGGCATGGCAATGAGGTCTTGGTGGTGCCGCCTGTCTGTGCTGCTTGACTGCACTATATCCAGTCCCTGCCTTGGCCAGAGCCAGTATGGCTCTCTCACCCTGTTCCAAAGCCGTGCCTTCTTTTGGAATATTCACAATTCTTCTTTTCTGTTACTTTTAACATTGACTGATGTTTAGCACAATTTCTAAATCTCATTGTAATTTTACAAGAACAAAAGTCTTATCAGGTAGTCAAGAGCACAGAGATGGTTTCTACCATATGAAGTCATTTTTCATCGCATGCTGGTTGTCAAGGGGCTGCCCATTTTATTCTAGAAAATTCCAAAGGGTAGGACGATGAGGCTAAAATGTGGCTTTGCATCTGATAGAGAAAACGGAAAGAAGGGGGAATGGATAGAAAGGAGGAGACGATGATTTAAAAACACTGAAAAGATGACACTGGCACTGTGGCATAGTAGGCTAAGCCTCTAGCCTGCAGCACTGGTGTCCCATATGGGCATAAGTTCGTGTCCCAGATGCTCCTCTTCCAATCCATCTCTCTGCTTATGGCCTGGGAAAGCACTGGAAGATGGCCCAAGTGCTTGGGTCCCTGCACCTATGTGGGAGACCTGGAAGAGGCTCTTGGCTCCTGGCTTTGGATTGACTCAGCTCTGGCTGTTGCAGCCATTTGGGGAGTGAACCAATGGATGGATCTTTCTCTCTCTCTCTCTAACTCTGCCTCTCATATAAATAAAATCTTTATAAAAAACACTAAAAAGGTAAGCATAGTCCCTGGAAAATATTATATGAGAACTTTCTTTTATGCTCTATTCTGATAATAAGTATACAAATAAAACATCTTTTGTTTTTGGAATCTGTGGAGTCCTGATAAGAGTCATGGCTTTTTCTGACTGTCTCTGTGAAGCTTTAATTAGAAGAAGAATTCAGTTGTGTGTTTTTGAAGCAGAAAATTTATAAGAATAAAAAAATACTTCAAATAATTCTCAGTTTCTATTTAGCGAGATCTGATACAGAGCAGAAATAATTAGAGTGATAAAGTCTAACTGGCAGTAGTGAATTTGACTAAAAGCCAAGAGCAACACAGGACACTTATGTTCATGTTTAAATTACTCAAGTGCTTAATTGTATAATTTCAGTTTCAATTACCAAACGCCCTTACTTTTAAAATTAGTCCTTTGAGTATTAGCTTCATGATGTTGTTATTAAAGTTGAAAATCTGCTATTATGGTTTAGAGGATTACTGCAAAGTTGTTGGCATATGTCTTGTTTAATAAATAAGTTTAATTGTGCATGTAATCTGGTAATTTAATAATGATGAATTATATTTTACAGAAATGTAGAACGAGGTTTTTTTTCTTTGAGTAAAACAAAATTACTTTTTAGGGATTTATTTCCCAGAAAAAATATTTGATTGTGAAAAAAACTACAAACCCTGTTTTACTGTGTAAGTTCCTACAAATACTGAGAGACTTAATGGAAATTTTACGTTAAGATATGCCTCCCTCCAACCCCCATGCAAGAAGTTGCAAGCAGGGAAATGAAGTTCAGTTAACAAAGAAGCAATGTTGATTTACTCACTGTTTTCTCAGTTTGTCTTTCCTCTGGAATACTGAGCGTGTGACACAGTAGCCCACACAATAGATGAGCATATTTTTACTCCACAAGGCACTTTCCCACTTGGCTGTGAACTCAACAGCTGCTATTAATGTTAATGAGCATCACTCGTCAAGGAGGTCCCTTGAGCTCCTTCTGAATTACCTTGGGCAAAGCTGTCTGATTGGCATTATATTCTTCATGCTTCCATTAGCCCTGCTTGTCTCTATTGAATTCTAGGGGGAATGAAGAGCTGAGACTTACAGACTTGTGTCTCAATAGGAAATTTAGGGATTTTGTTTTCATGCTTTTGGCCTCTGAGGTGTTTTTCAATGAAGTCTTTCCATTAAGAAGGGGTCCTTATTGACCTTTGCCTTCATTTGATGGGTGTAGAAACTGAAGGACCTAAGGGTTGACAGATTTGTTGGCGATCGGTAGTGAATGCCAAGGAAAAGACTGGAATCTGAGTTTTACCTCCAGAGCCCCCTCCCCAGCAGAGAAGGCTGGGGTTTAGCTGGTTATCACTGGGGGTCCTAGACAGGGCAGGTGTCTGGGACAGCAAGGGCACCTACCGGGCAGGCCGCAGAGAAGGGCGGGACGGTGGGCTGGACGTCCCTGAAAGTGGCACCGGGCACCGGCCCGCCTTTCAGTCACACCACCACCCCCTCCAAACGCGGAAGAGCCGCGGCTCCCCTGGAGGGAACCAATGGGAGGAACCTGGGCGTCTGGAATTCCAGGCACAGCTGAGGGTGGTGCCAGTGCTGAGCCAGGGCTGGAGATGAAGATGAGATTTGAACGCCGAATGGGTGAAACACCCGCCGCCTCTCCCCACAGCTTCCAGAAATCCCTGGACCGGTTTGAGTGCTCTTACTTGGAGATGGGAGGGTTCTTCTTGGGGAAGCTGGCTCCAAGGGGAGGCTGGCTCCAAAGTTACTCCAGAGCCCCTCAAGGAAGTGGCCTGAGTTCCGTGTCTGCCTTTGCCACTGGCTGATTTGTTACTGCTTCCCCCCACCGCCCCCAGTGCCTTACTCTTAAATGTAAATGGATGGGGCCAGTGTTCTGGCACAGCGGTTAAGCTACTGCCTATGATGCTAGTATCCCATATTGGAGTAGAGGCTCATGTTCTAGCTGCTCTGTTTCCAATCTAGCTCCCTGCTAATGCACCTGGGAGGCAGTAGAATGCTTGGGTCCCTGCCACCCACGTGGGAGACCTGGATGGAGTCCCAGGCTCCAGGGTTTGGCCTGGTCCAGCCTGGGCCACTGCAGCCATTTGGAGAGTGAATCACAGGATGAAAGATCTCTTTCTCTGTGTGTCTGTCCTTCTCTCTTTAGCTCATACTGCCTTTCAAGTAAAATAAATAAATCTTTAAAAAAGATGTGGATGGGTAACATTTGAGAAAGTCCTACAAAAAGAAAGAAAATGAACTTACTGTAAAAAAGAAATTCAATGGCAACAGGAAATGTATATGTGTGACTATACACACGTGCACACACACATGCTTGTACTCATATATGGGGCTAATGTCTTTATAGGTATATATAGAAAGAGGGACAGAAGGAGGCAGAAGAAAACTTAAAATCAATCAAACAAAAACCAAACTGTTACTAATATGGAGAGAGAGAAGAGATAGTGCATGTGTGATTTCTTCAAAAATAAAACATGTGGAAAACAAGAAATAATGATTGGAATTTTTTGACAGGCAGAGTGGACAGTGAGAGAGAGAGACAGAGAGAAAGGTCTTCCTTTTGCCGTTGGTTCACCCTCCAATGGCCGCCGCGGCCGGCGCACTGCGGCCGGCGCACCGCGCTGATCCAATGGCAGGAACCAGGAGCCAAGTGCTTATCCTGGTCTCCCATGGGGTGCAGGGCCCAAGCACTTGGGCCATCCTCCACTGCACTCCCTGGCCACAGCAGAGAGCTGGCTGGAAGAGGGGCAACCGGGACAGAATCCGGTGCCCTGACCGGGACTAGAACCCGGTGTGCCGGTGCCGCAAGGCAGAGGATTAGCTTATTGAGCCGTGGCGCCGGCCAATGATTGGAAATTAAGCATAAGATCAAGGAAAAAGAAATTAAGCAGAAGAGATAGAGGAAACCATTAAGAAAATATTCTAGAAAATAGAACAACAACAACAACAAAAAAGAAAGCAAGAATTCAGGAATTCACTCAAGAGGTTTAACATCCAACTAATAGGAATTCCAGAAAGAGTGAACAGAGAAAAACAGGAAATTGCCACAAGAAACATGCCCCAAACTGAAGGAAATGCAGCTCCGAGTTGACAGGCCTCATTGAGTGCCTTGTACTATAGGGTATTCAGGGTTCTCCAGAGAAACAGAGCAATTGGATGTACACACACACACACGTATGCACACACATGCACACATACCACACACAGCACAACACATTTCACACACATGCACACACATCCCATATGGAATGCTGGCACTGCAGGGTGGCTTTACTTGCTACACCACAGTGCCAGCCCCCCAGCTTTTGCTTTGTTCTTGGTCTCTGGAAGCTCTTTTTTTTCTTTTCAGCTTGGTTATGCATTTGAACTTTATTTAAAATGAGCATATCCAGAATTTTTAATTGATGGGGTGGGAAAGTTACTGAGCACGTCTACCCTTTCCTAGTGGTAAGGCCTTAGGTGGACCCATGTTTGTAAGCAATTGGGTCCTGTGATGCACAGAGTCTTGAGGTCAGGAAGCTCATGGAAAACAACCCAGAAGCTGTGGCAGGTGTTCCTTCAGCCACCTGCATTTCCCTGCAGTGATGGGAGACCCGGGCGTGCTGAGCTTCTCACCTTTACAGCCTCCTGGAGGAGCGGGGGTGGGCACAGGTGCAGCCCATCAGGATTTAGGGGTTGGAGGGGATTCTGCGCTCAGCCCTCCACCAGTGGGAGGGGAGTAGATGGAAAAATCTCTCACCTGTCTGATCTCAGTGTATCATTCTGAAGTGTGGGCTTGGGGTGGAGCTGTTTGAGAGGGTCCCAGCTCTGGGTGTCCAAGAGTAATCGACTCTATAGTGCACATTTCAGTGGGTGTGGGGGTCACCTCTCAAATCAACGACCTGCAGCCTTTTCTCAGGACCTGCTTTGGGAGACCTGTAAGCCAGCATCCCATAGCCACACACTCTTTATAAGTGTCCTCCAATAGCCGAAGCAACCTCCACGTGAAGTTTCCCCGCTAAAACACAGAGCTGCTTCTCTTGGAGCTGACTTTCAAGAAGGAAAAGAATTTCTTGGCCGGCACCGTGGCTCAATAGGCTAATCCTCCACCTTGCGGCGCCGGCACACCGGGTTCTAGTCCCGGTTGGGGCGCCGGATTCTGTCCCGGTTGCCCCTCTTCCAGGCCAGCTCTCTGCTATGGCCAGGGAGTGCAGTGGAGGATGGCCCAGGTGCTTGGGCCCTGCACCCCATGGGAGACCAGGAAAAGCACCTGGCTCCTGGCTCCTGCCAGGATCAGCGCGGTGCGCCGGCTGCAGCGGCGGCCATTGGAGGGTGAACCAACGGCAAAGGAAGACCTTTCTCTCTCTGTCTCTCTCTCTCACTGTCCACTCTGCCTGTCAAAAAAAAAAAAAAAAAAAGAATTTCTTGGTAAGTGTTGATTGATTTGTGAAGTGTGGTGTTTTTGTGTATATTTTAATTTTTATTTATTTTCTGTATTTGAAAGGCAGACACACAGAGAGGGGGAGGGTCCCATCTACTTGTTCACTTTCCAAATGCCAGCAACCGTCAGGGCTGTGCCAGGTGGAAGCCGGGAGCCAGGAATTTCATCTGGGTCTCCTGCGTAGGAGCCCGGGACTCTAGCACTTGAGTGATCATCTGCTGCCTCCGAGGGTGGGCAGCAGTAGGAAGCTGGAACTGGGAACGGAGACAGGACTTGATCCCAGGCACTATGATGTGGGAGGCTGGTGTTCTAAGCAGCGTCTTAATCACTACTCTAAACGCCCACTGCTGCATCTATTTTTTCATTTTATTCTTTTAAAATATTTTTTTATTTGAAAGGAAGAGAGAGAGAGAGAGAGAGAGAGAGAGAGAGAATGAATCTTCCATTTGCTAGTTGATTCCCCAAATGGCTGCAACAGCCAGAGCAGGACCAGACTGAAGCCAGGAACCAGGAGCTTATTCTGGGTCTCCCATGCAAGTGCAGGGGCCCAAGCATCTGGGTCATCTGCTGCTGCTTTCCCAGGTGCATTAGCAGGGAGCAGGATCAAAAGAGGAGCAGCTGAGACCCGAACAGGCACCCACATAAGTTGCCAGCTTAACCCGCTACGCAGCAGCACTTGTCCTTCTGTGTCTATTTTAACTGGAAAAAAATCAAGCAGAAAAGCATTGGTAAAGTTACTCTTTGCTTTGTCAGTTTTCCCTGATATTTTGATTCAGTTTTGTCTTTTGAAATGTTTTGAAAGTGTCCCAAGTTACTGTTTGTTGGCCCAGAAAGTAGGGAATCTATCTAGGAATTTCCACAGATGCAGAAGTGGTAGCATAAGATGATATCGTAGTGATTACTGCTGTGTAAAAAGGTGAGAAAATGAATAAGAATTAGTGTGAATTCCAGTCTCCGTGCAATTGGAAAAAGGACTCTGTTAACGCCGTAAGGGCACTGCCTGATGTATGTTTTTGTTTTGCTTAATTTCTTGTCCATTTTGCTTTGGAAAACAAGTGTTTCATTTACGTCTTAGTCTTGTCTTTGTGCCCATCATTACTCACCTGAACTTTTCTTTCATTCAGGAGTTTTCAGCATTTCCAAAGTTGAGTGAATCTGATCATGAGTGTACATAACTCTGATTTTTGATAGACAATTGGCAGTGGTTTGAAATTTCCTTGCTGGTGATGCTGGAAAGACATTCTGAGTCAGTTGGAGTTGTTAAATAATTTTTAAGAGGGAATTGACTTAAGATTGGGCACCTTCACCGGGCCCACAGGTCAAACCAATATGGAGTCAAATGTGCTTCATCACATTTGTAGGAAACCCTGTTGCCAGTTCACCAAGGTATAACCAGTTGGCTGGCTGATGACTGACCTGTAGCCACTTAAGTTGTTTCGTGTGTCTTGCTTCCAGTTTTCTACAAAAACTGTCTGATCATATTGTTGGTTGGAGTTCTCACAACTTGCTATGGTTTTAGGAGTTGCCTTTTTTTGCAAGCTTTTTTTTTTAATGGTCATGTTTACTTTGTTTTGCCTTATTTGTTTTTCTGTGCTTAATCCCTACAAAATTTAATTGGTTTATGGAATATTCCATCTAACGATATATTTTGGAGGGGCAGGACTGGGAAGTGGAAGACGGTGGCCCTTGAACACAAGTCCTCGGGATTAGCCTGTTGCTAGCGGTGTACCTGTGGGAAAATGCAGGCTTCTCACTGGGAAGGCCCACTTTGCAGAGTAGTAGTGAGGAGGAAGGGAGATGGGCCCTGTGAAGTGCTAACGAGGGTTCCTGACTTGGGAGAGTTCTGCCCGTGCTAACCTTCTGTCGGGCAGAGAACTTGAAGCAATCCGAGTAGCGTGGAGTGCTCTCATTTCTTCTCATGCAAAAACAACTCCAGTTCCTGGAGGAATGCGAATCTTGAGTTTTTCACTGCATGTGGGAGCTTTGCAGATTTCCTTGATTTAGGGCACTAGTATGCTGTTGCATAGGAAGTTTCAGTTCTTGAAACAGCTGGTCCTGAAGCATAGATTTTTCCTTCAGTCACATTTCACCTCCAGCACTATTTCCAAGACTGCAGTGGCTGTGAGTCGTGTCCTAAATACAGCCACAGCACAAGCTTGCTTTTTTCCCCACTCACTCTTGGCTCAATTTATTTTAAGCTTTGCCTGGATACTGTACCTTTGACCTTGGACTCTAAAGAGTGGCTTTTTTTTTTTTTTTTCAGGCAGAGTGGACAGAGAGAGAGAGAGAGAGAGAGAGAAAGGTCTTCCTTTGCCGTTGGTTCACCCTCCAATAGCTGCTGTGGCCAGTGCGCTGCGGCCGGCGCACCGCGTTGATCCGAAGGCAGGAGCCAGGTGCTTATCCTGGTCTTCCATGGTATGCAGGGACCAAGCACTTGGGCCATCCTCCACTGCACTCCCTGGCCACAGCAGAGGGCTGGCCTGGAAGAGGGGCAACCGGGACAGAATCCGGTGCCCCGGCCGGGACTAGAACCTGGTGTGCCGGCGCCGCAAGGCGGAGGATTAGCCTAGTGAGCTGCGGCACCAGCCAAAAGTGGCTCTTAAGTCATAACGTAAACCCCAAAGTGTCACTTGGGAGTGCCACATGGCTCAGTTTACATGTATGGAAGCAGAGTTTAGTTACTAAGAGTACTTGGAATTAATAAGGATTCTGCTGTGAGTGCGTGTAGTCAGCAGGCTTCATTCCTGAGTACCTGTGCTGTTCTTTGAATTATACAGTATTCTCGAGCCTGTTTATGCCAGGTTTTTATTTTAAATATTTTAAAAATTTATTTGAAATGCAGAGTTATAGACAGAAAAATCTTTCATCTGCTGGTTTACTCCCCCTGGCCAAAACAACAAGGACTGGGTCAGGCCAACTCCAAGAGCCTGGAACTTCATCCAGATCTCCCATGTGGATCGTAGGGAACCAAGCACTTGGGACATTTTCCACTGCTTTCTCAGGCACATTAGCAGTGAGCTAATGTGGAGCAACCAGGACACGAACTGGCGCTTATGTGGGATGCCGTCATTGCAGGTGGCGGCTTAGCCAGCTGTGCCACAATCCAAGTCCCTATTCCAGTGTTACTTGGTGTTGTAATTTTGCAAGTTAGTTAAATATTATGTGAACTGATGAATATAAGTGTTACATGAGTTGTTGATTCTATGAAAATTAGTGCTAAACATGCTGTCAGATATTTAATATTGGAAAAAATCACAAACCTAGAAGCGTTTTGTTTCTATACTGCTGTTTGTATTTTTGATGTATTTCATTTTTTTTAAATATTTTATTTATTTGAAAGAGTTACAGAGAGAGGGAGAGAGAGAGGGGTCTTTCATCTGCTGGTTTACTCAAATGGCCACAATGGCCAGAGCTGAGCTGATTTGAGGCCAGGAGCCAGGAGCTTCTTCTGGGTCTCCCAAGTGGGTGCAGGGGCCCAAGGACTTGGGCCATCTTCCACTGCTTTCCCAGGCTGTAGCAGAGAGCTGGATTGGAAGAGGAGCAGCCAGGACTCGAACTGGCACCCATATGGGATGCAGGCACTGCAGGCGGCAGCTTTACCTACTGTGCTTTTGAAATTTTTTTTTAAAAGATTTATTTATTTGAGAGGCAGAGTTTTTGAGAGGCAGAGGCAGAGACAGAGAGAGAGGTCTTTTATCCGCTGGTTCACTCCCCAGATGGCTGCAATGGCCGGAACTGCGCTGATCGAAACCAGGAGCCAGGAGCTTCATCCAGGTCTCCCATATGGGTGCAAGGGCCCAAGGACTTGGGCCATCTTCCACTGCTTTCCCAGGCCATAGCAGAGAGCTGGATCAGAAGTGGAGCAGCTGGAACTCAAACTTGCGCCCACATGGGATGCCAGCACTGCAGGTGGTAGCTTTACCTGCCACACCACAGCATTGGCTCCTCTTACTGTACTTTAAACAAAGGAACTATAAATCATAGAGAAGGTATCTTAGGTGAAGCTCATGTAAAAAAGACAGTGTGACATGCCAGATGGTGGACTTGTGCTGAAAGACAAAGTCAGGTGGCAGTAAACGTTTCACAGCAAAGCCAACTTGGATGATGGAAACAAATTAGGACACTCACATCGTAGGCAGTACAAAGAGAAATTATCCAGAGTGACTTGTTGATTAGTAATACACCAGTGAGTGAATCATTTATCGAAATGTTTTATTAATGAATATTTTCACAATGTTGATAAATGGACCTGAAGCCTAAGATGCTACTTATAAGAACAGTGGCACGAAAGTTAGTGCATCAGTCATCAAGATCCAAAGAAACAAGATCATAACAGTGGCCTGAAACCTGCGCCTGGAGCTTAAGAAGGAACACTTCAGGCTATTGACCAGCCAAGCAATCCTAGGATATTGAAGAGTATGAATTATCTACCACTTTATTGTAGCTGACAAAATACCATATGGATAAACTACAAACAAGGGAATTGCTTTTTGTGAAACACTGTATTTTCTTAAAAAAAAAAAAAAAAACTATGTGGAAAAAAATACAGCATAAAAGCTATGTTCCTTCTAGCTGTCTCCTTCACACTCCAATTTTGGGGACCCTGATGGGTATAGAGAGGTCATGTTTTCAGCAACAAATATAGCATCCTGATCTAATCAGTGGGGTTAATGTTTCTAGCATAATATAAGTGAAGATTTGACTTGATTTATGGAAAAATGAAGGTAAAACAACACAACACAGAAGCATGAAGAATCACTGGGGTCAGTGTTGTGGTACAGTGGGTTAACCTGCTGCCTGTGATGCCAGCATCCCATATGGTAGTGCTGTTGGAGTCCCAGCTGCTCCACTTCTGACCCAGCTCCCTGCTGATGCACCTGGGAAGGCAGTGGAAGACGTGCTTAGGCCCCTGCCGCCCATGTGAAAGACCCAGATGGAGTTCCAACTCCTGGCTTTGGCCTGGCCCAGCCCCAGCCATTGTGGCCTTTGGGGAGTGAACCAGCAGATAGAAGGTTCTCTTTATCTCTCTCGCTCTGCCTTTCAAATAAGTAATATAATATGTCTTAAAAAAAAGAATCACCAATGTAATAGACATTACTTTTAGTTTGGTTTTGAATTGGAATAGAGCTTCCAATTGTGTGTAACATATCGCATCTTGAAGAACACTGGCTTCGAAATGAACACTACTTCAGAAAACCTGAACACACCAATCAGAAGAATATAAAGAATATAATTGATTATCTGGTCTTCAATAAATTAACAGTTCCAATGATTTTTTTTTTAAGGAAGACCTTTTACAACAAAAGATTGGGAATGGCAGTTCACTGGAAAATGAAATTGTGAATGATGCAGAATTCATGTGAGAGGTCTTCAGAAAGCTTGTGGAAGGTGCATATTATGAAAAACCTGTGCATAGGTTTCAGAATTTTACACCAAAATAAATTTTATTTTTTTAAAAAATATTTTATTTATTTATTTATAAAGATTTATTTATTTGAAAGTCAGAGTTACACAGAGAAAGGAGAGAGAAAGAGAGAGAGGTCTTCCATCCGATGGTTCACTCCTCAGATGGCTGCAACAGCTGGATTTGTGCCGATCCAAAGCCAGGAGCCTGGAGCTTCTTCCTGGTCTCCCACATGGTTGCAGGGGCCCAAGGACTTGGGCCATCTTCTACTGCTTTCCCAGGCCATAGCAGAGAGCTGGACAGGAAGTGGAGCAGCTGGGTCTCTAACCATAGCCCATATGGGATGCCAGTGCTTCAGGCCAGGGCATTAACCCACTGTGCCACAGCGCTGGCCCCATGGATTTTTATTTATTTGAAAGGCAGAGTTAGAGACAGGGAGAGACGGAGAAAGAGAGAGTGGAATTCCATCCACTTGTTCACTCCCCAAATGGCTATAATGGCTGGGATGGGGCCAGGTTGAAGCCTGGAGGCAGGAACTCTATTTGGGTCTCCCATGTGGATGCCAAGGGCCTGAGTACTTAGACCATCTTCCACTGCCTCCCAGACACATTACAGGGAGCTGGATGGGAAGTAGATCATCTGGGACTTGAACTGGTGCTCTGAGATGGGATGGTGGCGTTGTAGCTGGTGGCCTAACCTGCTGCACCACAGTGTTGGCCATTAATTTAAAAAATTTAACACACCTATAAAAATCATACATAGTTATAGGACGCTCTGTGATACTTTGATAGCTATATTAGCCTTTCAACCACCAGCTGTGAATCAGATAAAAGGACTCTGTATTCTTAAAGATCCTAAGTTTCTAGTACTAGGCTTAATTTTCCTCAACTAGATTGGATAATATGGAAGAATTACCTATTTGGGGTTGGGGTGGGATTTAGAAGGCATCCAGAGTTAGGGCACACTCAGCCTCAGCATCTTCGAATAATTTCTTCACAGCAGATATTACTGTGTAGGTGTGCCGGGCACTGACACTGGTGGTCTTGACCCACATCCCTTAGTCTGCATTGGGGTATTTTCTACCCCAGTTAGTCAGATAAGTACTTCCCTGTAGACCCAGGAACTGGAGCTGTAGGATGCTCAAAGTCAGTCACAATAAAAAACCCGGCTACTGCATGGGCACCACGCACTCTGTAACCACAGCTGCACCCTTGCTTTGCTGCGATGATGACAGGTGAGGGCAGGGATGGCTGCAGTTTTGTGAGCTGATCACCATTGTTATGGGTTTCTAAAACTATTAATCTGTATGCAAAGCTTTTATGTGCTTATGCTTTAGTTACACCCCCCCCCCCACTCCCCTCCTATCACAGTTGGACTATTACACAGTTGAGGAGAAACTCCCTTGTGGATTGTGTGAGCTTCAGAAAAATAAATAGAAAGACGAAAATGATTTGGTTCTGCTTTCTTTACACAATGAACAGGGCCTAATATGCATCCCATTACTAGCTAGGGAGCTTCAATTAAGTAATTGAATCACTCTGTTGTGGTCATTATGCAGAATTGACAGAAAGTTTTCCTCCTGCTCCCAGAAATTGGTGATATTCCTTTGGGAGAACTAAATAAAGACTGTATTAAGAGGAACATTAAGAAATCTGACAAATGAGAACAACAGACAGAAGTCAGTACATGCACAAAGGGAAGTGACTTCAACCTTTGTCAGTGCATTTTCAAAAAAAATCTCTTCTTGGTGAATAAAATGCTCATGTACTTTCTAATGTGTTTCTCTCATGACATGATGTATTGTAGCAAATTCAGTTGTAGGCGTGATAGGTTTTTCTTTTACAAAAGATCTGGTTCATAAGATGGAATATTTAGGTTTTTTTTGGGTTGTTTGTCAATGCAATATTGAAATATAACAGTGCTAAAATCATATACCAATAGCTAACAATGAGCTCCCTTAGCATTGGATCAGAATAACAAGATGTGCATCATCAAGGAGATAGGTATGAAGTGAATGCAGTTGACAAAATGGCTGTATCTTTTTGAGCTAAAAGGAATATGAACACAAAGGAAATCAAGCTAAGATCAGCCATCTTCCTACCTCCTTTTGACATCAAAATCCATTGTTCACGTCGCATCAGCCTTCCAGCCTGCTTCATTTTACGCTCTTCCCATTCGGCTCCAGCTTGTCATGGTCACTCCTGGGTCTTGTTTTGTGGATCTCTTCTGCCATACTGGGAAGCTGGCAGGCACTTGGTAAGGTTTGTCGAATGAAAACATCAGATCTCATTGTCTTTTCTTGCCATGTCTCTCCTGGCCCACCCTACCTACCAATCTTGCTTTTTCTTCATCCCTTACTAGCATCTTCAATCATTTTAGTATCCAGCTTCACCCCATGTATTTGTTAGACTTCTGTGATCTCAAGGGTGCCCACTCTGGTACCTTTGGCCCATTAGAGGTATATTACTGCTTGCATTTTCTTGTGTGTGTGTGTGTGTGTGTGTGTGTGTGTGTGTTTTCAGACAGAGAGACAGAGAGAAAGGTCTTCCTTCTGCTGGTTCACTCCCCAAATGGCCGCTACGGCCGGCGGTGTGCTGATCTGAAGCCAGGAGCCAGGTGCTTCTTCCTGGTCTCCCATGAGGGTGCAGTAGCCCAAGCACTTGGGCCATCCTCCACTGCCCTCCCAGGCCACAGCAGAGAGCTGGATTGGAAGAGGAGCTGCCAGGACTAGAACCCCATGCCTACATGGGATGCCGGTGCCACAGGCGGAAGATTAACCAAGTGAGCCACAGCACTGGCCCCATCAGATAGTCTTATCTCTTTTTCCCCTACCTCCTTCATTCTACACGCATACACACACTCACACACACACATGCATGCACACACACACATGAACATGCACATACACACACACACCCCTCTAAATCTATAGCATGCCATCATCAGTAGTATGCACCAAGCCCTGGTCTTTTTCAAACTCTGCAGTTTTCCAAGTCTTGACTGACAAGAAGGTGCTGTTTGAACCCAGTCTGTGAGTGAAAATATTCAAGGCAGATCTAAAGGCTTGTGTAGAAGTCCTGTGGCAGGCAAAAAAAATGTGATTTGAAATAAACTTCTGTCTTCTTCAGGTCATTATTACTTGGAATACCTTTTGTTATTCATTTATTCCTAACCTATCTGTGGATATTTATTTTAGGTATATCTCATTTACATAAGATCTAGCTGGATTTTTGAATCTGGTTAGAGAGTTTCTTTTATTTTTTACTTTAAAAATTTATTTATTATTTGAAAGGTAGAATGACAGGGAGGGAGAGCCAGAGAGAGAGAGGGAGAGAGGGAGAGAGGGAGAAAGCAAGCACAAGAGTGTTTTCATCTGCTGGTTCCCTCCCCAGATAACCTCAACAGCCAAGACTGGGCCAGGCCAAAGCCAGCAGCCCAGAACTCCATCCTGGTTTCCCATGTGGATGGCAGGGACCATCATCTGCTGCTTCCCAAGCACATCAGTAGGGAGCTGGATCAGAAAGAGAGTAGCCAGGATTCAACAGCACTGAAGTATGGAACTGGGTGTCCCAGGTGGCGGCTTAACCTGCTGTGCCACAATGCCCACCCAGAAAGTTTGTCTTTTAAAATAGGCATTCAGCATTTTTATGGATGTTATAGCTGTAGGCACCTTTCGCTTTATGGCTGCTATCTTACACATTTTATCCATTTACTAGTTTGTTTTCTCTTTGTTGAATTTGTAACATTTTCTTCCATTTTATGTCTGTGCCATTATTTACTATAATATTTTGGAAATTAAGTACAATATCTGTAGTGGTTTCTAAATAATAGCCTTCAAATTCATATTTTTCCCCAGTACCTAAAATTAGTCGCTGTAGAGTTATTACTCATTTATAAAATTGAGAATCTTAGGATACTTCTTTATTTATTTTTCTCTACCCTATCACTTTTTATGTTGAGATTATCTTGGATTTTAGTTCTAAATGGTTGCATACTTTTAGATCAGGAATTATTTAAGTTGAGCGATCAGTTATTTTTTATTAAAAAACTATTCAAAAGACAGGGTGACACAGAGAGGGAGAGACAGAGACCAAGATATCTTGCACCTACCCACGTTATCCAGGGCTGGGCAGGACTGAAGCTGGGGGCCAGGAAATCCATCTGGGTGTCAGGGCCCCCAGCACTGGGCCATCTTCCACTGCCTTCCTTTGCATATGAACAGGGAGCTAGATCAAAAATAGAGTGTCCAAGACTTGAACTATTGTCACAGATTGTTGCTAAACCCACCGTGCCACAACACCAGCCCCTGAATAGGTTTACTGGTTGCTTTGCCTAGCAATTGTTTGTCTGCCATACCTTCCTCTCCTGTATGTTCTTACCTCTATTCTAGCATAACTCCTTTTCCTTTTCAAAAATATTTTATTCGAAAGGCAGAGTTACGGGGTGGGGGGGGTGGGGGGGCAGAGAGAGAGAGAGAGAGAGAGAGAGAGAGAGATAGAACTTTCATCCGGTGATTCACCTCCCAGATGGAGCTGGCCAGACTGAAGCCAGGAGCCAGGTGCTTCTTTCACGTCTCCCACATGAGGACAGGAGCCCGAGCACTTGTGCTGTCTTCTGCTGCTTTCCCAGGTACATTAGCAGGGAGCTGCATTGGAAGTGGTGCAGCCAGGAATTGAACTTGCACCCATATGGGACGCCGGCATTGCAGGTGGCACAGCATATGCCCCAATCCCTTTTCTTGACAAGCTCCGTGTGTGTCTACCTGCTCTCTTGCCAGATGGTAGAGGAACATTTGCTTTTCATCTCTGGAGTTTGGCCCAGGTAGGTGCATCATAAATGCTGAGTGAACGTAAGGCCTGCTCCCACATCTCACTCCATCCCTATACTTTGATCTGTGTTGCCTTGTTTCTAGTTGACCTTGTTCCGCCTGATCAAGTCCGTACATGGCACCAGCACCACAAGGCTGTTTGTTCCCCATGGGGTGCACCTGGTAGATATCAAAATTAACAGGAAACAGAAGTGGACTCGGGGGTCTAGCGCACTTTCTGGAAGTAACTCTGCCGATTGACCCTCCACTGATGGTCAAAATTTTGCTCCCTAGATCTTCATGTTCATGGTGATGGAGTCTGCCATAAGGTTGGCATGCAGGGACACCAGTGGAAGAGCAGCTATGATGGGATATTAACATACCCAGTGTGAGAAGAGAGGAAATGTGCACCTTAGATCTTGGGTGTGGGAACAACCTTCAGACAGCATACAGATCCCATTTAGCCATATATTCTGGCTATGAGTGCCAAGGCAGGATCGTTTTCTGGACTATTATTGACTGATTGGTCCTGCTGTGCTTTGTTATGTAGAGGAAGAATACCTTACCCAAAGGGAGAATATTCTACACAATCCTAGATGCACTTAGGAGGTTCACCTGTGGTCTGTATTTTATGTTGATTGTTTCATTGTCTTAGTTCATCACTTAGGATACTATACTAAACTTTGTTCCTATTTTGTTTATATCTTTTTTTAGATTTACTTATTTATTTGAAAGACAGAGTTACAGAGAGAGAGAGAAAGAAGAAGAAGAAGAATGAGGGAGGGAGGGAAGGAGAGGTCTTCCATTTGCTGGTTCACTCTCCAGATGGCCACAATGGCTGGAACTGCACCAATTGGAAGCCAAGAGCCAGGAGCTTCTTCTGGGTCTCCCTCGTGGGTGTAGGGGCCCAAGCACTTGGACTATCTTTCAGTGCTTTCCCAGGCCATTAGCAGGGAGCTGAATTGGAAGTGGAGCAGCTGGGACTCAAAGCAGCACCCATATGGGATGCTGGCACTGCAGGTGGCAACTTTACCCACTACGCCAGAGCCCCAGCCCCTTGTTTATATCTTGATGACATTTATTGACTGTTACTGTGTCGTCATGATGCCCAAGCCACATTGGTGGTTGTTTGGCCAGGCAAGGTGTTGTTAGCTTTAATTTTTATGTTTTTTAATCTCTTCAGTTCTGCCCTCATTACTTCTCTTCCTTCCACCTCTTTGGCTTATGTCTATTTAATGTAAGACTTTGCTCCACCAGACTTGAGGGTTCTTCAGTCATAGTTGGGCTGCTCTAACAAACTCCCATCAGCTGGGTGCCTTCAACGTGACAGATGTTTATTACTCAAACTTCTGAGGCTGAGAAGTCCGTGATGCTGGCAGATTCTGTGTGCGGTGACTGCCTGCTCTCTGGTCCACAGATGGTGTCTCCAGCTGTGTCCTCACAGGGCAGATGAATGACGCATCTGTCTGAGGACCACTCCTTTTCATTAGACCTCTGTCCTCAAGATGCAACCCACCTCACAAAGGCCCCATATCCCAACATCTTGGTGATTGACTATCTGCAGGTGAATTCTGGTGATTAAGGATCAGCAGGGAGGTTTTGAGGGGGACTCCAACATTCAGTGATTCTCTTTTGTTTTCCTTTTTCTTTCAACAGATTAACTTTATTTAGAAAGAGAGATAGAGAGAGAGAGATCTCTCCTCCTGTTTTATTCCTCAAAATGCTCACTATAGTGAAGTAAGACCCAGAAACGTAGTCCAGGTCTCCTGTGTGGGTGGCAGGAACCCAAGGAACTTCCGCCTCCAGGTTGTGTATTAGGAAGCTGGATTTATCGCTTCTCGGCCTTTTGGCGAAGATCAAGTGTAGGAAGCTGGATTCAGGAGTGGAGCTGGCACTGCAGTGTGGGGGTGCTGATTCCCAAGCGATTCATCACTGGGCCCAATGCCTGCCCCAGTTTTCCTTTTTCTTACAGTGTCAAGAGCAGTGTTCTCACAGGAAGGTTAAGTGGATGTTCATCTGGAGACTTGTGCCGTATAGGGTGTTCTCCAGTCGTCCTGGCATGGGTGCAGGGACCAACAACACTGCAGCAAAGCAGACCAGGCCCGAGATAGTCCTGCCTACATTTCCTTTCCTTCTTGTCTCTCAGTCTGTTTTGAGCTGTTTTAACAGAATGCCTGAAACTGGATAATTTCTAAAGAACAGAAATTTATTCTTAACATTCTAGAGGCTGGCAGTCCAGGGTGCTGGAGTCTGGAAGGGATTGGTCTCTCATTTCAATGTGGCATCTTCAGTGCTGTGTCCTTGCGTGGTAGGAAGCGGGAGGGTGAAGGAGAGCAGACTCCTGGCAGGCCCTTCAGGAAGGGCTTCTATTGCCACTTACAAGGGAGGAGACTTCAAGGCCTCATCACCTCTTAAAGGCGCCACCTCTCAGCACTCGCACATCAGAGACGCCTGCATTTTGGAGAGGATGCATTCACACCATAGCTCCCTTTTCCCCAAATCTCTTTGGAGCCCAGGATGGGACACATACATGGCCAGGCATCTGGAGCCTCACGTAGTAACCCTGGTGTTCTGTTCATGGTGATGATCAGCACTTATTTTAATAACCACAGGAGCAGAGGAAAAAGAAAGCCAGGAGTGGGCTTTGGGAAAAGGTTGTAGGCTTGGGGTGTGTGTGTGAAATGTGTTTTGCCACAGTTGCATGGTGAGACCTGCGATTCACAGCCTGCTCATTAACTGAATTCCTGCCTCTCTGTCTGCCATGTCCAGTCTCTGAACTGTGTAAAAGATTCCAGCATTTTACATCTATGCTCGCATGAGATTTCTTTCAGGATAGGGCTTTATGAATATTCATGTTGAAGTATTTAGCCTCAGGGTGTGAAATATTAATCTCTTACCTGAGTTTTACATCTAATTCTTCTCCAGTGACACAGAGAAAAATTAAATGCTACCTGTCACCAGGGGCATCATTAGGATGAGCTTTCTGGGTTCCAGTGCTCGAAGAACACATGGTCTCACATTGTTTTTTTTTGCCTTTTCCCACGTGCCACCAGCAACATTTGTGAAGGTGTTGACGTTGAGTCTGTTCACTGATGACCTTGTGTCTGTCCGGAGTTGACAAGCAAATCTAACAAAGGTCGACGTGTGCCGTAGTATGCCTGAGCAGTCCCCGCTTTTGTTGTGTTTGGGATAGTTATGCAGCACACACAGTGAAAGTGCTGTGGTTGTAAGTAACAACTGTAGAGGAGATACATAAACGCTCATCACCAGTGCTCTGGATCAGGGGAGGCAGTGCAGAAGTCACGAGGCATTTTGCTTCTCGGTGATGCCTTTGGGTTTGTGTTTGTGTCTTGGTTGTTAGTCTGAGTTCAGGTGAGCTTTTCTGAAGGGGTGGGCCAAATGAGTGGCATTAAAAGGGCAGATGAAAGGCAGTTTTTCAAAAATCTGTTTTTTTTTTCCCTTTTAATGAAGACAGTGTCCAATGAAGACAATTTAGAAATAAAATAAAAAATGAGAAATGAAAGATACTTCTGAACCTACCATCAGGGAAAGCCACTGCTATCATTTAAAATTTTTTCATTGTATTGAGTATTTTGTTCTGTTAAACATTTGAATACATATATTTTACAAAAGCAGAGTCACACTACTGTTGTATAATCAATTCTATTTCAGTAGTTTTAATGATTTTATTGACATTTGAAATATCAATAACAAGTTGAAGTAGATTATTAAGTGGTTACAAGAATTAGTATGACAACAAGAAATACAAATAAATATTTGAAGAGTTGATTGTTTGGATCTAAGTGTATATACCATATAAATTGTATAGTATTCTGTTATATGGATATAATATTTGGTTAAATATTTCAACATTTTTATTTATTTTTAAAATGATTTATTTATTTATTTGAAAGTCAGAGTTACACAGAGAGAGAAAAAAAAGCAGAGAGAGAAGTCTTCCATCCAGTGGTTCACTTCCCAGTTGGCCGCAATGGCTGGAGCTGCGCTGATCTGAAGCCAGGAGCCAGGAGCTTCCAGATCTCCCACTTGGGTGCAGGGACCCAAGGACTTGGGCCATCCTCCACTGCTATCCCAGGCCATAGCAGAGAGCTGGATCAGAAGTGGAGCAGCTGGGACTCGAACTGGCACCCATATGGGATGCTGGCACTTCAGGCGGCAGCTCTACCTGCTACGCCACAGTGCTGGCCCATATTTCAACATTTTTAGAAAAGATTTATTTATTTGAAAGAGCAACATAGAGAGTGGGAGAGGCAGACACACACAGACACACACACACACACACACACACACACAGATGGAGAGAGATCCCCTATCAGCTGGATTATTCCCCAAATGGTAGGTTGGAATCAAGCTGAAGCCAGGACCCAAGAAATGCATTCAGGTCTCCCATGCGGGTGGCAGGGGGCCAAGCACTTGGAAAATCTTCCACTGCCTTCCCAGGCACATTAGTAGGGAGCTGAATTGGAAGTAGAGCAACTGGGACTTGAACTGGCACTTGAATCTGGGATGCTGGCATTGCAAGTGGTACCTTAACCCACTGAGCCACAACACCAGCCCCACAGTTCAACATTTTTGATATTTAGAAAGTTTCAGTTTTATGTTGTAAATGGCATTTCAGAGTACATCCTTCAAACTAAGTTGTTGTGTATATTATTATTATTCTTCTTTTTTTTTTTTTTTTGACAGGCAGAGTGGACAGTGAGAGAGAGAGAGACAGAGAGAAAGGCCTTCCTTTTGCCGTTGGTTCACCCTCCAATGGCCGCCACGGCCGGTGCGCACCGTGCTGATCCGATGGCAGGAGCCAGGAGCCAGGTGCTTCTCCTGGTCTCCCATGGGGTGCAGGGCCCAAGGACTTGGGCCATCCTCCACTGCACTCCCTGGCCACAGCAGAGAGCTGGCCTGAAAGAGGGGCAACCGGGACAGAATCCGGCGCCCCAACCGGGACTAGAACCCGGAGTGCCGGCGCCACTAGGCGGAGGATTAGCCTAGTGAGCCGCGGCGCCGGCCCTATATTATTATTCTTAAAATGAATTCCTAGAAATGGAGCTGCTTACTGTGAGTGCATATGTACATTACAGCCCTTAAGCTATACACCGTCAAATCATCCTCCAGAAGGGAGGTTCCACCTCATGGTGCCATATCTTCCCCAAATCCAGTGATAATTATCAAAATATATATTTGCAAATTTCTTAGAGAAAACCTAGTAACTTACTGCTATTTTAAATTTTAACTGTTCTAAAATTCTACCTTAATCTCAAATGAAGTGTATTTTAAGGGTAATTATTTCTTGATGAAGAATAAAGGAGCAAAAAAAAAAAAAATCCTCCTCTCCCTTCTAAAAGGGAATAGAATCCCTTCAAAAGGAACGATTATTTCATGTTGAGGATTAGTCATAATTCCCCAGTTGTGGAAATCATTGCACTGGCAGGGCAGTCCTCTCTTGAGACACAAATCTTTTCCCACATTTTTATTATAATTAAATTCTTTGTGATAGGATTTTACCTGTATATAATTCAGCACATTTACATTTAAAAAATTAATTTCGAGTTTGTACAGCGATACTATCCCATGAGTCTAATGACGGTGATGGTATGATTCAGGTTATAATTAAGAATTGAATGGGTGGCCTTGGGCATAGGAGAACCCAGAATAAGAAGATTACTTTCATCTTTGGGATTTAATCCTAGATGGAGAGAAGAATGCCAGATAGCATGCAAGTATAATTTTCTGGCCAATAAACACTGCTAATATTCTCCAAGAAGAATTGCTATTATAATAATAGAATGCTAGTTGAGGTTGTCGTAGTCACTGATGAAAGTTCACGGACATGTACATGAATTGACCTCACTGGCTCAATTTTGAACTCTGCTAAAAGGTTATATCCATTTATTTTGGCAGCTTAAGTTGGACCATCAGCGTGGGTATTGAGAATTCCAATGAAAGTCCTCAGCCTGGAGGTATCTTGCTATGCCTGCTTATTTAAGTGCTAGTGAAAGTCTGTCTTCACTCATCCTGATGACTGAGTCTGTGATATGTAGCTAGCAGTATTATCCAGTGTATTTGTGTATCACCTTTGTCCTAAGACTCTGATAGTGATGACTTTATTCTTTATTTATTTTAAGAAGATTTATTTTGTTTATTTGAAAGGCAGAGAGAGAGAGAAAGAGAGAGAGAAAGTGTGTGTGTGTGTGTTTCTGTTACCCTGGATCTCCTATTATGGTTGGGTCTTCCCCCTGTCCCAAGAACATCATTGCCAGATTAAATGTACATTGAATTTGCGGAGTTACACACAGGTCATATCCTCTTCGAAATCTCGAGTGGCTGCCCTAGCCTGTGGAATTGTGAGGTGGCTGTTGGCCGAAGTCCGTTGCAATGATACCATTGCCTTTCTTTCCAGTTTCATCTTTGATGATTCACTCACAGCGTTTTGTCCCCTGAATAGAGCCCCTGCTTTGCTGTCTATTTATCTTAAAAAAAAAAAAAAAAAAAAAGCTTCTTTCTCCACCTTGATGTGCTTTCCCTGTATCGGCAGAGACTCTTGGAGCATAAGGTTTGGGAGAGACCTTCAACATCCGTGCTGCCTGGTTTTCAAGGTCCAGAACGTACACTCCTGTCTCTGATTTCTAGCTGAAGTGACTTCTTTCCTCTGATTTTCTATATACATGTTTCAGACTCCCTCTAAGACATCATTGTCCACATTCTGCCTTATTAATAGAAGTTTATATACCTGTTTTATTTCTCTTAGTAAAAATTGGGATTGGGAGTGAGGTTTGTTGAATCTGATTAAATTATTTAAATATTTTATTTTTAAAATTTATTTGAAGGGCAGAGAAAGAGAGGGAGAGAGGGGAGAGAGAGAAAGTGAGAAAGATATGGACCCTGGCAGGCGCCGCGGCTCACTAGGCTAATCCTCCGCCTGGAGCGCGGCACCCTGGATTCTAGTCCTGGTTGGGGCGCCGGATTCTGTCCCGGTTGCTCCTCTTCCAGTCTAGCTCTCTGCTGTGGCCTGGGAGTGCAGCGGAGGATGGCCCAAATGCTTGGGCCCTGCGCCCGCATGGGGGACCAGGAGAAGCACCTGGCTCCTGGCTTTGGATCAGCGTGGTGCACTGGCCGCAGTGCCGGCGGCAGTGGCCCCTGGGGGGTGAACCAACGGAAAAGGAAGACCTTTCTCTCTGTCTCTCTCTCTCACTGTCTAACTCTGCCTGTCCAAAAAAAAAAAAAAAAAAAAAAAAAAAAAAGAAATGGATCCTTCATTGCCCAGCTGCCCTCAGCAGCCATTGTTGGGCAAGCCTTAAGCCAGAGCCTGGAACTCAATCCAGGTCTCCCTACTTGGGTGGCAGGAACTCAAATACTTGAGCCATTACCTGCTGCCTCCCAGGGTGTGCATTAGTATGAAGTTGGAATCAGCAACAGAGCCAGGACAGAAACCCAGGCACTATGATGTGGGATGTGGGTGTCCCAAGCAGTGTCTGAACTGCTGTGCTAAATGCCCACCCCTATTTTATTTTTCTGAATATACCTTGTACTAATTAGTACAGTGCCAGGTATACATTAAGTTTTTAATAAATGCTTAAATGAGGATGTATTAATGGAGTATTTGCCTATTGTTTTCATTATTTTTAATTTATGCATATTTGTGGGGTACAGTCTAATAATTCATGTATTCAATGGGTGATGGCTGGCATATTATTGAGGTCATCTTGTTGATATTTACTTAAGATAAATGGTAAATAGAAGGCTATAACTTTGCTGAGTCTTTTTTAAATGATGATTTGAGAGCTGGATGTTTGGCACAGTGGTTAAGCCACCACTTGGGATGTGTGGGTTCTAGTCCCAGGTTCTCTGTTGCTGATCAGCTTCCCACTAATGTGCACTGTGAGAGACAGCAGGTGGTGGTTCAAGTAGTTGGGTCCCTGCCACCCACATGGGAGACCTGGATTGAGTTCCTGGCTCCTGATTTCTGCCCTACCCAGCCCTGGCTGTTGTGGGGACTTGGGGAGTGAACGAGTGTATGGAAGATCTCTCTCCGTCTGTGTCTTGCTCTCTCTGAGTCTCTGCCTTTCAAATGAAAGGAAAATAAATAAAATTTTCAATGGTGGTTTGAAAGCTTTATTTCTTAAAAAAAAGCTATGATAAGACTTCAAGTTTACTCAAAACAGGCATGCTGGAGGCACAGTTACAGCTGTTACACAGAAGCATGTAAGTCTGACCTGAAAGATGGCAGGGAACTTAAAGCGTGCGCGTGTTCTCTTCATCCAGCTCCTTGATTCTGTCAATGTCATATCCTCCTTTCCCCACAGGATTTGGCCCTCGCGCACTTTTTCTTCTCTTTCTTACCATCAGCCAGTCATGGCGCTTAGTGCATCTCCGGCAGCAGCTCATGGATTCCATGCCTCCCCGCCAGCTCAGCCCAAATGACGCAACAACTCCCAGGACAGTCTCCCGCCATGCACCCTCACCCCCAGGCACTGGAAACCCTCTCTGCAGGTGGGTCTGCAGAAGCATTCTCAGTACTCCTCACCCAGATGTCACTGGAGGCTTCCCGCTGATGAAATCCAGAGTCTGGCTTTGTCATCTGTGTTCTTGCTAACCTGGTCCCGTGCTACCTGTGCAGCGTCTCTGGCCTTCTTTGGCAGAAGGCATCCTTGACGTTCAGGGAGCCTGATTGTTCCATCTGCATCCCTGGAAGTTGGTGCTGCCGGGGGCAGGCTTTTTCCTTTCCACCTCTTTCTTCAGGCCTTTCTTTCACTGCACCCTTCCTCCTCCTCAGGAAATCCCTGATGCTCCAGCCTCTCCTCTCCTGCCCATTTATTGTTACTGGGTCTGTGTTGCCTATTTGGGATATGCTGTTCAGTTGTTGCCTTTGCCTGGTCTCCCCAAGTGGACTGAGCCCTTGCACATGGTCAGTCAGTTCCAGGGAGCAGTAGCCAGTGATGGAAGATGGGGATCATGATTGTGTTTCTTTCTTTCTCCCTCCCCTCCCCTCCCCTCCCCTCCCCTCCCCTCCCCTCCCTTCCCTTCCCTTCCCTTCCCCTTCTTTTCTTTCTCTTCTTTCTTTTGCCTTGGCACTCAGCATTGTTCTTGGGAAGCTCAGGGAACATCCAGGAGCCTTTGTCTACAATAGATCATGGTGGCTTTTGGAAGTTGTAAGACATTTCCATGATAATTTTGTCTATATGATAATAATGTTTTCTTTTGCTCTCCCTCCCCCCACTTATAAAACTCTGAAAAAAAAAAAAAGAAGAATCCTGAATTCTGTAGCACCTTTAACATGATAATTTCAGAGCGCATGATAAATACAATGAAAAAATAGCACAATTTTATGGTGGCCAAGACAGATTGGTGCCTAAACCATGGTGTGAGTTGGCCGTGGATTAGAGTTAAGGATGGTATGCATAGCTCCGGACCTGCAGCCTGTGCCCCCTCGTTCGATTCAAACCAACTTCCACAAGCTTTGTTTAAAAAAGCAACCTGGGAATCCTCTGGTTTTACCAGAAATGCTGCTGGGACCTGTGTGTGCTCTGTCTCAGCTGAATTCTGCCCAGTATGGTGCATAGTAACAGTCCACGTGCAGGGAGATGCTGATCCCTTCTGTGAGTGAAAAGATGGACACACGACATGGGATTTCTGGCAGTCACTTTAAAAACCCTTCTCACTCTTTCTCTTACTCTCTTTTCCTAGTTACTTAAAGTATATTTATTCATATATCTCAGTGTTATTAAAAACTAGTTGTTATGATTTTCCCTTGTCCCACATGGGATGGTTTATTGTTGTAGAATGCCTGACTTAAGCTACTTTGTTATTGAGATTTTTATATTTTGTTTATTGTATTAACAGCTACTAAAGTTCTGTGAACGTCAGGGGATCCAGTAAATACAGTGGAAAAAGGCACCCTATTCAGATGGAAGAGAGAGCTCTGTGTTTTCTCCACAAGAGGGCAGGAAAGTCTGGGCTGTAAATACAATTTTTCCAAAAAAAAAAAAAAAAAGTCTCTGGAAGAAGTGCTTTCCTTGTGCACTTTTTACAATATAAACATGTTTCCCCTCTGGAAGGAGCACTGTAAGCGAAGTGGGAAGTTCCTGTGGTTCTGCTGGGCAGTAGCCCATTGCCCCTCATTGCTCTGGGTTCTTGCCAGAGCTGTGCGTTGCTGGGCTTAGTGTTGCCGCAACGCTGTTGTGGGTGACCAAGGCAGCTGGTCCTCCAGCCTAAGATTTCAGCCCCTGAATACACCCAAGGTGGAAAGGCGGAGGTGAGCGTTGCCCTAGGTGTTCCCGGCAGCGATGACAGGCAGGCATGCCCGTGTCACATCCCAGATGCGAGGCCTTCTCGTCTGACACGTTCACGCATTCTCCCGCTCACGCTGCTTTTTCTTCCCTGCCTCCCCTTGCCTCCCACCCCCATACCTCTTTTGTCCTTTTTTGTTTTTTTGTTCTATGAAATTTAAGTTATAGTCCGCACTGCAAAACCCATTGGAATCTGTGATAGCAGAAGCTGAATACTTTTCTGGCGATCACAACATGGTTGGATTAATGTGTGGGGGTCTGACTGTGTAGGGGTCAAAACAAGGTAGGTGAGTAGGAGAAGAGGAACTTGGACAGATTTAGTTTGTGTTTATAAGAATGTAGTGGGTGAAATATTTGTGAGATTCAGATTTAGGAGTTGAATGTTCCTTGAATACCCAGTACTGTCTAAATGTTCTTCCTTCCTTCTTCTCTTCTCTCATCTCTTCTCTCTTCTCTTCTCTCTCTCCTCTCTATTTTCTCTATTCTCTCTCTCTCTCTTTCAGATTTATTTTATTTATTTGGAAGAGTTATAGAGAGAGGTAAAGACACACATGAGAGAGAGAGAGAGAGAGAGAGAGAGAGAGAGAGACAGAGATAGGGAGGTCTTCTATCCCGTTTCACTCCCCAAATGGCCGGAGCTGAGCTGATCCAAAGCCAGGAGCCAGGAGCTTCTTCTGGGTCTTCCATGTGTGTGCAAGGACTCAAGGACTTGGGCCATCTTCTGCTGTTTTACCAGGTACATTAGCGGGGAGCTGGATCAAAAGTAGAGCAGCTGGGACTTGAACTGGTGCCCACAGGGGATGCCAGCTCTGCAGGCTGGGGCACTACAGCACCGTCCCTGTTTCTTTCTTTTCTATTTTTTTTTTAAGAGCTAATAGACTACGTGAAAGATGAATTGTGTAAGACATAAAGCATTAAAGACTCAATTTTTGTTTAAGGCTATTTGTGATCCCCCCCTGTAGGGCATGAAATTAAAATGTGCGCACAGAACCAAATGATTGCTTCAGAGCCGTGTTTTTCAGTGGTGGTGTCCTCTTGAAGTAGTGCTGCTTAAAGGAAGCAAGACACTGATTCAAAGGGGTTGTTTGATTGGCAGCTTCAGTTGACATAGTATGGGCAGTCGCTGACAGGCCTGGCAACAAAAACTGTGAGGAAGATATCATCAGAGTGACACAGGACTTCTGAGCTGGGAAGATAGGAGTGTAGCTGATGTTGTTAGCATTCCCCAAACACAAGCAACATGGCCGCTCACATACGCTCTTGGTTGCCGTGTGGCTGGCCAGGAGCATGCAAGTCCTTTGGCACTCGCTTCTTAAAGTACTATGACAGTTAGGAAAAGTTTTCTTGAAAAATCTCTTATTCTTTCACTCCTAATTACAGACACAGATGGCCACTTGGGTTTGAGGAAGAAGAATTTCGGGCCATAGAAGACTGACCAGTTGTAAAGGTCATTTGCATCCTGTGAGTGCCTTATGTCTTCCTTCATAGGCTGTCTTCTTTTCAAAACACAGACAGTGAGAATCTTATGTTTTTCTTTAGAAGTAATGCAATGGGCTGTGTGTGTGTGTGTGTGTGTGTATCTGTCCATGTATAATTTATACGTTTTCATTCTTTCACATTGGAACTCACTTTTGCTTGAACTTAACCCGGTTAGTCTTGGTTGAATGAGTGATATCACAGCCATGTTGGCCTTCATCCAACAGACTGCCCTTTGCAGGGGGAAAAATGACAAAGTTGACCAAGAATTCCACGGCACAATGTGCAGAGGAATGCGTCCAGCAGACTCTCCCCAAAGGAAACACGAGGAAAACATCTTACTGTAAGATACAGATTTAATATGTTTTTCATATTTGGAAAGAAAAGTTAATGTCTGGGAATGTCGTTTGATTCACTGGCCAGAAGGATTTGTGGTGTTCTCTCTGCCCTTCCCCACATGCCCCAAGTCTTTAGATTAGAATTGATTTATTTACAGAGAAAAGAACGGGACTTTGATATACTATACTAATGTTAAGCATTTATGGGGTTTAAAAATATTTATGAATGTGTAAAAGTTATTAAAGTAAATGTGTTTTAAGTTACCTTGTGATCAGGTATAGAATGAATATAAAACCAGGAAATTTTATTAAAGAAAGAAAAAGACAATACATATGAGTAGATTTACAAAGTTTCATAATCTTAGGGCATGTGTGTGTCTCTTTTGTGCACAATTTAAGAAACATGATCTTGTAAAATATAGACTTCATATGCAAGGGTGCATTTTTAGACTGATAAATTATAATGTTAAAGCACCAAGAAAATTTCATTCTAACTGTTTTTGGCCAATCAAAAATATAGTGAAAAATTTTCTTTTTCAATAAAAAACTTCCACAATTTGTTCTTTCTGAAAGAAAAATTAGTATTTGAAGAATACTGATCTGCTGTTTTGGGGCCTTAGTTTTAGGGGAAGAGAATTTTTATTTGCTTTCTAGGATTGTTTAGGCTGTATATTTGCTCATGAGAAAAATGTTCAGTATACTTACATAAAATTGGACATTTAAGTTAGAGACAAGAAGACAGGCCCTGAAAATTTCAAGTTACTTAAAAGTTTCTAGGAGGTTTTAAGGCTGTTTTTCTGGAAGCATCTAGAGTACTTAGAAGATAAATGCTCTTCTAGCAACATTAATAGTACACTTAAAACAACAAGCAAGGGTGTATTTTTTTGAAATTTCTTTCAAGGAAATCAAAGACCCTAAAATTTAACAACCAGGTTTTAAAAATTTCCTAGTTTTTTCTTTGCGTCTGAAATTTGTAAGCTTAGAAAAAAATATAAGACCTTAGAGGAAAATATGTACTGGGATGGGCATTTGATGTAGTGGTTAAAGTGCTGCTTGGGTAACCTACATCTCATATCAGAGTGCCTGGGATAAAGCCACAGCTCTGCTTCCCATTCTAGTTTCTTGCTATTGTGCACCCTGGGAGACAACAGGTGACGACGGCTCAAGGTCTTGGGTCCCTGCTACCCATATGAGAGACTTAGAATGAGTTCCTGGCTTCTACCTGGCTCAGCCTGAGCTGTTGGGGATATCTGGGAAGAGAACCAGCAGGTAGAACATGTCTGTCTGTCTGTCTGCCTTTAAAAATAAATAAATACATTAAAAAAAAATCTTGGTCTTTATGTGGTCATCAGAAGAGGAGCCAGCCGGCTAGAGAGACCCACGTGAGCCAAAGAGTGGGTGTCTTCTTGCTTTGCCTTCTCTCACAGTTCAGGGCCTTTTTGGGACTGTGTAACCACCTTAGCAATGGAAAACTTTGCAGACCTGATTTCTTTGAGGGAGATTTGGATGCTTTTATGGGACAACTGGATTTGTTCTTTTACGTTCTTATGATTTTTCTACTTTAAATTCTTCCTAGGTCATTGATAATTGTTGAACCCAGTAGACAATTTCCATCCACAGTTTGGACTGTATTTATCACTCATTTTATATAGGAATTCAATATTGATTGCAGTATTGCAGGATGCAGAATGAGGAGAGAGCACCCACAGACTTACTCTACAATTCTGTGCTTGACTTTGGTGCAATCATTGTGGCTTACATGTCTTACTTACTGTGAAAATGGATAGTACATGCAAGATGGATTTTAAAATTTTCATTTTTATTTTAGAAGCAGAGACATAGATCTCCTATCTGCTGACTGATTCCACAAATGCCTGCAATGTCTGGGGTTGGGTCAGGCCTAAACCAGAAGCTAGCGACTTACTCCAGGTCTCCCATGGTCTCCCATGTGACTGGCAGGGTCCCCGTCTTTGAGCTATCACAAGCTACCTTTCAGGGTGTGAATTAGCAGGAAGCCACAGTTGGGAGTGGAAGCCAAGGCTCCAGCCTTGGGTGGGCATCCCAAGTGTGTCTGTGCTGCCACGCCAAACCCAGGAAAACAGACTACCAGTTCCGCTAGGGGAGGATGCCAGCAGGTGGCACTGCAGAGTGGTCTGGATGGAAAGAGGCAATGTTGGAGCTCAGAGAAAAGCTCAGGGTCTTGCCTTTGAACCCCTGATGTGGCAAAAACAGCACAGAAAATCGCCCTTTACTCAGATACACTGATTTAACACTTGTACTTCTGCACTCTCTATCTGTGTATCCACATTTGTCAGTAATTTTCAGATCTTTTCAGAATAGGCTGCCTCATTGAGGCTTTTTGGTCCCTTCATCATCCTGTGTACATTTTCTAAGAGCAAGAGTGTCCTTTGACACAATCACACCAAATCTATGAAGCCCAGCTTAGACACGTTATCACTGTGTAATCTACAGGGCACGCTCAGACCTCATTGTCTCTTCCAGATGTGTTCTTGTCAGCATTTCCTTTTGTGGTCTAGAATGATTTTTTGAATGTAATTGTCTTGTGAGACGGAGTCATCGTTCATTGACAGATTCCAGCCCAGTGTGTCACGTCTCTTACCCAGCCTTTACCTGTCAGGATAGGAGCTTCTGAGCAAGCTTTAGTTTTTCTGGTGTTTTCGTACTTTGATAGTGCTGACTATGGCTTCTGTGAGTCCATCCAATGCTATTTGCAACACTGCTGAGTGAGTCCTCTCTATATATTGAGGGATCAAATCTTTTTCCTGCATCCTCAGTTGGACTTCAAACCAAGCAGCACAAGGATTCTTCTCCCTTCTGCAGCTTTGGAGGGTGCCCTGGTGAAGTTAGAAGAGAGTTGGGGTTGGGTGTGGTGTTGTGGTGTAGCAGGTAAAGCCGTTGCCTGCAGTGCCAGCATCCCATATGGGCGCTGGTTCGAGTCCTGGCTGCTCCACTTCCATTCCAGCTCTCTACTATGGCCTGGAAAAGCAATAGAAGATGGCCCAAATCCTTGGGCCCCTGCACCCACATGAGAGGCCCAGACGAAGCTCCTAGCTCCTGGCTTTGGATCAATGCAGCTCCAGCCATTGCGGCCAATTTGGGGGAGTGAAGCAGCAGATGGAAGGCTTCTTCCCCCTCCCCCTCCCCCCCTCCCTCTCCCCCTTCCCCTCCCCCTCTCCCTCCTCTCTGTGTGTAACTTCGGATTTTAAATAAATAAATCTTAAAAAAAAAAAAAAAGAGTTGGGGCCATAGCTTTTAGAATGATCTTAGCTACCTTTTATTATCTGCATGATGCATTTAATGTACACATCTTTATTTAATCTTCAAGTCACATCGTGGGGTGGGTTGAAATCCTTCATGGTTCCCAAGACCAGCATCCTGCGGCCCTTCCTGTGCCTGCCACTTTTCAGCCACCCAAGTCTCTGTGTTTCTCAAAGGGTTGAGCTCTTTCCCGTTGCAGGGTCTTCACACATGGTCTTTATTTATTTATTTATTTTTTGACAGGCAGAGTGGACAGTGAGAGAGAGAGAGAGAGACAGAAAGGTCTTCCTTTGCCATTGGTTCACCCTCCAATGGCCACCGCAGCCAGCACACCGTGCTGATCCGATGACAGGAGCCAAGTGCTTCTCCTGGTCTCCCATGGGGTGCAGGGCCCACTACTTGGGCCATCCTCCACTGCACTCCCGGGCCACAGCAAAGAGCTGGCCTGGAAGAGGGGCAACCGGGACAGAATCCGGCACCCCGACCGGGACTAGAACCCAGAGTGCCGGCGCCGCAAGGTGGAGGATTAGCCTAGTGAGCCGCGGTGCCGGCCCACACATGGTCTTAACAGGACTCTTGGTCTCACCGGTAATTTCAGAAGCTTAGCCATGGAGGGAAGGTGAGAGTGCAGAGGTGGTGGTTTTGGTTAATGTGTTGCATGCATTTTACTAATGGTCACATACTTACCACCTAAGCTGAGGGGTGAGAGGGATGATTGACCCAGGGAGGTTCCTGAGAGGAGGGGGCAGATAAGGTACAGGACACCAGTGAAGATATGAATTCTCCATGCAGGTGTGCCAGAAATTCAGAGTCTGATTCTGCTGGCCTCTGTTTTTATTGCTAAGGCAGGGACTTGGCTATTGGCTTAGATACTTGGAGTGAGGAAGCTAAAGGTAGGGGAGTGGAGAAGAAAATGAGACCCAGTCCCAAGCCTGACACATGGAAATGATGACCCTGTTGTTCTTTGGCCTGCCTCAGTCTTGTGCAAGCCCCCTTGTGAGAGATGATAAAACCTGGGCGACTCTGGAAGGCTTCCTTCAGAGCTCATATGCCCTCAGAAAATGTAATTGGCTTTCAAATAACAGAAAATACTGTACAAGGCAAACATGAGTTCCACTGTCTCTTAAATGGGAAATGCTTCTAAACATCAGAGTTGCAAGGACTGAATGTGTGATATTCCCACTGAGAATTGGAACTGAAAGGGATGTGTGGTGATAGAAGTGGAAATCTTTCTCTTAGGAGCCTTTGGAATACAGACCTTTTTACTTCCCAGCAATTTTCTGCCTGAAGCACTGACATGTCTAATTAATAATAATATTCTATTAAACAGTATGATTAATCGGAGAGATCATTATGCACAAGTAGATTAAAAAAAGGTAGCCTAAATTCCCTTGGTCTGATTTAAGATAAAATAAACCTGGATTTCTTTCCTGGAGAGATTTTATTTTCTCCTTCTGAAGTGACTCGAGGGTTCTTTCTATCTCTGTGATGTTTTGGTGTGTATTCTTTATCATCTGATGGACTTAAAAGAGACTTTTGAATAAATAACACCCATTTAGTCCCTCCTGCCCACAAATTATAATTTTATACAAGTATTTGCATGTGATTACGTTTGCAGCCTACATCAGTTACAGGATGTCTTTCTGTTGTTAGCGCCCTATGAGGCAGAGCTGTTAATGTTTTACTAAAAAAGAACAAAGAAAGGTCTGGGGAAAATTAGGCAGAAAAGGACCCCAGAGGATATTTCAAGGAGAATCCCGAAAGTTAGCACTGCCCAGTGTCTGAGCTGGAAAAGCATAGTAATGTTGTTTAACAAGTTCCAGGATCGGAAGCAACACAAATGGTCTTGCTTTCTCAAAGGGCTTCTTTTTAGGGAAGTCTGGGCATTTTAAGAATTGTTGTTCTTTAAAGTTTTCATTCATTAATGGCAAGTTTTGATAAACTTTGATACTTCTGGGCAGTGGAGTAGAGAAATTAAAATCCAGATTTGAGGACTTTTTGGCTTCAGGTCTCAGCTTGGCTCCTGAGCAGCTATGGGACCATGAACAAGGGAGCTGTTGGTTCAGGGTTCAGTGTCTTCATCTTTAAAATGGGGAGATCACAGATTGCCTAGGCACACTCCCTGGGTTGTGCGCTCATCAGGCAGAAGCAGCCCTTACGCTTCGGTCTTTCAGTCCCTGCCATCATGAGGGAGACTTGGATTGAGATCTTGGTTCCAGGTTTAGGCTTGGCCCAGCCCGGCTGTTATAGATGTTTGGGCAGTGAATCAGTGAGTGAGAACTCATGCTCTTGGCCTGTCAAAATGGTAAAGCCTTTAGCTCTGTGTCTGCATCTTCATAGTTGTTGAATAAAAATCAGCATCTATTATATTTATTATATTTATTGCAGTTGCACCTTCATTATATTGGGACTGGGCCAGGCTGAAGCCAGGAGCTGGGATCTCAATCAACGTCTCCCACATGGGTGACAGGGGCCCGATCACTGGAGCCAGTATAGCTGCTTCCCAGAGTACACACTAGCAGGAAGCTGGAATTAGGAGTGGAGTTAGGACTTGCACCCAGGCACTCCAGTAATGAGGTGTGGTTGCCTCCAGCAGTATTAACCACTGTGCCAAATGCCTTCCCTGTTTGATTTTGGAGGCTGACGTGAATGGCATTATCTGTGGTGAGGATCATGTGTTCAGTGCCATTCTGTGTGTGTATTGATTTAGTAAGTCTCATACATATGCATGATACAACTCAGGCGATTTTGGACTGCACTGCTTCAGAATCTGCAGTAACGGGGACAAGAGCTGGAATGGTGGATCCTGTCTCCCTGTCATTGTTATTGGAGAAGTCTTGATTCTGTGTTCCTTTTCCTACTCAAGATCCTGCACTGTAGGCCTGATGACTTGTGTCGACAGGGTGAGCAGGTCACAAACTTGGGAAAGCTATTGAACCGGGGAGAGGTTGTAGGTGCTCCCGCTGCCATCGGCAGAGGGCGGGACTTGAAGGGGGAAGGCGTCCCACCCCAGCACCACTCTGCATTTGTGAGGTTGGCAGGGACTCTTCTGAAGCCTCATCTGTTATCCCTTAGGTGACTGAGAGACAGAGGTAGAAATCTGGGTCTCAGAGATGAACTCAGCAGGAGAGATTGAATTGTACTTCTGTAGTGTTAACAGTCTATTGAGCAAATTAATAGCATCATAAAATTGTAAGTGTCTATGAAATTAAGAAAATGAATTGTTTTCAAACAGTTTGAGAAGAACCATTTACATTTGGACAAGATAATTATGGTGTTAACAAAAGCTTGTGCAATTTAAGTTGGGGCTTTGGTAGTCTAATTTAGTAGGAGTCTGGAGAAGCCTCCCCCCAGCTGCACACCTCTGGGTGATGTGATACTGCAGTTCCTCCCATCAAGACGTGGAACCCGTTTCTCTACCCTCTTGGGTCTGGTCAGGCTTTGTGACTAACGCAAGGTCCTACAGCTTCTGTTTCCATCAAGGGGAGACCTGTCTGATGTGTAACAAGGTGCAGGCTGCCCTGCTGGAGAAGAAGCCAACAGCCAGAACCCAGGCCCAGACATGTGAAGTGGGTAGGCTTGAATCCTCCGATCCCTGGAGACACAGCCCCTCCTGAGCCCTAGCCAGATTTGTTTTTAAGACTCATTTATTTATTTGAAAGGCAGAGTTACACAGAGGGAAAGAGAAAGAGAGATCTTCCGTGTACTGGTTCACTCTCCAAGTGTCCACAATGGCCAGGGCTGGGCCAGGCTGAAGCCGGGAGCCTGGAGCTCCATCTGGAGTCTCCCATGTGGACTTAGGGGTCTAAGTACTTGAGGCATCTTTTGCTGCTTTCCCAGGTGCATTAGCAGAGAGCTGGATTAAAAGTGGAAGAGTTAGGACTCAAATTTGTACTCGTATGGGATGCCTGTGTTGCAGGTGGTGGCTTAACCCACTGTGCCACATTGCTGACCACTATGGGTTTCTTAAAGGCTTTTCTTGTTCTCAGGTTCTGCCTGTCCACAGAATTCCTGGCATCTGCACACAAACACAGGCTCTGGCACTCACTCCTCAACCTCACATTCCCTTTGCACAGTGCAGCTCCCTCGCTGTTTCCTTGCACAAAGAACTTTAAGTCCTGAGGCTTGCTGACACCAGTGGTTTCTCTCTGTCTCACTCCCCAACACAGCCCTCCCCTTTCTGTCCTCTCCACTCTGCTGAAACTCTTAAAGGTCACCAAAGTCCGTAATTTCCAACCTAATGGCTCCTCCTGTGAGTTCATCCTGGACTTTCCAAGTGCTTTACCCCAGCTGACCACTCCCACTCCTAGTCGCCCTGGCTTTGAGAACATCACACTCTCTACTGGTCTCCTTCTCCTCTGTGACTGTGGCTTCTTCGTTTCTTTTCCCGATCTTAGTTTCCTTTCTTGCTTGGCCTCTAAGTGAGGGGAGACTCAGGGACCTCCCTCCTGGCACTGACCTCCTTCACCCCATGACTTCTCATTTCCACACGGAGGCTTCTCACCTCTCCTCTGAGTTCCAGTCTCATATAACCAAGTGCCTGCATGACGTTTCCACTTGGGTGTTTAAGAGAAGTCTCAGTCCTAACATGGCCAAGATAAAATTTTTGATTCCCCTCCCCTACCATACCCCTGCCCTGGAGTCTTCCCCTTCTCAGTTGCTTTGCCCACCCAGTCCCTAGAGCCAAAACCTAGGAGTTGACTTCATTTTGTTTGCTCACCCTGCACAGCCAATCCACTAGTAAGACCCATCAGCTTCATATCCCAAAAGAAGCCTAAAAGTGCCCACGTACTCTCATTTGTCACTGCTGTTGCTCTTTCCAAAAGCTTGTTCTTTTATTTGCATCTACTTGAAAAGCAGAGAGAGAGAGAGAGAGAGATCGAGCAAGCGAGCGAGTGAGCGAGCAGACACCCACCCACCATCCATTAGGGTTTATTCCCTAATGAGCACAGCAACCAAACTCAAGAAGCTGGACCTCCATCTGGGCCTCCCATTGGGGTAGAGGGGACCCAAACAGTTGAGCCATCCCCAGGAAGCTGGATCAGAAGTCAAGTAGCTGGGACTCAAATTGGCCCTCTGTTAGGGATGTGGGTGGCCCAAGTGGTGGCTTAGCCCACTGTGCCACAGTGCCTGCCCCTGCCCTGGGCAAGGGCTGACACCTGGATTGTCTTATTCCAAAAAGAATGAACCACACACTCTGTTCCACTGTCATGTCCCAGACCAATCTCTTGCCTGAGTTCAACTCCTGTTACAGTCATGTGCTGCTTAATGCTGAGGACACACTGAGAAATGTGTCGTTAGGTGATTCTGTTGTGTGAGCATCACAGAGTGTGCCGAAGCCAACTGAAAAGCTGCAGCCTTCTGCACATCTGGGCTGTCTGGTATGGTCTGTGTTCACTCATGGGACCACCACGAGCAAGACAACACAAGACTAAATGAAGCAACACGAGACTAAATGATGAGGCAGTGAAGGCGTGCAGTAAACATGAGGTGGTTGAGGCTGCTCTCTCTGTAAAACAGCATGCTAGTGTATAGTAAATGTTTTTCTAGTAAGTAGATAGATAATAAAATAAGGATAAGAGTATATAAACACATATACCCATACAACGTATTATCATGTTCTGTACTTTTGTATGCTTGCAGATCAGTAGGTTGGTTTACACCAGCATCATCGCAAGTGTGAGTGGTGTGTTTGATGTGGAGAAGGCTGTGACATTGTGAGCTGGTACGAATTTTCAGCTCCACTGTCACCTTACAGGACCACCCTCATGAGCCCTGCCCATTGTTGACTGAAATGTGGGTATGTGGTGCAGGACTGTAGGAACCTCCCAGGAGAGAGCCACCTCTTCTTTCCATTTCTTCATCCCTAACACCCGTACACTCCCTCGCCTGTAGCAGATGTTGAATAAATGTTTGAAAGAGGAGGATGAACGAATGCTCATGTATAATTCTGGCTAAGTGGTGCCATATTAAAACAGCTGCTGTAAAGCCAAAAACTAAAATTTACTCCACAGATGCTTTGACCAGCATAGTCATGGCATTAACTAACATGTAGACATGTAGTTAATGCTATCTCATTTCTGAACGTAAAATAAACTTGAAAATAAAGCTCACTTCTTTACAGCTAAACTTCAAGGTAATGCTGACCAATTTGTGTGTCGGGTCACCATGCCCTCGGAGTCTTTAGTTCGATCTCTTAAATTTTCAAAAATAATTTTATACATAAAAATAAAAATATTGTCCACTCTCATATTTTCTTTTGCAATACAAAAATAAAAAAATGCCTTCAGGGTAAATAATCCTCTGATATATATAAGTTTGATAAAATCTTTTTTCCCCTCCCTGTATCTTTTGGTGTCTTAAAAAAAAAAAGCTTCACTTATCTAAAACAATTCCAGAAAACTATGAATTAAACCATCCCCACATCCTAGGACTCTAATCTAGTCTTATAAAATCTGAATTTCATTCCTGTTTTTGCAACACTACTCACTCCATGTGCACCCTTTTGTGTTTCTAAATACTGAAATCAGAATATCCATGCCCACGTTGGTTAGCGGAATACAGGAAGTTGTGATTTGATAGTGTTTCCAGACAATGAGTCTGCAGTGTATTTTGCATGTAATTTTTTATCTTCTTCCATCAAGTGTAACAATATGTTGAATTTGCCATGGGCCTTTAAAGCTTCAGTGTTGTGAAGAGCTCTGCATGAAATTTTAAAGAGACTGGACCTTTCATCTGTGCAGCAGCAGGACACCCCGCGATAGGGACAAGAAAGGGAGAGAGCGAGCGCACATTTCTGAAGCAATAGCAAAAAATAACAGCAGAAGCAATTATTTCATCAAAGGTTGATTTCTTTCCCCTATTCCCTCTATATTTCTTTCTTTCTTTTTTTTTTTTTTTCAGATTTCTTAGCTGGAGATTGTCTACCTTGTTGCCTTCATCTCCTGCTGCATGTTACATTTGCCAGTTTCACATGATCAAAATGGGGGAAAAATCCTAAATGAAAAGGTGTTTGTTTTAGGCGATGATGTGATGCATGATAGCATGTATATGTGTGTGCTGGGAATGATGTGAGGCATTTGGCACTTGCTGGAGCCCTTCATCGTTGGTCTGCTTGGGGAGGTAAATGATGCAAACATGTACCCTTCTTGACTATGCGTCCTCCGTCTTCTCTCGTAAACATTGGGACAATCTTTGTGTTGAAGGGGAAGAGAATTTCATCTCTCTGTCTCTGTGGCTGACATTGATGGGCTCTCTTTTTCCCTGGGATGGGGGATGGATTCCTGGCAGTGGCATTGGTCTGATGCTGACCTTGTGACATGGGCAGTATTCTGTGGGCAGTGAGGGCTCCAAATGTGAGCCACCATGTTCTTTTGCTGTGATCCACAGATATCATGAAAGGGAAATGCCTGGGCTTCCTCATGGGCTGCACCTGAACTTGTCACTCAAACACAGCTCCAGAGAGCCACATCCTTCTAGCTGGGTGAGCCATGGCCCCCTCCGAGTATTAAACTTGGTGTTTTCTTCCTTGCATTGCTGTTTAGCTGCTTCAGTCTTGCATGACTTACTCTAACCTCTGTCTTCCTCCATTTCCTTTCTCCTCTAGAGGATGTTGAGGGGACTGATAAAATATGGAATATTTGCTTGGGTGTTGAGGATGTTGAAGGAAATCCATGCTCCATCTATTAGTTTCTCTTGGTGCTGCAACAAATTACTACTCATTTAGTGGCTTAAAAGAACACACTCTTTTTCTTACAGTTCTGGATGCTGGAGTCTAACATGAATCTTTAGGGATTCAAAGTGCCTGCAGAGCTGTGTTCTGTTTCAAGGTTCCAAGGGAAAATCTGTTCCCTCTTACTCTCTAGCTTATAGAGTCTGCCTGTGTTCCTCCACTGACCAAACAGCCCTTCAGCCTTTTCTTCTCTTATCCAACGTTCTTGTTCTTAAGATCCCCTGTCACTTCTCCAAAGTCCCCATTACCCTGTAAGGCTTGCAGGTTCTGGGATTGGGTCATGCATATCTTTGGGCGACATTATTCAGCCCACTGCTCCCTTCAACTTCACAGCGTGGAGCATTTAGACAGTCCTCATCCTGTTCCTTTCATTTGTGAATGTACAGAGCAGTCCATGTTTGAATGACAGTGACCGTGAACTTCTTAAACACAGAGGAGAGAGATGTTTTGTTCACATGCTCCCCAGTGACTCCGCTTAAGAGTCAAAACTGTGATCAACTTCTTTCAGTGGTGGCTCCCTAAGCAATTGGGACCATGTCCAGAGAATTCTGATTATTTCCAGTAGTCATTACAAAGTCATTTCTTCCTTCTGCCTCCCTGCTGTCCAGACTTTTTGGTTGAAAGCTACGATACTCATTCTTCATGATGCCTCACATAGACACTAAAGAAATCAAATAGTTAAGTGTGGCCATGAAGTTTGCATTCCTGTTTCCTACCAGCATTGTTCCAGTTCCCTTCTAAGTCTTATTGAGGTAGCACCCTTCCTCCCACCCCGCACCTCCTTCCTCCCACCCTATTTGCCTGAGTTCTGCCCTTACGGACTCTGGATCTCTGCAGAGAACCTAACTGACCTTGCTTTCTGATAGATTTGTGATCTATATTCTGCAACAATGTGTCTGTCAGTCGCTTAGATGGTGTGAATTCAAATTCAGGCTAGAATAGTGAAAGATAGTGGAAATAAACCTAAAGGACCATAGATATTACATTTAGGGCAGAAGGTCACATGAGGCCAGTGGAGGAGCTGTTTGTTTTTTAAGAGGCCTCTGGAGGTGACAATACCTTGGTGACTCCAGATCCGAAGCACTGGACTTTATTCTAGCAGGCTGAGAAATTTGATTTTGTCCATGCAATGTATGGCTTAGCCCGCTACTTAGACAAAAGGGATCCTTTGACCAGGGTCCCTATTACTCAGGAAGCATTTGAGCAGGTATAATAACCATGTGCTTATCTGAAATCCTTTTTCTGTGCCTCCATGGCTAAGCCATGCCTTTTTTAAAAATGAGTCATTATATCCTTAGCTATATTAATCCATACAGTAAGTATAGAGTCAAGTATTGCCAACCCCAAAGCCTTTAAGGGTCTGTTGCAGGAGAGAGCACACCATGTTAGTTAATATGTAGCTGTTAAGAATTAAACAGAACTGGCTTGGCGTCCTTGGGCTTGCTATATTAAAGCTATGTGATTCTTGCTAATTTCCCTAACATTTTTTCCCTGTCTCAGGTTTCTTTGTACAAACAGCACAGGAGAACACTAGCCCCATGCAGACAACAGCCCAGGGGTCACTCCTCACACCAGTCCTTCTGCCCCCTGCATTGGCAGGCAAGGGCTGTTACTAGGGAGCCTATGCAGAGGGCTGGGCACCTTTGGGAGGAGCCTGAGCCTCAACTGGGGCTGCATGTGTGGCCTGGGTCTGAGTCTTGGCTTGGGGCTTGGTTTGGGCCTGGGCGTTACCCTTGTCCATGCCCTTGATTTGAGGCTCGGTCTTTGGCATCCACCTTGTTCTTTCGCAGGGACAGCCTAAGACCCCTGGCAATGCGGGGATGAGCACACTTCTCAAGCTTGGGGTGGGCAGTGCAGGCAGATCGATCAAGCTTGTGGCTGACACCCTTTGGGAATGTGGGCTCAACTTCCTTAGGCTTGACAAAGGCCTTGATAGCTTCAGCAGGTGCACTCATAGCCTTGGCGTTGTTGGCCTGGATCTTCTTCAGGCCCTTTGTGTAGTGCTTCTTGGCAAAACACATGCTCCTCAGGAACTTGGGGTCTACCCCTTTAAGAGACTCTAATCTTTGTGATCGTGGTTTCTTGATGCCATTTCTGTGCCATTTTCAGTACTGATTGTGTGTGGTGTGGTTCTTGGACTTGGCCATGTCTGCATTGTAACCTGCAGCTGCCAAAGTGCCTAGGACTGGAAAGATGTTTTCTTAACATCTATAAGCTCATTTTCCCCCTCAAAATAAAAACAACCCAGTTCGCAAGAGTCCGTGGCACTTGGCACAGGGAGACTGAATGATCACTGCTGTCTTGTGTGGTATCTTAGGTGGCCTCTCAGCACTCTCCTCTGATCCAGTTGTATTGATTTTTCAAGTGCAGCTTTCAGGACCTCGTCTCGGGGTTCTGGATTCGGGACTCTGGGAGGATGTCCTCCGTGGTGCTGGGAAGCCCCCAGCACAGTTTATTATTGCTCAGGAGCTCCTGCTTTCTGCCCTGAGGTGGTCATGTTAGAGGAGCACTCGAGGCTCGGTGTGTTCATCTCTGTGTGCCGCCCCAACTGCTCCACTCTTGTGAGCTGGGGTAAGAGTGGAGATCCCTTCCTGAAGGCCTGATTCCTTCCCTGGCTCCTCGGTTGAATCCATCTCTGCCAGAATGGGCTGACCAAAGCCCAAACTCCATCCAGGTCTCCCACCTGTGTGGCAGGGGCCCACATACTGGAGCCATCATCTGTGGCCTCCCAGGGTGTGCATTATCAGGAAGGTGGATCAGAAGAGGAGGCGTGACTCAATGCTGGGCACTTTGATATGGAATGAGGACATCTCAAGTGGTAGTTTAACCTACTGCGCTGCAACATCCCTCTCCCCTTTCTCTGCTAAATGCATCCCCTTTTATCCCAATTGCTGTTATTTTATTTACTTATTTTTTGACAGGCAGAGTGGACAGTGAGAGAGAGAGAGACAGAGAGAAAGGTCTTCTTTTTCCATTGGTTCACTCCCTAATGGCCGCTGTGGCCGGCGCGCTGCTTTTCCTGGTCTCCCATGGGGTGCAGGGCCCAAGCACTTGGGCCATCCTCCACTGCACTCCCGGGCCACAGCAGAGAGCTGGACTGGAAGAGGAGCAACCAGGACAGAATCCGGCGCCCTGACCGGGGCTAGAACCCGGTGTGCTGGCGCCGCAGGCGGAGGATTAGCCTAGTGAGCTGCAGCACCAGCCACCCAATTGCTGTTATTTTAACTGTATCTTTTTTTTTAATGATGTTTGCAGTATATAGAAGTAGCAAAATTTATATAGTTGTTTTTCTCCTTTCTTATTATGAAATTTATTATTTTTGTAAAGGAGTGTGAAGGTTTAAAAATTACTCAACCTCACTTTTGGAGAAAAAGGTTAGTATTATTTATGTGTTGTAAATAAGAAAAGTTGAACATAAAAAGTTTAAAGGTCTTAAAACACAGTTACTTTCAAACCTAACCAAGTATTTATGAACACCTACTGTTGTTTAGTGTATAAAACATGGTCTCTGCCTTAAGGGCATTTGTATGTGAATCATGAAAACTTTGATATAACTTAGAAAATCATATAGGGCATTAGTTCGCTAAGTTTTAAATTTTGTTACAGAAAGTGGTATGAGTTTCAAGAGGAACTCGATCAACAGAGTATCTACACTGTTTCCTGATGAAGCCTAGGAGCATAATGGGAATTTGAACTGGGGCTTAAAGCCTAGCAATGATTTATTAATGAGGATATAGAACCTGTGTCAGTTTTCTATTTCTGAATAACAAACTACCCCAAAACTATTTTCCAAAAGTGCTCATTTAATTTGCTCATAGTATTGCATGTTGACAATTTTGACTTGGCTCATTTGGGAGGTTCTTTTGTGGGCCAGGCTTAGCTAACCTTGTCTGGGGTTGCTTGTGCACCTGCAGTCAGAGTGTTTATACAGGTGTGTCATGGTCACATCCCAGCACACACAGCTGGGATGATTGGAGTCCTTCTCCACTTGTATTCTCAATCTCTAGCCGCAGGCTGGTTCTGGGTTTGTTCCCATGGTGTGCACAGAGTTCCAAGAATTTGAGAATGGAAGCTTTGAGGGTTAGGCTCAGGATTGATATGCTTTGTGTGTGTGTGAGTTCTGTTGGGAAAGCAAGTCACAAGACGAACCCAGACTCCAGGGGTAGGAAAACATATTCTTCCTCTTGCTGGGAGGAGCTTAAATACTATGACCATTTTGGCAGGCCACTGCGCAACTCCTATTCAGTGTCATGCTGGCTGAGTGATTTAATCCTTACACTAATGTTTGATGATCATATTCAGAAAGCGAGAGTACAAGTCTCAATACAGATGACATTTTTCCATGGCAGAATATGTATTGGCTTTTAAAGGAAACTTCCTCTTCATCTGCTTTCAAATAAGATGGTTGGTTATTTGATGTCTGGATTTCTAGGCGGGCTAGAATGATGTGTGATGGTCTTGTCATCCCTCTTCCCACCCCATCTTACTCCTTATTTATTCATTTATGTTTATTTGAGAAGCAGAGAGAGAGAGCAAGCAAGTGAAAGAGGACGCACAAGAGACAAGAGACAGATGGTACCACTCCCAGCAGCTTGTTCCCTCTCCAAATGCCTGCTAAATGGCTGAGGCTGGGCCACAACCAGCACCAGAAGCCAGGACTGAAATCCAGGCCTCCCATTCGTGTGGCAAAAACCCTGTTACTTGAGCTCTCATGGCTGCCTCCCAGGGATTGCATTGGTGAGAAGTTGGAGCCAAGATCCGGCTCTGCATTGATCCCAGGTACTCCTATCTAGGACGTAGGCACGTTGACTTAAATGCCTGCTCCCCTCCTCCTTTTTAAACATATAAAAAGGGGTGTGGTGTTCAGTTCTGGCATTAAATGCCATAATCCTTAATGTAAAGTATTAACTAATAAAGCTATACATGATGATTCTTGAAGTTAAAAGAGCCAACTTCTAGTCTTGTATTAATAGTTTAAGTTAGTTGACTTTGCTGGCAGTTTCTGGCTTCAATTATTAGTATATATCCTCTTGCCTTATTTTGGCCTTGTTGAAGCAGCCCTAGGAATTCCATCAATTCCTGGTTTTACTATATAGAGGGTAAAAAGGTGGCCAGTAAGTCCCTTCTAGATGCTTCTCTCCCTTTTCTCAGTCTTGATGTCTTCTCAGTTCACATGTGAGGTTCAGGCAAACTGAATGGACCTCTTGGTTTGTGTCCTTGTTTACAGTTATGGCATCTTGGCCAAACCTTTAACTCTCAGTGAAGCATTAGTAATGTCAGGGTGTAACCTAAGATACTTTTATATAAAAATGGCTCTTTTTAAAACCAAAGGTTATTTTCCATTCTTAATTCTTTCTTACTGAACAGAGATACCTTGAAAATGCCCTGTATTTATATATGAAAGCCTCATTCTTGGACAAGATGATGCTAATTAAAATAAATATACTGCTCCATAAAAGGACCGGGTATCATAGTGGAGCTGTCCGTGCGTGCTGGAGCCAGAATCTTGTTTGAATTAAGAGGATGTCTGCTAAGTTAGAGCACCCCATGGAGACCTGTGAGACCAGAGCTTCCAGCAGTCCCTACTGTCTTTATTGAGAGACGTATTTATATCTTCCAGACTGGTAATTAATCACTCAGTGGGGCTTTTTAAGGGGGAGACCCACACTTACAGAGAATCTTTTTGTGCTGCTAGGAACCACAAAGCATGGGCACAATTAAAATGCTGGTTTAATTTATTATATGGAAGCACGGAACAGGAATGTTTCAAAAGATGTTGACAGGGCTGGGATTCTAGAATCACTTTTTTTTTTTTTTTTAAATAGAAAACAAATGCCTATCCCCTTAAATTAAATTATACAAATAACACATTTCTGTAAGTAGCTTGGAAGCAAAGAAAGCTCTTGACATTAATTAAAATTTGAAGATGTTATATCATTTGTTGTTAATGCATGGTTTTTGTTAGGGAGAATATATTTCAAGGCGATCTATTTATGAAAATTAAATGGGGAAAATTGCCTATTGAGCCAATGTCAGTTAATAAGGCTGCATTTCTTAGAAATGTGGATTCCTCAGTAACTAAAATATTTTTATATTCCAATAATGGTTTCTATTTTGGATCCTCTCAAAAATTGTCTTTGTGACTTGAATTTTGATATTTCTGCACAGATTTCCATTGTCAGAGGGATTATAAGCTCCAAAAACCAGGAAGGCTTTCATATATTTTGTGGTGTTGGGTAACGTGTATTTGCAAAGAGAGTTTCTTTGAAATCCATGTGGTTGGGTACGTGGACCTCCTCCAAATGCCTCCACAGGACCAGGAGCCAAAGGGCCCCATTAGCTGCCTTTAACCAGCGCTCTTCTAACGAACACTCTGCGCTGTGTCTCGAAACTGCACTTCCCTGGTGTCACACAAACAGGAGATAATGGGAGAGTTGTTTGCCCTGCGAGGGAGAACTGACAGAGCCGCCTGGGTGAGGACCTCACATGCAGATAATATTCTGAAAAGCTACACATCGGCAGCATTGTGGGGGTGGAGGGAGGGTTTCCTCATCCTGGTTTAGGTTTTATTTTCTGTTGGTCCTGGTGCAGATACAGTTCACTTGACTTTGCAGTTGATGTTGAGCAAAACACTTAGACAATGTGAAAACCACGAGTTCTTCGGTGAATGCCAGTGGCCAGTGGTGCCAGTGCCCCTCACTGTACTGCCGCCATCGTGGTGCACCTTGACGTTCCAGTCACGGAGAGGGAATTCACTGACTTCTGTTGGTGTGGATGATTCTGGGATAGGAGATAAAATGGAGGAGTTTGTTTAAGTGCGTCCTCCCAACTGGTTAGATTTGAAGCAGCGCAATGAAGGCAATATTTATTTTAGGAATGTTTACATGGTATGGATTTTCTTTTGGGAAATATCCCTGTTTTTGTGGAAAATTCTTTTGATTCAGGTAATAAGTAAGAATTAGCCATTGTTGACATTGTAAGAATTGGTCTTCGTTTCCTCCCTTTATTCATTCCCCACCTCCAGTTAGTCACCAATTGCTGTGGCTTCTCCTCTTTAATATCTAAATGTTCTGTCCCGCTCGCCACTGTGGGCTCCCAAACGTCCATGACTGCAAATGCTGATGGCCTTGTCTGTTCTCTTTGAAGGCCCGAATCACATCTTACTTGACCTGGCCATGGTGTCTGGCATGCAGCATACTCGACATATTATTATTGAAAGCTTTCTTTTAAATCATTCAGTTCAGTTGTTCTCAACGGGACAGGGAGTGAAGTGTGGATGTGGTCTTGCCCCCATCCCTACTGACATTTGGCAATGTCTGGAGATACTCAGTTCAGTTAAAACTGAACTGAACTGAACTGAGCTGTGTGTGTGTGTGTGTGTGACATTGGAGTTACTGGCATTTCATGGGTTGCTGATGTCAGACCTACTGTTAAACATCCTACAATACACAGGATTGCAACGAAGAAGTACCTGGCCCCAGATGTCAACAGTGCCCAGACTGAGAAGCCTTGCTCTAATTTGGTTTTCACTCTGTCTCTTGAGTAGAGGGACAGGTGGTAGAGATGTATTCACTGTGGATATGAGAAAGCACACTTGGGGAGCTACATGACTTCACTGAGTACAAGGCAGTCTCAGAACCAGGTGTTGAAACCCAGGCCCTAGAATGCAAACCTGGATAATAACCAGATTCTTTCATCTACTTTGAGTATTGAGACTTTTCACTCCAATTATCTGGACACTTGCCTTAGATTTTAACCTTAGAGATCTGTCCAAACTCTACTCAAAAGTGATAATCAAAAATTAAGGCAGAAAATACTTTGTTTGCTCATTTGAAAGATAGCCCTTATGGAGATTCCTTTAGATCTTATAGAAAACATTTGAATTTTGTAGGCTTATTCCTTCTTGTAGAGAGTGCATTGCTTTAGTGAAATGAATCAATCCATACGTGGAGCTACTGACATTTCTGAAAGATGGCTTTTATTATATGTTTTTGTATTACTAAAATTAAGGCCTGAAATATTTGAATAAGCTACTAATTTATTTTATTTCATTTCATTTGAGAGATAAAGATGCATAGACATACACACACATGAGGGAGAGGGAGAGAGAGAGACAGAGACAGAGAGGGAGACAGAGAGGGAGACAGAGAGAGAGGGAGACAGAGAGAGGGAGAGAGAGAGGGAGAGAGAGAGAGGGCAGGGGAGAGGAGAGAGAGAATGAATGAGTACTCCCATTTGCTGTTCACTCCCTAAGTAGTTCCATTGGCCATGGCTGGGCTGGGACTGGAGCCTGGAGCTGGGAATTCAGTCCATGTTTCCCACATGAAACCACAACTATTTGGAGCGTCACTGCTGCCTCCCAAGGTCTGCATTAGCAGGAAGCTGGCATCAGGACCTGGAGCTGGATGTTGACCCCAGGCACTCTGATATGAGACACAGACATCTTAACTGCCAGGCTCCATGCCTGCCCTGGCTTCCAGGCATTTTGAGCTAATAACGCCTCACTAGTTTATAACGCTGTGGCTATTTACACTCTGGGAACACACAGAACATACAGAATACACAGACCACAGCTGTTTCAGGTGCACGTGTCTGTTTAGCACCTGAGTTGTGGGTATGAAAACTTCCTGTCCGTTGTATGTTGTTTGGCTGTTTGTTGTCTCTCCAGAAATAGCAGCAGAGATGAACTAGGATAGAAACGGATGAAGGTAACTGAATCAGTCAAGGAGAAAAAAGAATTTATTTAAACCAAAAAGACAGATCTGGTGTATAAGAATTTTTCTGGTATATAAGACCCTACAGACCAAACAAAGATATTTAATACATAATCTCTCTTCTTCTTCATCTTTTTTTAAAGTTATATTTATGTATTTGAAAAGCAGAGTTACAGAGAGGAAGAGAAGGAGAGAAAGAGAGAGAGCTCTTCCATCCACTGGTTCACTTCTCACATGGCTGCAATGACCAGGGCTGGGCCAGGCCAAAGCCAAGAACCAGGAGCTTCCTTTGGGTCTCCCATGTGGGTGCAGGGGCTCTAGAACTGGGCCTTGTTCCACTGCTTTCCCAGGAGCTTTAGCAGGGAGCTGGATGGGAAGTGGAGCAGCTGGGACTTGAACCTGCACCCATATCACCCATATGGGATATCAGTGCTGCCAGCGGCTTTAACCCACTGCACCACAGCTCTGGCCCCATTTTTTTCGATTTATTTTATTTATTTGAAAAGCAGAGTTTTATATATGAGAGAGAGTTATAGAGGGAGGGAGGGAGAGAGAGGTCTTTTATCCACTGGTTCACTTCTCAAATGGCCACAACGACCAGCACTGGTCCAGGCTGAAGTCAGGAGCCAGGAGCTTCGACCACACTTCCCATGTGAGCTCAGGGGCCAAGGACTTGGACCACCTTCCACTGCTTTCCCAGATGCATCAGCAGGGAGCTGGATTTGAAGTGAAGAGCTGGAACTTAACCAGCAGTATCTGTATCACCCATATGTGATGCCAGTGCTGTAGGCTGTGGCTTAATGGGTTAATGCTGACTTCTCTGTCTTCTTTTTAAAAAAATGTTTATTTTATGTATGAGAGAGGGAGAGACGGAGAGAGGGAGAGAGATATCTTCCATGTCTGTTTCGCTCCCCAAATGGTGCAACTGCCAGGGCTGGGCCAAGCCAGGTCAAAGCTAGCAGGTAGGAACTTCATCTGGATCGCCCATGTGGGTGGCAGTGGACCAAGACCTGGACCATCTTCTGCTGCCTTACCAGGTCCATTAGTAGGAAGCTGAATTGGAAGTGGAGCATCCAGGACTTGAGCCAGAGCTCTGCTCTGGGATGCCAGCGTTGTCAGTGACAGCTTAACCCACTTCACTACAGTGCTGGGCCTCCTTCTGGATTTCTTAGGGCTCTATTGTGTGAGGAGCATTAGTACTTCCCATATAAAAACCCCTACAATCACTCAAAGCAGAGTATAAAGAATACTTACATGACCAGAAACACACCTGTGTTTCTCTTACTTTGAAGAGTGTCATCCTAGACTTTGCACTTCAAGACTTTCCTAAAGTTGGGGTGGGGCCACTTTATTTTTTATTGTTTTTTTTTTTTAACGTTTATTTAATATAAATTTCCAAAGTACAACTTTTGAATTATAGCGGCCTTTTCCCCCCATAACCTCCCTCCTACCTGCAACCATCTCATCTCCTTCTCCCTCTCCTATCCCATTCACATCAAGATTCATTTTCAATTATCTTTATACACAGAAGATTAATTTAGTATATACTAAGTAAAGATTTCAACGGTTTGTACCCACACAGAAACACAAAGTGTAAAGTACTGTTTGAGTACTAGTTATGCCATTAATTCACATAGTACAGCACATTAAAAACAGAGATTCTACATGGGGAGTAAGTACACAGTGACTCCCGTTGTTGATTTAACAATTGCCACTCTTATTTATGACATCAGTAATCATCTAAGGCTCTTGTCATGAGCTGTCAAGGCTATGGAAGCCTTTTGAGTTTGCCAACTCTGATGTTATTTAGACAAAGCCATAGTCAAAGTGAAAGTTCTCTCCTCCCTTCAGAGAAAGGTACCTCCTTCTTTGATGGCCTGTACTTTCCGCTGGGATCTCACAGAGGTCTTTCATTTAGTTTTTTTTTTTTTCCACAGTGTCTTGGCTTTCCATGCCTGAAATACTCTCTTGGGCTTTTTAGCCATATCTGAATGCCTTAAGGGCTGATTCTGAGGCCATAGTGCTGTTTAGGACATCTGCCATTCTATGAGTCTGCTGTGTATCCCGCTTCCCATGTTGGATTATTCTCTCCTTTTGAATTCTATCAGTTAGTATTAGCAGACACTAGTCTTGTTTGTGTGATCCCTTTGACTCTTAATCCTATCATTATGATCAATTATGAACTGAAACTGATCACTTTGACTAGTGAGATGGCATTGGTATGTGCCACCTTGATGGGATTGAATTGGAATCCCCTGGCACATTACTAACTCTACCATTAGGGGTAAGTCTGAGTGAGCATGTGCCGAACTGTACATCTCCTCCCTCTCTTATTCCCACTTTTGTATTTAATGGGGATCACTTTTCAGTTGAATTTAAACACCTAAGAATAATTGTGTGTTAAAGAGTTCAACCAATGGTATTAGGTAGAACAAAAAAATACTAAAAGGAATAAAGTAGTAAGTTGTTCCTCGACAGTCAGGACAAGGGCTGATCAAGTCATTGTTTCTCATGGTGTCCATTTCACTTCAACAGGTTTCCTTTTAGGTGCTCAGTTAGTTGTCACTGATCAGGGAGAATATATGATATTTGTCCCTTTGGGACTGGCTTATTTCACTCAGCATGATGTGTTCCAGATTCCTCCATTTTGTTGCAAATGACCAGATTTCATTTTTTTTTTTTACTGCTGTATTCTATAGAGTACATATCCCATAATTTCTTTATCCAGTCTTCTGTTGATGGGCATTTGGGTTGGTTCCAGGTCTTAGCTATTGTGAATTGAGCTACAATAAACATTGAGATGCAGACAGCTCTTTTATTTGCCAATTTAATTTCCTTTGGCTAAATTCCAAGGAGTGGGATGGCTGGGTCGAACGGTAGGGTTATCTTCAGGTTTCTGAGGAATCTCCAAACTGTCTTCCATAGTGGCTTTATCAGTTTGCATTCCCACCAACACTGGGTTAGTGTCCCTTTTCCCCCACATCCTCGCCAGCATCTGTTGTTGGTAAATTTCTGTATGTAAACTATTAACCGGGATGAGGTGAAACCTCATTGTTTTGATTTGCATTTCCCTGATAGCTAGTGATCCTGAATATTTTTTCATATGTCTGGTGGCCATTTGGATTTCTTCTTTTGAAAAATGTCTATTGAGGTCCTTGGCCCATCTCTTAAGTGGGTTTTTTGTTTTGTTGTTGTAGAGTTTCTTGATCTCTTTGTAGATTTTAGTTATTAAACCTTTATCAGTTGCATAGTTTGCAAATATTTTTTCCCATTCTGTTGGTTACCTCTTCACTTTCATGACTGTTTCTTTTGCAGTACAGAAACTTCTCAATTTGATGTGATCCCAGTTGTTAATTTTGGTTTTGACTGCCTGTGCCCCTGGGGTCTTTTCCAAGAAATCTTTGCCTGTGCCTATATCTTGTAGGGTTTCTCCAATGTTCTCTAATAATTTGATGGTGCCGGGTCATAGATTTAGATTTTTTTTTTTGTTTTTTAATTTTTGACAGGCAGAGTGGACAGTGAGAGAGAGAGACAGAGAGAAAGGTCTTCCTTTTGCCGTTGGTTCACCCTCCAATGGCCGCCGCTGCAGCCGGTGCACCGCGCTGATCTGATGGCAGGAGCCAGGATCCAGGTGCTTTTCCTGGTCTCCCATGGGGTGCAGGGCCCAAGCACCTGGGCCATCCTCCACTGCACTCCCTGGCCATAGCAGAGAGCTGGCCTGGAAGAGGGGCAACCGGGACAGAATCCGGCGCCCCAACCGGGACTAGAACCCGGTGTGCCGGCGCCGCAAGGTGGAGGATTAGCCTATTGAGCCACGGCGCCGGCCAGATTTAGATCTTTAATCCATGTTGAGTGGACTTTTGTGTAAGGTGTAAGGTAGGGGTCTTGCTTCATGGTTCTGCATGTGGAAATCCAGTTTTCCCAGCACCATTTGTTGAATAGACTGTCCTTGCTCCAGGAATTGGTTTTAGATCCTTGATCAAATATAAGTTGGCTGTAGATGTTTGGATTGATTTCTGGTGTTTCTATTCTGTTCCATTGGTGTATCCATCTGTTTATGTACCAGTACCATGCTGTTTTGATAACAACTGCCCTGTAGTATGTCCTGAAATCTGGTATTGTGATGCCTCCGGCTTTGTTTTTGTTGTACAAGATTGCTTTAGCTATTCGAGGTCTCCTGTGCCTCCATATGAATTTCAGCATCATTTTTTTCCAGATCTGAGAAGAATGTCTTTGGTATTTTTATTGGTATCACATTGAATGTATAAATTGCTTTTGGGAGAATGGACATTTTGATGATGTTGATTCTTCCAATCCATGAGCATGGAAGATTTTTCCATTTTTTGGTATCTTCTATTTCTTTCTTTAAGATTTTGTAATTCCATTGTAGGGATATTTGACATCTTTGGTTAAGTTTATTTCAAGGTATTTGACTGGCCGGCGCCGCGGCTCACTAGGCTAATCCTCCGCCTAGCGGCGCCGGCACACCGGGTTCTAGTCCCAGTCGGGGCGCCAGATTCTGTCCCGGTTGTCCCTCTTCCAAGCCAGCCCTCTGCTGTGGCCAGGGAGTGCAGTGGAGGATGGCCCAGGTGCTTGTGCCCTGCACCCCATGGGAGACCAGGAAAAGCACCTGGCTCCTGGCTCCTGCCATCGGATCAGCGCGGTGCGCCGGCCGCAGCGCGCCGGCCGCGGCGGCCATTGGAGGGTGAACCAACGGCAAAGGAAGACCTTTCTCTCTGTCTCTCTCTCTCACTGTCCACTCTGCCTGTCAAAAAAAAAAAAAAAAAAAAAAAAAAAAAAAAAAAAAGGTATTTGATTGTTTTTGTAGCTATTGTGAATGGGATTGATCTTAGAAATTCTTTCTCAGCATGACATTGCTGGTGTATTCAAATGCTGTTGATTTTTTTGCATTGATTTTATATCTTGCTACTTTGCCAAATTCTTCTATGAGTTCCAATAGTCTCTTAGTAGAGTTCTTTGGATCCCCTAAATAAAGAATCATATCATTTGCAAAGAGGGATAGTTTGACTTCTTTCTTCCCAATTTATATCCCTTTAATTTCTTTTTCTTGCCTAATGGCTCTGGCTAAAACTTCAAGAACTATATTGAATAGCAGTGGTGAGAGTGGGCATCCCTGTCTGGTACCAGATCTCAGTGGAAATGCTTCCAGCTTTTCCCCATTCAATAGGATGCTGGCCATGAGTTTTTCATAAATTGCTTTGATTGTATTGAGGAATGTTCCTTCTATACCCAATTTACTTAGAGTTTTCATCATGAAAGGGTGTTGAATTTCAACGAATGCTTTCTCTGCATCTATTGAGATAATCATATGGTTTTTCTTCTGCAGTCTGTTAATGTGGTATATCACATTGATTGATTTGCGAACATTGAACCATTCCCGCATACCAGGGATAAATCCCACTTGGTCTGGGTGGATGATCTTTCTGATGTGTTGCTGCATTCTATTGGCTAGAATTTTATTGAGGATTTTTGCATCTATGTTCATCAGGGAAATTGGTCTGTAATTCTCTTTCAATGCTGTATCTTTTTCCGGCATAGGAATTAAGGTGATGCTGGCTTCATAGAAAGAATTTGGGAGGACTCCTTCTCTTTCGATTATTCTGAATAGTTTGAGAAGAATTGGAGTTAGTTCTTTAAATGTCTGGAGGAATTCAGCAGTGAATACATCCGGTACTGGGCTTTTCTTTGTTGGGAAGGTCTTTATTACTAATTCAATTTCTGTCTCAGTTGTGGGTCTGTTTAGGTTTTCTATGTCTTCATGGTTCAATTTAGGTAGGTTGTATGTGTCCAGGAATCTATCCATTTCAGATAGATTTCCCTGTTTGCTGGCATACAACTCTTTGTAGTAATTTCTGATGACTCTTTCTATTTCTGTGGTGTCTGTTGTTACATTTCCTTTTTTATCTCTGATTTTATTGATTTGGGTCTTTTCTTTTATTAGTTGGGCCAATGGTGTGTCAATTTTGTTTATTTTTTCAAATCACTAGCTCTTCGTTTTGCTGATCTTTTGTAATTTTTTTTTTTTTTGGATTCAATTCTGTCGATTTCTTCTCTAATTTTAATTATTTCTCTTCTCCTACTAGATTTGGGTCTGGTTTGCTGCAGTTTTTCTAGATCCTTGAGATGCATTGATAGCTCATTTATTTCGTGCCTTTCCAATTTCTTGATGTAGGTACCTATTGCTATAAACTTTCCTCTTATCACTGCTTTTGCTGTATCCCATAAGTTTTGATATGTTGTGTTGTGATCCTCACTTACTTCCAGAAAGTTTTTGATTTCTCTTTTGATTTCTTCTATGGCCCACTGTTCATTCAGGAGCATGTTGTTCAGTCTCCATGTGTTTGCATGTCCTCTAGGGATTCCTGAGTTGTTCATTCCGCTGTGGTCTGAGAAGATGCATGGTATGATTTCAATTCTTTTGAACTTGCTGAGACTTTATGGCCTAGTATGTGGTCAGTCCTAGAGTAGGTTCCATGTACTGCTGAGAAGAATGTGTATTCTTCAAGTGTAGGATGAAAAGTTCTGTAGATATCTGTTAGATCCATTTGAGCTATAGTGTCGATTAAATCTGCTGTTTCCTTGTTGATCTTCTGTCTGGTTGATCTATTTCTGAAAGTGGAGTATTGAAGTCCAGGTTGGAGCTACTTTAAGAATGGCTGAGTCAGCTGGTGCCGTGTTGTAATAGTCTAAGCTTCCACGTGTGGTGCCAGCATCCCATATGGGTGCTAGTTCGAGTCCTGGCTGCTCCTCTTCTGATCCAGCTCTCTGCTTATGGCCTTGGAAAGCAGTGGAAGATGGCCCAAGTGCTTGGGCCTCTGTACCTGCGTGGGAGACTTGGAAGACGCCCCTGGCTCCTGGCTTCAGATTGGAGCGGCTCCAGCCATTGTGGCAATTTTGGGGGGTGAACCAGCAGATGGAAGACCTTTCTCTCTGTGTCTTCCTTTCTCTCTTTGTAACTACCTCTCAAATGAATAAATAAATCTTTAAAAAAAAGAATGGCTAAGTCAGACTTGTGCCTCAGCATTGTGGCAGACACAGGTTTAAGTTTTCAAAATTATGAAAAAGAATATACAGAGTGAAAAACCTTGCTTTAGCTCACAGGAGAGAGGAAAACGTTTGAGAATCATCCCATCAAGAGGCAGGAGAAATCAAATTGCTAATTGACAGTGCTTCTGCTTTATCTGTTCATACACAAAGTATGTAAGAGTTGGATTGAATCCTTTTGGCCAACAAAAATGGCAATTTCGTGGTTCAGCCTAAGAATGGCCGAATATGCTGGGAAATCAGAAAACTCAAAATTTGAAGTTAATTGTTGAAGAAACATGGATACATTAACAAAACTTATTATGAATACATGAACAAGACCATCAAACTCACGGAAAAATGTATCACATCCAAGAATACCAACCTTTGGGATAGTTAGATTGATGGCAACCAAACAGTTAAACTGCCCATCTGATTTATAGCAGGGTACAATGATATTTCACTTAAAAATTATAAAATTGAGAAATTTAACATGCAGCATTGAAAAAGAACAGGTAACTTGGTGATTTCATCACCCAAATCTTATTAAAAAATCTTTCAATCCAGTTTGTTTAAAGTTATGCATTTAGCAGGAATGTTTGAACATACTATTCAAAAAAGCAAAATTAAACAGACCTAGAGGTGACATTATTTTACACTGAGATATTATACAAATATTTTGTTAGCTCATGCAATATGGCAGCTGAAAGGATTAATTTTAAATTTCAGTCAAACATGTCTAAATTGTAAATAGTAGAAACTGTGGTTTCCAGATCACTTGGAGTCTTTCTGTTTGGCAGAATGGGGGCGCAAGCAGCACTGTGCAGCAGGCCAAGGTTGTTTTCCACTTGGTTGCAGGCTCTCTCCTTTTTATGTTGCTCCACCTCTAGTTCTGTCTAAACCATCAGAAGGGCATTGGATCATTTCATTCACAGCAAAGTGAAATGCCTGAGGTTTATTTTGTGACCACTTTCAGAAAGGGATAGTCTGGGGACTAGATCATGTCATAACTTCCCAGACGGTGGAGGTGCCTTGACTGCTTGGTGGAAGGGAAGGAAGGATGATGGGGATGAGGGCATGGGATTTAAAAGGCCGGGAGATGATGAGATGAAGCACACGGAGCGTAGCACAGTCCTGACGGTGCCATACTGTGTAAAAGCAGTAACAGTGAAAACTGTCATTGTAATGATGAGGCAGAGGGACTCGTCTGTGGCCCCAGAAATATGAAGCCTAGATGAATGGCAGATCCCAGGGAGGCAGATGCTTGTTTGATAGTAGGAAAAAAATTAATTTTGAGTGGAGCTTTCCGAAAATGACATCCAACTCCAAGGGGACTGCCTAATCCTTGGAGAGGCTCCATGTAATCCATATCTGCCGTTCCCAAATTTGGTGTCACCCCAGAAGGGCTAGGTGAGATGATTGTTAAGAATAATCTGGTGGGGCCAGCGCTGTGGCATAGTGGGTGAAGCCGCCGCCTGCAGTGCCGGCATCCCATATTGGCACCGGTTCGAGTCCCGGCTCCTCCATTTCTGATCCAGCTCTCTGCTATGGCTCCTGCACCCACGTGGGAGATCCGAAAGAAGTTCCTGGCTCCTGGCTTCAGATTGGTGCAGCTCTGGACGTTGCAGACATTTGAGGAGTGAACCAGCCGATGGAGGATGGAAGATCTCTCCCTCTCCCTCTCCCTCTCCCTCTCCCTCTCCCTCTCCCTCTCCCTCTCCCTCTCCCTCTCCCTCTCCCTCTCCCTCTCCCTCTCCCTCCCTCTCTATAACTATGCCTTTCAAATAAATAAGTAAATTAAAAAAAAAAGTAGTCTGATGGTTCCTGGTAGGTCTGGATGGAGCTCAGAATCTATGCGTTTGTCAGCACCTGTGGTAATTCCTCTGATGGTTACTCTGGTCCACTAACTGGCATTTAGAAATCACTGATGTGATGACCTGGTGGGACACTATGAATGGTATTTAGGTGTCAAGTGGAGGATTGGGGAAAGATTCAATGTCTTTTTATTAGATATATTTTTATGGTGTTTTCAGAACATGTGATTTCTTCTTTTCCTCCTGTGCCCCAAATGTTTTATTTGAAATATCTTTAAACATACAAAAATGTTGAAAGAAATTTACAGCAAACACTCAGATACCCACCATAGAAATATACCACTAGGTTCTCTTACTAAAAGCATTTTAATATATTTGAGTTATCACATAAAACAAGTTGAGTTAAAGTTTATATATAGTGGGGGCTGGTGCTGTGGTGCAGTAGGTTAATCTTCTGCCTGTGGTGCCAGCATCCCATAAGGGCGCCGGTTCTAGTCCCGGCTGCTCCTCTTTCAATCCAGCTCTCTGCTGTGGCCTGGGAAAGCAGTAGAAGATGGCCCAAGTCCTTGGGCCTCTGCACCCACACGGGAGACTGGGAAGAAGCTCCTGGCCTTGGATTGGTGCAGCTCCGGTTGTTGCGGCCATTTGGGGAGTGAATCAAGGACGGAAGACCTTTCTCTCTTTCTTTCTCTCTCTCTCTCTCTCTCTCACTGTCTGTAACCTCTCAAATAAATAAAATCTAAAAAAAATCAAGTTTATGTATAGTGAAACTTACAGTCTTAATTGCACTGTTCAGCGAGTTTTAGACAAATGCATGCACCTATACCTGTGTAATCTGAATTCTTTTCAAAATACAGAATTTCATTATCATCCCAGAAGGTTCCTGGGTTCCCCAGCCCAGGAAGTCTTCACCCTCGTGCCTCCATTGGTCCTCTCCAGAGAATCAAGAGTTGGGTGGTTTTTCTCTGTAGGTTAGTTTTGCTTCTAGTTCACCATATAAACATAATTCATATTTACATAAACATGTCTGAGATTCACCCACACTGTCTATAGATCATTTATTTTATTGCCAAGAAGCAACTTTAGATGTGTTTCAGTGTCTGCTGTGTATCAGGAAAGAGCAGATGCTAGGCTCATGATGGGAAGCAAAACAGCCCAGATTCCTGCTCTGAGGGTGCCCACGATTTAGACCTTAAATATTCCTTCCAACCCTTCCAGGCACCAAATCCTATCACAGACCGACTCTCTTTAGGTATCCCGTGAATCTGGCAGCACACTTCTTTCTTTTTTAAAGATTTATTTATTTATTTATTTGACAGGCAGGATTACAGAGAGGCAGAGGCAGAGGTAGAGGTAGAGGCAGAGAGAGAGAGAGAGAGAGAGGTCTTCTGTCTGCTGGTTCACTCCCCAAGTGACCACGATGGCTGGAGCTGTGCCAGTCTGGAGCCAGGAGCTTCTTCCAGGTCTCCCACATGGGTGCAGGGGCCCAAGGACTTGGGCCATCTTCCACTGCTTTCCCAGGCCATAGCAGAGAGCTGGATGGAAAGTGGAGCAACTGGGATTCGAACTGGCACCCATATGGGATGCTGGCGCTGCAGGCAGCGACTTTACACCCAATGCCAGTGTCGTCCCCTGGCAGCACATTTCTTCTGAAGCAGCTCAAGGTATTTACACTTGAGTGCTGTACTTCTGTGGGGAGCAACTCGGACTAGACTAAGTTACTGGAATTAAGACTTATTCTATGCATCTGCTCTCCCACAATATGGTGCTGAGAAGGGAGTAACAACTTCTACGCAGCTGCCTCTCGCCAACTTGAGTGATGACCCGCAGGAGCTGATCCTGCTCCTGATTGGAGGAGAGCAGCGTACTCGGCGTGTGGGTAGCAGAGTTGGGATTGGTGGAAGAGGACTATAAAGGAGGAGAGAGACAACATGCACCAGGAACATCTAAGGGGAACACCTGAGCAGCCCCCGAGAGAGCTGGCCGGCGGTGTGCCGCTCCCCCGTGGAAGTGGGGAAAGTGGCAGGGGGCACCACCCTTCCATGGAGGTGGAAGGGTCGGTAGCCAACCCGGGAAGAACCAGCAGCAAACCCGGGGAGGGCCAAGCAGACAAAAGAACAACACAGGGTCCTGTGTCATTCCTCCGCGAAGAGGGGGAGCGACATACTTCCCTGTCTCTTTTTTTAAAATTTTTTTTGGTTACAGAGGGAACTGCATACACAATCGATTAAATAAATTAACTATAATCATAGGTTTTTTTTTTTAAATTATTTATTTGAGAGAGTTATAGACAGGGAGAGGGAGGGATGGAGAGAAAGGTCTTCCCTCTGCTGGTTCACTCCCCAAATGGCCACAATGGCCGGAGCTGGGCCCATCTGAAGCCAAGAGTCAGAAGCTTCTTGGGTCTCCCACGTAGGTGCAGTGGTGCAAGCATTTGGGCCATCTTCTGCTGCTTTCCCAGACCTTTAGCCAGGAGCTGGATCAGAACAGGGGACTATAACTGTGCCCACATGGGATGCTGGTGCTGCAGGCTGAAGCTTAACCTACTATGCCACGGTGCTGGCCCTAATCATAGTTTTTTAAGGACATCTTCAATATGTCCACAGAAGAGAAGCCCATAGACTTAAAACAAGGGTTACACAGTGTTTGATCAAGATTATCTTAGCAAAGGGAAGAATTGGGGGTAATTATTAAGAATTTCCTGTGCCAGCACTGTGGCATAGTGGGCTAAGTCTCTATCCATGGTGCCGGAGTCCACATGAGCACTGGTTTGAGTCCTGGCTGCTCCTCTTCTGATACAGCTTTCTGCCATGGCCTTGGAAAGCAATGGAAGATGGCCCAGGTGCTTGGGCCCCTATACCCGCATGGGAGATCCAGAGGAGGCTCTTGGCTCCTGGCTTTGGATCAGCCCAGCTCTGGCCATTGGGGCCATCTAGGCAGTGAACCAGCGGATGGAAGACCTCTCTCTCTGTCTCTCCCTATCTCTGTCTATAGTTACCTCTCAAAGAAATAAATCTTAAAAAAATTCCTAAATTGTAAAAACACTTTTTAAAATTATTTATTTAAAAGACAGAGTTACAGAGAGCGAGGGAAAGGTAGGTAGGTAGATAGAGATCTTCCAATCCACTGGTTCACTCCCCAAATGGCTGCAACAACCGGGGGTGGGCCAGGCCAAAGCAAGAGCGTCTTCCAGATCTCTCCGGCAGGTGCAGGGGCCCAAGGACTTGGGCCATTCTCTGATGCTTTCCCAGGTGCATTAGCAGGGAGCTGGACTGGAAGAGGAGCAATTAGGACTTGAACTAGCACCTATATGGGATGCTGGGGCTGCAGGCTGAGTCTTCACCCACTGTGCTACAGTGGTGGCCCCGTAAAAAACAATTTTTAAAAATGATCTACATAGTTTAGAACAAAGTGATCCAGGAAATTATCCCAACCCCAGTGACCCTTCTGTAAGTTTGTTCAGTGAGAGGTTATACATTCTAAAAATGCTGGCAGATTCAAGAGGACGATAATGGGCTGTGCATTTCGGTTTCATATGGATTTGTTAAGACAATGAGCAGCCATGGGCTGTGCGGAAGTACTGTCCTTGGCAGTGTGAGGCTGGGGGTGCCTTGCCCAGCCTCATGCCCAGGGGTGCATTGTTGGAACCAAGCAATGATTAGGAAGATGAAAGCATGCGATGAAACCAGTTGGTGAGGTTGATGAATAAGTAACAAGATCCAGAGCTGGAAAATTGAGAGAGATGAGATGAAGTTCAAGGTATGGATCAAATGGGATCACTGAGGAAGACGTTTGAATTGGAGATACCACTGATCCTCATGATTTGCACTTTCCGTTTTTGTGCATTTTCCTATTTGCAAGAAATTTCTGTATAACGTCCAGATCAACACTTGTGACATGTTTGCAGTGGTTTGTAGATGTGCAGTGATGAAAAATGTGTCACCAATATGTGTGTTCCCAGCTGAGGCAGACCAATGTGACACTCTACCTTCCTGTTTTAGCTGTCAGCTGAAACAGATATTACGTTAACTTGTGGTCTGTGCAGTGCCACGGTTTTGTGCTTTTATTGTTCAAAATTTTGTTGATGGTTTTGCTGTTTAAAATGCTCCCTTAAGCCAAGTGCTATTGCGTGTCCCCAAGCACAAGAGGCCTGTTGGGTATGCATTAGCTTTTGGCTGTGAGTTCAGTGTTACTGAACCTATAACCCTATACTAAATAAGGCATCTCTGAACAGAAGCATCTAAGATGATATGTTTTGTTTGATAAAAATGTTATGATGCCCGAGCAGTGATTTGGTATTTGCTAATTTGGTGTTTTTAGTTGTTTGATAGAATATAAGTATAATGAGAATAGACTTTAACATCTTGAATGGGTCAAAGAAATTGATCATATGTATCACTGACATCATATATAAGAGTATTAATTGTTAAATTAACAACAGGAGTTATTGTGCACTAACTTCCCATGCAGGACCTCTGTCTTCAAAGAGTTGTATTATGAGAGTTAACAGTAAAACTTGCTCTCAAAGATTTATTTCATTTTAGTGCACTGAGTGGAGGATATTCTTATGTATCATAAGTTTTAGTTATGCCTAAGTGTCCAACTCCATTGCTTGTTTTCTTAGGTGCTTCTTTAATTAATGATAAAACTTACTCTTAAAGTCTTGCTTTCTTTTATTATGTTAAGTGGAGGATATTCTTATGTTTCATAAGTTATAATTATGTCTAAGTGCTTGCAAAAGATGTATCTTTCTTGGGTGCTTCTTTAAAGTTAATTAAGTTTCTAAAAAAAAAAAAGAGTGAAATTAACTTCGAGATGCAATGATTTTGAACAGCCCTTGTCTTGACTGTTGAGGAATAGTTTTTCTTTTCATACAAATTGTTGAACTCTTTCCTTAGTATGGAGTTAATCTTCAATGTATAAAGTCAATTGAAAATAGGTCTTAGTACAAAGTACGACTGGGAATAGGAGAGGGAGGAGGATGAGGATGGGAGTGTGGGTGGGAAGAATTACTGTATTCCTAAGGTTATACGTATGAAATGCATGGAGTTTGTATTCCTTAAGTAAAAGACTTTGGGAAAAAAGAGAGAGAAATTCATCACATACTTCAGTGCTCATCATCTAAGCTCAAGTTCTGGAATTTTCTTAGGATCAACATACGAATATTTTCAAAGAGCACACTAGTAAATTCTGATCTTTAGAGTGGAATTGGTTTCTGTGAAATGATTAGTCCACTTGTATGGGAAGCTGACAGGGTGAACATTCCATTTATTTAAATGCTGAACAACTAATTTTGGAATTGTATGCTTTGATTTCATAGATAAATGTTGTGTGAAAATTTGCTGAATTTCCCTTTAATACAATCCTAGTAAAGAATGGTTTGTGACCCTGATGCAATCACCTTTATGCTTTGGTTTTCTTTAGAGATTTGTTTATGTACTTTTTAAGGTTACTCCTTGTCCAGACCCTGATTCCTGGGTGAAGTTTATGCCAAGGGGTCCTGCGGCAACTCCAGAAGTTTCCAGGAAGTGTGCCCGAACAACCACGGAGCTCGGTCATCTCGTGCAAAGTGCAGTGCCTGGGGAGACAGGTAGATCAATCAGGGATCCCCAGAGCTGGCCGTGGGCTACACAGAGGTGAGGTCGGAAAAGTAAAACTGAGCCAGCAGGGAACAAGCAGCTGAGAGTGGGGATGGAAGGGCAGAGTCCTGCCATGCACGGCTCGTCTTTACGACCGTCTTGCTCTTCTTGGGCCTGGGCCTGGAAGTATCAGGGACGCGCCTAGATGGTCTAATCGTACGAACAGTAGTAACCACACATTGTATTATGCATCTGTAGTGTTTAGGATATAAAGTGCAAGCTGGGCACTTCTCACCTGAGAAAAATGAAATCTGAAATGCTCCAAGACCCGAAACTTGGAGCACTGATGTGGCACCATAAGTGAAAAATCCCACATCTGACTTCCTGGGATGGGTGGCAGTCAAAATGCAGGTGCACTAAAAATATTGCATAAAATCACCATCAGGCTGTGTGTACAAGGTGTATATGAAACAGAAATGGATTCTGTATTTAAACCTCAGTCCCATCCCCAAAGAAACATCATTTTGTTTATGGAAATGTTTCAGAATCCAGAAAAGTCTGAAATCCAAAATGCTTGTGGTCCCAAGTCTTTCAGAGAAGGTGTACTCCACGTGAGGTCTTATTCTGAAGAAGCGGGAATCCACGGAGGAGAAAGCAAAGCACAAGTGGAAGTGCAGATAACAGAACAGTGCTCATCCGTCAGTGGGTATGATCTAAACCCCAACATGTACATGTGGGAAAAGGAATTCCCAAAGAGATGAGGACCCACCATACCATGTTGCTAAATGCAAAGCCAGCTCTACAAATGTCTCTCTCCT